>NC_133336.1:96827931-97152931 GCF_042186555.1 Aquarana catesbeiana | reverse complement strand
TGGTTATTGCATTTTGACCCGCTGGCCCAGCCATCACTGAACAGTGGCTGCATCTGATTGGACGACTCTGATGGGATGTTCCAATCTGATTGGATGCCGCCACAGTTCGTCTGATTGTTTTCTGCTATGCGGTTTTTAGATTAAGGGATATCAGAGCCACCCGCTGAGCGAATTTCTGCTGGTTCATTAGGAACCAACCAAAATTCGAACAGTGTGCGGACAGCTAAAAGGTCAAATGCTCAGGTCTGCTTGCCCCGCCAGACAGGGATGTGCTGTGTGGCAGAGCTGTGTAAATCTCAGGACTGGATGGACAGGAATAGAGATTCTTTAGGAGGTATAACCACTCCCTGATGTGTAGTTCATCTATTTGCCCGGAGTTCAGCTTTCACTACTGTGAGTACTGTAAGTGTATGTTGGATGCTAGGGTCTAACACATTGCACAGTAGCATTGCTTGATCATTATTACATATAGGCATGCATGGTTTTAAGGGATTGCTTGATCGGTGTGATCCTGCTTGTATTTACCTTGAGGAATCATGCAGAGATCAGTGATTTTTCTACTGTAGAAGTCAACGAAAGGGTTAAATGTTTCCATGCTGCGTGTAGAGGGCAAGGAAACTGTACCAGCAATCCAAGCCCCAGCTAGATGTGAGCTATGCAGCACAGTGCTAGAACCCAGGTAGATCCATAGATCCTGTAAATCAATGAATCCTCCCAGCTAGAACCCAGGTAGATCTGTAAATCAATGTATTCTCCTAGATAGAACCCAGGTAGATCTACAGATCCTGTAAATCAATGAATCCTCCCAGCTAGAACCCAGGTAGATCTGTAAATCAATGTATTTTCCTAGATAGAACCCAGGTAGATCCATAGATCCTGTAAATCAATGTATCCTCCCAGCTGGAATGCAGGTAGATCCATAGAACATGTAAATCAATGTATCCTCCCAGCTGGAACTCAGGTAGATCCATAGAACCTGTAAATCAATGTATCCTCCCAGCTGGAACTCTGATAGATCCTGTAAATCAATGTATCCTCCCAGCTGGAACTCGAGTAGATCCATAGAACCTGTAAATCAATGTATCCTCCCAGCTGGAACTCTGATAGATCCATAGATCCTGTAAATCATTGTATCCTTCCAGCTGGAATGCAGGTACATCCATAGAACCTGTAAATCAATGTATCCTCCCAGCTGGAACTCGAGTAGATCCATAGAACCTGTAAATCAATGTATCCTCCCAGCTGGAACTCAGGTAGATCCATAGATCCTGTAAATCAATGTATCCTCCCTAGCTGGAACACCCCCCCCAGTTATAGACTCTAGTGTAGCCTGGAGTTCCCTGGAACAGTAACACTAACCAGACTGAGTTCAGGTCTCATCTAATTATTAGGGCTGATTTCAGAGAGCTGGCCAATTGTCATAGTTGCTCTTTAATGAGTGGCTAGTGATTGCGGCAGTCTGGACTGATTTTGGAAAATGAGGAAAATTGTGGTCCCCGGGGCCGGCTCTTAGAAGAAGAATGATTGCAATTACTTCTCCACACTACAAGCTGCCTATAGAATACTGCAGCCCCATTGTAGGAGGATCACCTATAGAATTGCAGATATCCAGCAGGCCTGTTCTACACAGCAGCTGGTCTGCGCGTTGCCTGCCACGGAGATCACTGACTTTATCCATTATTAAATAGTTGTGGTGCTGCAGGATGTTTTCATGTGAGGCTTTCTGGGCATTGATAATGTCATATATTGTCAGATGTGGACGGCTGCAGTGAGGATTGAACATGCAGTGCTTTTCCTGGACTTTGTAGCACTGATCAGGGACTGCATTTTATTGGCACAGGATGTCTTTTCCAATCATTTGGAAAATGTTGGATGAATAGTACTGGGATGAACATACATGGATCAGCCATAATATGACCACTGACAGGTTAGAGGAACTCCAGCCATTTGTAGAAAAGAAATTAAAAGTCAGAAGCGACAAATACTTTAGCTGCGGACTCTTAATAAACATGTAGTCGCCAGCCCAGGGATCCAGCGCTGTCATCACTCGAGCCAGTTCTTTGCCATCTTCCAGCCCCCAGCACTGCCATCCAGAGTGTGGGAAGCCGACTGACTTCCTGCTGGCTCTGCTCGCCCAGAAAAAAAAACTTCCAATAGTGATAGAGGAGGGGAGGAGCAGGAGGGTAAGCAGAGCTTCTGTTTTAAGTGAATCTCATTACAGTGGCATCTGAAAGTCAGTGGAATAAGTACATTAACATGTTGTCCCTGAAGTTGCATAAAAATGGCCATTGCAGTTTGTTGTGTATGGGGCTGCGTAGCCGCAGACCAGTCGGGGCCCACGCTGACCCGTGTCCACAGCCAAAAGTGCCTACAGTGGGCACATGAGTGTCAGAACCGGACCACGGAGCGATGGTGGCCTGGTCTGATGAATCATGCTTTCTTTTACATAATGTGGATGGCCGGGTATGTGTGCATCGCTAAAGAGATGGCACCAGGATGCAGTATGGGAAAAAGGCAAGCTGGTGGAGGCAGTGTGATGCTATGGGCAATGTTCTACTGGGAAACCTTGGGTCCTGCCATTCATGTGCAGGTTCCTTGACATATACCACCTACCTAAACATTGTTACTGACTGAGTATACCCCCTATTCACTGTTGGCAGTGGCCTCTTTCAGCCAAATAATGCACACTACAAAAATGATTCAAGAATGGTTTGAGGAACACAACGAGTTTGAGGTGTTGACTTTGCCCTCAAAATTCCCTAGATCTCAATCTAATTGAGCATCTGTGGGATGTGCTGGAGAAACAAGTCTGATCCAAGGAGACCTGACCTCACTATTTACAGCACTTAAGGGATCTTATACTGATGGCTTGGTGCCAGATATCAAGGCATACCTTCAGAGGTCTAGTAACATCCATGCCATGAAGGGTCAGGGCTGTTTTGGCAGCAAAAAGGGAGCTACTCAATATTAAGTAGGTGGTCATAAATCTATGCTGGATCGGTGTAGGTCTTTCCCCTTTTTGTTGTTTTTTTTTTTTCATATTGGTATATAAAGAAAACTGTACTGAGAGAAATGCAAAGAGTGGAATTGCTAACTTCCTGCTGAAAATGCTAGCTGATGGGCTTCAGTACTTCCGAGATACAGTCCTGTTATGAGCATTCAGTTGAAGAAAGTCACGATGAAGCCACAACTCCTGGTCTGTCTAAGGCCCCTTTCACATGGGGTGGACTCAGTTGAGATCAGCAGGGGGCTTTTCCATTGATCCCCTGCTGATCAGAGCAGGGCGGCTGGATGACAGGTCCATGTCCACTCAGTTTTTGGACACAGCCTGCTCTGCTCTATGGGTGGCCAGGTGTAAACGGACTCTGCTGAGTGGAGTCCGTTTTATACCTGCCTACCCCCCATCCGCCAAAATGGAAGGGGGACAGACCCCCTTCCATTTTTTTTTTTTTTTTTTTCTAGCGGACTGGATCGTATTGGAGGTAGGTGGGACACCACAAAGTCAATTTACACCCACCAGTCTTTAGAGGTAAATGAAGGGTCCAATCATGTCTGCCTGAAAAACTGACAGGTGGACCTGATCGGACCCTTCCTGTGAAAAGGGGCCTTACTTTTAAAGTCAGACTTAGAAATGACTCAAGCAGCTGAATCAACGTTAGGCCTCCTTGACACCAGCAGCAGAGGGGTGGTGGAAATGGACAGTGGATTCACGTTCTTACTGTCCCCCAGCAAGTTAACATTGCCGGTTGACTTGGTGCTACACTTTGCTGCAGTCGCAGCATGGCCAATATTTTACAGCATGTCGCTTTAGGCAGGTGAGGTACAGCAAGATTCCCCCCCCCCAAAAAAACAGGCATCCAGCAGGTGGCAAATCACCTGACTAATTTGGTCAGCTGCCCCTCAAGAGCGATTCATTGAAAATCACTTTTTTGGAGAGCTGTAAAAATCCCAGCTGCCTGTGTGAATGAATACAATTCAAAAGGGGAGGTCAACAATGGCCACCTCCATAGTCCTTTACTAGAAGTTTCTGTTACCATATATAAGGCTTACAGACTGATCCCTTTTCATATAACATTAGTGTTTGGACAGTAGACTGACTTTGGCATTTTCCCACTAAAGTATGATATAACAAGACCTATCTTTGCACAGTTACAGCGTTGAAGGGGAATTCCAGCTATAAACGTACCTCCCTGTATTTCCACACTATTATTGCCTCTTGTACTTGCATACAAAGTGTGCTGATGAACCCTATGGATATATAAATTATAGAGCGGCTTATAGAACAAATCGCTGATCACACCTCCAGATTTTGATCTTGTCTCTTGTTTCACGTACTACAAGAGCTACATATCCTAATCCATGTACAGGAAGAAGTGGCATGGCTGGTATCACGGGAGGGTGCTTTTAGAAGGACAGCGTTGTGTACTTCGCTGTGTGTTCCCACCTCTCTTCTTGAGGGTACGGACCCCCCCCCCCCTTTTTTTTTTTTTTTTTTTTTTTTTGGAGGATATCTGTCCTCACCCTCTTCCCGTTCTAAATCCTATATTGGTCCTCATTGGTGAACTCCATCCTCCACTTTGGGAGGAACTCCTACTATTGTACTATTGACCTGGCCAAAAGGTCCATGTCCTTTCCCTTATCCCCTTTCCCTTTTTTTGAGAAGCTATATTAGCCTACGCAGCAATAGAAGGGTGAATGTCTCCAGCAGAGATAACATAACTATTTATTGTCTATATATAGATAGTAGTAGGATAGGCAGCAGTTCTTCCCATCCCCAGATATGTAGCAGGGAAATCAGAGGGTTGCTGGAATATTTCTATAGTACAACAATAAAAAAGGTGTGGTACGTTACTTGTCAGCAGAGTCAGTACCTGCTACAGGTATATAAAATATATTTGTCATTGCTGTGTATAACTGTCGCCTCGTACAACCTTTATCTTGCAAGCATTTACATATCCTTCTTTGAATTGGAAGATCATAAAGCGGAACGTCACTTTTAATCAACAGTGACTATTTTTAATTCTTATGCTGCTAGAATTATTAAATAGATTAGAAGGTATATTTATTTAGTATAAACTTTTTTTTTTTTTTTCTTTATATTTTTTTAGTTACTTCCTGGTTTCTGGCCTAGGCAGCCAAAAACACCATTCCTGGATGCAAACTGACTGCCCCTGGGGATGCTTAGGCCTCGGTCACATGGGGCGTATGAATCTGTGCTCTGTTTCACAGCCGTGTTTACCCGCACAGGAAGTCCCATTGCTGTCAGTTGGGATGCATGGGCTGCACGGACAGTGTGCATTCAGGGCCGAGCACAGATGTCACATGTTTCGGTGCAGCCCCTGCATCCGGATTGACCGCAATGGGACTGCCTGCAGGAGAATGCACAAACACCTGTGGGGGTAAACGCGGCTATTAATCAGGGCACACATTATTACGCCCTGTGTGATTGAGGTCTTATGCCCCGTACACACAGGCAGAATGTCGGGAGACATTTGCCGGTACAAAAAAATGCCCGACATTCTGCCCGTGTGTATGTCGGGTGTGCATGCTGGGAAAACCAGCAGTCAACCGACTCCCGATGAGCGCTCTCTGCTATTGGCAGAGGGCGCTAATCTGATTGTTCTGGTGGGGGGGCGTTCCCTCTGTCAGAACATAACAGCTCAGCGGTGGAGATCGCTGGACTAACCTCATATAGTTAATACAGCGATTCTTGACCAAAGCTGTCAGTTTCTAAAAAATAACTGTAGTGTGCCCGGCTTTAGAGTCCCTAATCAGGAAACTGCAGCAGTGCCTGCCATGAATTTGTACAGGTGGCCGTGGTATTGCTGCTTGCACACCGCCCAGAAATCACATGCTGCTTTTGCACCATGCGTTTTTTTTACACCCAAAAAGAGGGTGCATTTTCCAATGTGTGGGGGTGCCCACATGCCTGCAAAAGGGCAGCACGTTTTACTGCAGATGTGGTAATGAGTGCAATTTTACTTGCTGTCCTGCACCCGCAACAGTGTGAACCTAACCTTTGAAAAGGTGCAGGGACCTTTTCCATGCGTTATCTTGCAGGTACAGCAGCCCATTCAAATGAATAGGCAAATGTGGCACATGGAATATGGAACAGTATGAACCGAGCCTAAAACAGATCCTGCACCTGCTGCAGCCTCTCACCTTGTGACTTGATACAAAGTTCCAATGTTGCAGTCTGATCCCTGGAGTATATGATATACGCTTCCTCCTGCCTGGATCTGACTGATTGCATCATCTCGGTCTAGGCAAAGTCATGTGATGGGATTATAAGAACTGTATTTTAACAGGATTGAAACAGGTACAGTGTTTTTGTAAATGATACTGTTGCTGTATATTTTGACATGTCAGGAATTTATTTATGAGGACTTGTAAAGGGCCTGGAAGAAAAGTGCTAACAATTTGTAAAGTTAAATAATATTTGTGTGAAGGCTGGTTAAACCAACCATTATAATCTTGCATTTGTTGGAGAGCTTTACAAAGAACATTGAACCGTTTATAATCTATATTAACAAAAGTATTGGGACGCCTGCCACATGAACTTTCATGACATCCCCGTCTTAGGCCCCTTTCACACGTGCGGACAGTATGTCCATATTTCATCTATCCGTTTTCGGATGAAATACGGACATACATGCATCCCTATGGGATAGCGGATGACCATCTGCTGACACCCAATATCATCCGTCCCCGCTATGGTCCAATTCTGCAGATGGAGGAAAATCCTATTTTTCTATCCATCTGCAGAGCGGATCGGATGAACTTGGACAGACGGTCTGTGTTCATCCAATCCCCCATAGGGGAGAGTGGAGATCTGACAGGGCGGTCCCTGCACAGTGTACAGGGACTGCCCTGTCATCCGCCGGCTCAGCGGGGATCAACGGAGCGATCCCCGCTGAGCAAGCGGATGTTCACGGGGCAGATCATTACAGATCCATCCCGTGTGCAAGGACCCTAAGTCCATAGGGTTCAATATTGAAATGGCCCATCCTTAACAGCTTCACAAGGCTGTCCACAATGTTTAGAAGTGTGTCTATGGGAATGTTTGGTCATTCTTTCAAAAGCACATTTGTGAGGTCAGGCACTGATGTTGCACAAGAAGGCCTGGCTTGCAGTCTGCACTTTAATTCATCCCAAAGGTGTTCTATTGGGTTGAGGTCAGGACTCGGTGCAGGCCAGTCAAGTTCCTCCACCCCAAACTCACTCATCTCTTTATGTACCTTGCTTTGTGCACTGGTGTGCAGTCATGTTGGAACAGGAAGGGGCATACCCAAAGTGTTCCCACAAAGTTGGGAGTATGAAATTGTCCAAAATGTCTTGGTATGCTGACGCCTCAAGTGTTCCCTTCACTGGAGCTAAAAACAACCCAACACCATAATCCCCCCTCTACCAAATGATTTGGACCAGTGCACAAAGCAAGGTCTATAAAGACATGTATCTACGGATCTAGCGCTGTCTATACCTAAGCCGGTTCCTCGTCAGTCTTTAAATCCCCGGCACTGATGGGAAGCTGGCTGTGACTTCCTCCTGTTTCACAGCCGTACCTACAGAAATCTCTTATGTATACTAGTACTTGTCTTGGTGATTTGCGGTGTTTATCTTTCTATAAACTTTTCTTCAAAAGGTTTTTCTATTGAAAAGCTCCAGCCCTGTTAAAGCATTTCATCTTTAGTTAGCTTTTTAGGGGTTTGTGTCTGGAGCCACCATCACTTCATTGCTCCCAAACCACTGTACATATGTATTTCATACTCCGACCTCTTTCATGTGGGCTGCTGACTCCCGATCTGTATCTGTGGTGAATGGAGTAGTCCTCAGTAGTAGGCGATCGGGAGAGGCCATGGTGCAGTTTAAAAAAATTGAGCTTCTTTGAAATAACTTACCTGTGGGCAATCGTGGCATCTGCAAAGTCTAGCCAAAAATGGAGCATTCTGAATGAACAGTGTCGTTCCACAAGTAAGCTAGAACATATTGTATGTGTTCAATGTACCATCCATCCTAGCTTTTGTGCAGGAAGGGCCTTATCACTCAGATTGTGACTTTTTTTTATAGCCAGGCTTTGCAGAAACCGATAGATACATAATTTCAAGGAAGCTCCATTTTCTTTACACTGCACTATGGCCTCTTGACTGTACTTCGCATTTTAATTATACCGGCTTTACACATAGGTGACCTGAGCCTGTGCAACATAAACTCTGGCGTGTTTCTCTGCCCAGGAAGTGCAGTGTACAGCCGCCCGTAAACATGAATGGCTGTGTGTCGCTGTACTTGGTTATGCGTCGGTACTTCTTGGAATATACCTGTATGCTATACAAGTGTTTTATACAGCAGTATGTAGCCATTCATGTCTATAGGCAGCACCTGGGCTTCCCGGGCGGGGGAAATACACCAGAATTTACATTGCACAGGCTCGAGGTGTCTGTGTGCAAGAGCTCGAAAGGAAAATTACCCTTTTTTTTGGGTCCGTAATTGTTAAAGTACAGCTAAAACTCGTTTGGCTGTACTTCTCCTGTGGGTGACAGGAGTGCAGAACGGGCTGCACTCCTATGACCCGTTTTCAGCAGACGGCGGGCTGAAGCCTGCTGTCAGCTGATGTTACAGAGCCGGTCCCGGCTGGGGAATGATTGCAGCAATATGGTCGGGATCCTCCCACAATCCTGGACCGGCGCCTGGCATAGCCTGAGCCCGCCACTCCTGCACCCTCCACAGCCCAGCACTCCAGTGAGGGGTGGGGGGCGCAGAGCAGAGAGCCAGTGACTGACAGTCTACTGAACCTCAAAATCAGTCTAGCGCAAATGGGTAAATCTACAATAATGAAAATGAAGAGTACGGTTTAAAAATATAGCTCTAATACATAAAGTACAAATTGGACAGAACTTACTAATGAAACCACACTTGGCAGGACTAAATTCAACATGTGTTGTCCCATACACAATGAAAATCTTCATGCAATAATAAAGTGACAGTCTGCTATAAGTGTGAAACCACTAAGTGGTAGAATAGTGACAGTTCATATGTCTTCACAGTGCTTCTAGTGACCCACCACCTTCAGGTGAATTGCCTGCTCACCTCAAATACCAGACCCCATTACAAAGTCATATACGCCTCTGATAAATTCCTCCTAGGAGATTCCTCCTAGAGGAGGTGCAGCAAATGCTCCTCTTCCTCTCGTCTCTGGGTATAACAACTGCTAATCTCTCCTCGTTCCTCAGTCATTAGCGTAACATGACATAGAACCAAACAGAAAAACCATTGTGCTCTCTCTTTAGCATTTATTAAAAAACAAAAAAAAACAAAAACAAAAAGAATAAAAAAAAGACAGGCTTATAATCGTCAGCTTGCCATGCTGACAGAACATTGTGACGTCATGGGCCATGACTCCTCCCACCCATACACATTACGCCCTCCTATTGGGCTTCTTCAGTAGGCTGGACGGTCACCAGCTCTCTGCTCATGGAGCTCTGAGAACTGAGCGATCAGTGGTGTTTGATCGCTTGATTCTCAGTCTTCGATCCAGCGGTGGGCACAGATGCAGCATTGGACCGATGCTGCATCCACCTAGGTAAGTACGATTTTAAAAAAAATTCTCTTTTTAAATATATATTATGAGAGTATCTATTAACAACTACCATCACCTTGGGAACATAGACAGATAAAAATTAGTGTGTTGTAAGGAAGGTCTTGAATAATCCCGGCATTGTACTGAATTGAATCAATTGCCTTTTAAAGTTATTGGCAAGCTGTCCGTTTAATGAAAAGTGTTGCATTATTAATACATGGCGACGTTCAGTACACAGTTAGTTTTGTGTGATGGGTTAGTGATGTCATAGTAAGATGCAGAAATGCTCTGATTCATTTATGATCTGTAAACATGCCATTCATTCTCCCTGTATCTGTCTGACCTTTGCTCTGCTCTATCCCCCCTTCTTTCCCACCACCCTGCTGTGACCTCCTACTCCTCTGCATCTTTTTCATCTCTGCAGCATTTCCGCTTCATATCCAGCTTATGCTGCTCTGTCTATTCCCAGCTGCCACTCACAAATTATAGGGGCCTTCCATTCATTGCTCACCTACGCCAGAACAGGCTTAATCAGCCCCTGCTCATTGGCCAATCAGATTATGCACTGCTGGTCAGCGCACTAGTTTCATTATAGAGCTACACTCTCCATTCATAAAAAAGCCGCTATTGCACTATTTTCTCATGGACACTTTTCTGTGCCAGTTACTGGTGTATTGGACTGGAACCACGGCACATTTATAGTCTTGTCAGCAAGAGTACTTGCACATGGTACTGATGTATGAACATCAGATTCCTGGCGGAATATTTCTGTGAAAAAACGTGAGCATTGGCTGCATAATAAATACATATTCGTGCTTAATTCTTTTTTTTTGGGGGGGGGGGGGGGGGTTGGGATTGTGTTGTACGTGATTATTTGCATGTGAACACATGTATAAAACTGTGCAGCAACACATATCTTTGTAAAAAAAAAATTTTTCACTTTTCTATATACAGCACTATGTATGCATCAGTGTGTGCAGGCCCATTAAAAACAATAGTCTGCATTTAGATCAGTAAAAAACAAAACACCCGAGTGCCTAAAATGTGACATTTTTAGGTGTTTGTGTGCAAGACGCCACTGGGTTTAATAAACTAAAAGTTTGAGATGCCAACCATATCCATAATATAAAAAAAATAGAATGTGGCATGCCAAGAAAAGGGATGGATTATGATAAATCTACCAGACTTGTTCCAAAAACTGGAATGGTTTCTGGGACTCTGATAGGTGGAAACTGCTCTTTAAAAAAAACCTGTGCTAAGAGAAATACATGGGCCTCCATGGCTGGAAATACCAGTTACCTGGCCAATATGTATAGCCACTGGCTTCAGTCCTTGATGTATGCAGACCTGGCAGTTGAGAGAAAAGTCTGAAGTCCTTTGCGGTGTGCTTGGTAAAGGTCCCTGACTCAAGGTTGGGGACACCATGACAGTCAGACAAATAGCATTTTTAGAATAAAACCAGTTGACAATGACAGGCTTTGTCACATGACAGACTTTCTTCAAGTGACACTTTCTTCAAATAATCGGTGTGTCAATATTAATATTAATGACAGCCCAAATGCAGGTCGTAAACGCAGGCAAACAGATTTGCCTGCATCGGATCGCATGGCACAAAAGTACCATGTGATGCGGTTGCAGTGAGTTTGGGCTAAAAATTCCACCGCACAGAACTGCATGTGAATCACACAGGAATGTACAGAGTATTAGTGTGCTATTACCGCTGTGAACTGGCCCTTAAAGGGGTTGTAAAGGTTAGGTTTTTTTTTTTTTTTTTTTTTTTTTTTTTTAAATCATAAACATGTCATACTTGCCCCAATCCTCCTCTTCTGGGGTCCCCCAGCAGCGCTTCGGGCTCCTCCTCTTCTCAAGTGCCCCCCACGAAGACCCGTATTCCCGGGCGCTCGGCCCCGCACCCTGTCTCCCGTGTCACTGGCTTTGACAACAGCGGGATGGAGCCAATGCTCCTGCTGCTATCAATCCAGCCATGGATGGATTCTGCCCCATGTAAAAGGGGCCTAATAGGAGTAAACTAGAAATAATTGAAATACATAGTGGACATGAATATATACCTTTTAAAGATGAATTCCAGGTATGGTATAATTTACATAGTTACACTGGTCCTGGCTTGGCCAATAGAGCTATGTACCACCACAGCTAGCCAATGCCTTGGAAGCTGGAGATCACTGCAGTGGACACCGCTACTTTAGTGACCTCCACTTGTTTCCGGGTCCTGTGCCAAGCTGCCAGTCTGATGCATTGTGAATACAGAAGATTGACCACTTGGCACGGGCGCCATTTAAAAAATATGTTGCATTATCTGCGTGAATGCAACGTGTTCTTTAATTTGACAAGGTGGAGAGCGTGAGGTCAGTGCCCCGGCACCACATCCAACCAGAGAACACTTTGCATTTATTCATAAAATGCAAAGCATTCTCTGACTGGCACCCTTGCCGAGTGGCCAACCTTCTGCATCAGGCTGGCTGCTCAGCATGGGACCTGGAAACCAGTGGAGATGTGTAAAGTAGCCGTGTCCACTATAGTGATTCCCAGCTTTCCATTCCACCTGGAAGATGGGTAGCACTGAACTTTGGAGTGTTAAGTCTGCTGCGAACAGCACCAGATAGACTGTGTGTAGTGACACAAATGTTGCTTTTATTTCTTTTAAATTGTCCTAAACCGATTTACAGTTGATTTTGAGAAGCTGGAGTTGCAATTTTTAATAGAATGCAGTTAAAACAATAGGTTCTATAGTGAGGGGTCATCTCCAAGACCGACTTTCTATAGAAAATCCTATAGAGAATAAAACTAGTGACAGTCCTGTTGGTGTCTCCTGCTTCTTCCTAGTAGGTGAGGTTGAACGTCTTCAGAAATTCATTGCATTCCATCGCTGTGCTGTAACAGAATTACTGTTCAGTTCAGCATTAGCGGTGATTTCTTGTGAGAAGACATATCATACATGTACAGGCAGGCAGTCTGACAGAAGGGCTGGTCTGTATGAGGGTACGTGGGTGTAAACAATATTCACATCACACCAACCTGCAATCCCATGTATATATTCACCACTCAGGACCCTCAACAGGACCAAGCTGATGGTGGTACTTATATCTAATCATAGGGCCATGACATTCCAGCAACTTTGTAACCGCTACAATCCTCTCATTATCAGTAGCTAGATACAGTTTCACCACTGGTGTGACATGATGTTCACAGCTACGTTGGGGTTACATCAGTAACTACTGAAGCTGGAGATTCTGTAGCTTTTAATTGCTGGATGAAGTCGGTTGTTGCAGCAATTTGCAGCTCTTGTGCTGAATTGCTGTGGCAGACCTTTCATTGACGGCAGTAACAAAACATTAAAGTGATATTAAAGGCTCCCATTTAAAAATAAACATGGCACACTTACCTTCTCTGTGCAGTGTTTTAGCACAGAGCAGCCCTAATCCTTCTCTTCTTGAGGCCCCTGCTGGCACTCCTGGCCCCTCCCCGTTGCCCCTCCCCGTTGCCAAGTACCTCCACAGCAAGCTGCTTGCTGTGGGGGCACTCATGCCTGCTCACTCCTGAGCTGCATGTGTCCCGCTGCTGTGTCTCAACCAATGAGAATGGAGAGAACCGCTGCTCTGCATATCGCTGAATCGAGATGGGGCTCAGGTAAGTATTGGGGGGGGGGGGGGGTTGCTGGGGGTTAGCGGCACGCAGTCTTTTTTACTTTCATGCATAGAATTCATGAAGGTTAAAAAAAACCTTCAGCCTTTACAACCACCTTAAAGCTGATCTCTGTTTTAGTTTTTTTAGTTGTTCTGTTTGGCCCAAGCTGGGCCAGTGGAACAATTTACTTCACTAACAGAAGTAAATCCCAGCAGCAGGATGGGTACTTCCTGTCCCACTCCCGAAACGAAATCAAGTCAGGCTCAGCCATTTACAGGAAGGAGAGGTTGGCGGATGATGTCACAATCTTTGACTCCACAAAATACAAAGCTTCCTGTGAATAGTTGAGCAGGTCTCAGCCCGACTCAATTCTTTTCCAGGTGAGGGACAGGAAATCTGTGTCTCCTTGCCACTGTACACAGCGATGTATACTGGATATAGCTGAGGCTACCTTCAGTTCATACGGTGTATACAGCCGCTGCATGTGTTAGTAAATAGAACTATTGAAACTTCAGTAAAACATGGAGATCAGCTTTAAACCATACATGCTAAGGCCTCGTTCACGCTAGTGCAACTTCTCCTCTGTCTGTCTCCCACATGCAGCATCAAAAGGGTAGGCTTTAACAACCACACGCCCATATGCGCACAGAACCTTCTTCCTACTGCTGGTGACCACTTTACTGATAACTACAGATCTATATAGGGTAATCGGGACCTCCTTCCCACTGCTGGTGATGGCTAAAGATCTATATAGGGGAATCGGGACCTCCTTCCTACTTCTGGTGATAACTAAAGATCTATTGAGGGGAATCGGGACCTCCTTCCTACTTCTGGTGATAACTAAAGATCTATATAGGGGAATCGGGACCTCCTTCCTACTGCTGGTGATAACTAAAGATCTATTGAGGGGAATCGGGACCTCCTTCCTACTTCTGGTGATAACTAAAGATCTATTGAGGGGAATCAGGACCTCCTTCCTACTGCTGGTGATAACTAAAGTTCTTTATAGGGGAATCAGGACCTACTGCTGGTGATAACTAAAGATCTATTGAGGGGAATCGGGACCTCCTTCCTACTGCTGGTGATAACTAGAGTTCTTTATAGGGGAATCAGGACCTACTGCTGGTGATAACTAAAGATCTATCGAGGGGAATCAGGACCTCCTTCCTACTGCTGGTGGTAACTAAAGATCTATATAGGGGAATCGGGACCTGCTTCCTACTGCTCATGATAACTAAAGATCTATTTAGGGGAATCAAGACCATCTTCCTACTGCTGGTGATTCATCTAGTTGATGTATAGCGGAAAAAAAAACAATTTTGAGGATGTTTAATCAGGAAGTACATACAGTCATGTGTCTAAGTGCAGCCATCTGCAAGGGCTGTTCTTCATAATTGTGCCCAGGGGCCCTTCAGTAAAGTGCACAGATCAGTTCATTGAAGAATTCATTCATTTGGTGACAGGAGCCAGGCTTGAAATCAGTTCCATAGATAGATAGAATCTGCAGGCTCAGAAAGAATATAGGAGATTGCAGCCAACACATGTCCCCCACCCCACCCTAAAGTATAAAGCTCACCTCTGTTCTTCCAGAGAAAAGAGGAAGCTGGATCGGCTGCTTATTAAATATACACAGCAGGGAGGGGGTGGAAAATTGGTGAGTGACCCTGGAGGTAACACTGTCCTTCTTAGGACTGGGACATTTCTATAGAGCTTTTATTGTTTGGCGACACTCCTGGAAAGATAATGCTGTAGTATGGCTTGTGACCACATGAGCAGACCCTAGAGCCTTTAATCCCTCTTAAATTCAACAAGGCTGTGTGTGTGGTGTGTGCAGAGTACAATAGTGATATCAACTATTAATCCCCAAGTGGTGCTTTGTTCCTGTGCATAGACCTGAACTCCAGCCTTACCTTCAGTCTTGTAGAGTTCTGTGCTGATTCTTCTTTTTTTTTTTTTTTTTTTTGGAGCTCCATGGTATAGAGCACATGTGTCAAACACAAGGCCGTGGGCCTAATCAGGCCTCAAGGCCATTTCATGTGGCCATCGCAACTCTCCTGCAGCTGCGGCACCCTCCTAATTTCTGCCCCCCCGCATCGTCTCTAGAGAACTTCTCTGGCAGATCCTGCACTTCTCCATGCCATGGGGACTCCTCAGGCAGAGCCATGTTCTGTCTGAGCAGTCTCAAATAAAGTTTCTTGTGGATTATACCAGCAGTGTGTGACCTGTCTTTTCTGACTTGCCCCATCTGGTACAGGAGGATGAGTGGGCTCCATCTCAGTCTGCACCTGCCCGTCACAACTTAAGTCTTAAGTTATTACTAAAACCAGTTCTAATCAAATGCAGAGTCAATTATTTAATATGATAAAGTGTAGATCAGTGGCGTCGCTAGGGGGTGGCTTTTGGGGCTATAGCCCCGAGTCTCTGCAGGGGTCCCCAAAGGGAGGGGGGGCTCTCTGTGGACCCTAATGTAAGAGGGGCTCTCTGGGGACCCTGATGTAAGTGGGGATATATATAGTTATATACACACACACGCGTACGTACGTATATTACCGGTATGTACATGTGTATGCCCGCCCAATCGTATGACTTTCTTTACTACGCTGCTATGGTATGCTTTAGCCCCAGATTTTTGGTAGACCTAGCAATGCCCCTGGTGTAGATACATTTTAGTCTTACAGATACAACTGGCCCCTTGAGGACAACCATAATGCTGATGAGGCCCCTGATGAAATTGAGTTTGACACCCCTGGTGTGGAGCTTGCCAAGACCCCTGTGAACAAAAAATTGTGAAATCACAACACTCAAAAAATATGTACAAAGGGTATAGAAATGACCAAACCTCAGAAGAGGAAGTGCCTCGAACCCTGAAACTCTTGGGGCGCAAGGCTCCTGGCGGGGTAGGGTACTTCATGGTCTACCTAGGCCGAAGCTAGTGGACCCTCTCCTTAAGCCTTGTACACACAGGCAGTTTTTTTATTTATTTATTTATTTTTTTTGCACAACCCAGCGGGTGGAACAAAAAAGAAAACTGAGGCGCTCGCTGTACTAACTATGCAATGTTAGTACAGCGATCTCCCCCTTGTGAACTATTGTGTTTTGACTGGTGTGTTGTGGTGGGGCTGCAGTCCCCCTGTCTGTTGCTGGTTTTCCAGCATGCCCGTTCGACAGAAGATGGACAGGCTGGTGTACACACTGGCTGAATGTCGGCAGATTTCCGTTGAACCGAACGATTTTCTTGCCCATGTGTATCAGCTTTTATTAACCGGCTGAAACCAAGTACAAAAATGAACCAGGAAAAGCAATAAAATTCAGCTTTAAATGCTCAGTCTACTCAAAACTGGTGTTTTGGTTATGTGTTAATGTCAGCTGGTTGAATCCCGGAACTTGATTTCTGAGGTTTGCTCAACTGCTGCATTCATAACGTGGCAGTTATGCAGATTTTTTTAATGTACCAGCAAGATGATCCTGGAAATTAGCAAAAGGCATGCTGGCATTAATTGGCCCTTTCAATGGGCCCCAAGGGAAAACTGTGGTGAGAGAATCCTGGAAGCTGCCATTGGTGACCTTCTCCTAAAAATACTAATTACCTGGCTGTAGTGCTAATTTTTTTACTTTAACACATTCTGAGCCACTGACATGCATGCAGCAAATGGAAGTTGGAACTCATGTTCCAAGTGAGTGACCAAAGCTGACTATAGGTGGTTTGAAATTCGGCTGATCCCCGCTGAACCGACCAAATTTCAATCCATCTTTGGCCTTTCCTGCTAGAGAGAAGTTGGTTTAACGATCAATTTCTCTCGTAAGGAAATGTTGGAAAATTTCTACTCAATCAGTGCATGCAGCCAATTGGCTGCAGCACTGATCAGTTTATCCTGACAGCGGAGGAGTCCTGCTGTCCGAATACAATAGCACAGTGGGGAGGAATGCTTCACCCACCTAGAATGTGTAGATGAGGGAATTTGTGTGTGGTGTGTTTTTTGATCAACCAGCTGGCTGATCAGAAATAAAAGCCATCTAGGGCCAGCTTAAAAGAGTAGTATGGGGACATATTTTTTCAGACTCATACTTGCCTAGGTGGATTTAGCATCGGTCTGATGCCGCATCTGTCCCCCATTGGCTCTAAGACTGAGAACTGAGTGATCAAAGACCGTTGATCGCTCAGTTCTCAGTGCTCCTTGGGGCTGTGGAGGGGCTGGGATTGGCTGGCTGAGGCTCTCAGCAGCTCGCTGAGAGGCTGAACTGGGTGCCAGTCCAGGCATGTGGGTGGATCCCGGCCATATGGTTGCAATCTTTCCCCAGCCTGGACTAGCTTTGTAATGTCAGACTTAAGCCCGTTGTCTGCTGAAAATGGGTCATAGGAGTGCAGAACGAAGTGCACTTCTGTGATCCACAGGAGAAGTACAGCCAAACGAGATTTGGCTGTACTTTCTCCTTTTAAAAAGTAGCTGAAGACATTAGATTAGGAGGACAGCCAGGTAACTAGCATTTTCAGAAGAAAACTAAATCTTCAGGTTTTTCTTGGTACAGGTTCTTATAAATTCTAACCACTAAATCTTTCTTATTTGCTACCCTTTCGTCTGTTAAATATACCTTTTTGAAAGCATTTTGTTAATTCTCTTTGAGCGGTGCAAAAAAAAAAAATCTGTTGATCTTGCCCTCTAATGCTTCCATCTAGTTTCTGGCATTCCCTTTACACATAACCAGTTTCACCTGAAGTAGAACTGTGACTGCTGATTTGAAAAGTATGTTGCGGCACTTACAGTATTTTCTTAGTCCCCCCCAGCAAAGTCCCACAAATACCTGTTAAACCTGCTAGTAAAGTCCACCTAATGCTGCTTCCTGTGTAGGGGTGGCAACGATGCTGCACTGCTTCTGAATTCAGAGCAGAGTTGCTGCTCTCATGTAGGCTGTCTTCTTATAGTGGGATGAGAAGATATTGTAGGGGGCATGACTATCAGTATTATCTCTGCTAATTCAGAAGCCTATATATTGTCAGTCCGCTGCTGGCCATACCTAGTCCTGCCCACTGCTTTCTGCACTGAGAGCACCGCTTCTGTTACTGAAACCCTTCCACTGTGAGCTGCAGTGTCTGCAAGGGAGAGCATGTGAGACATGAATAGAAAAGGCTTTAGCTCAGTCAGGGAAGGGAAGGAAGTTTTTGGATCACATGGTAACTGGATTTGGGATTTGCTTTGGGGACAGTCATACGGCCTTTAGTTGTATTATAATAGAAAGTCTTTAAAGTCATTAGTGTGTGTTTGAAGTCTACTGTGGAAAAGTTTATCTGTTTCGGTTAAGTGTGTCAGGAAAGCTGTTCTCTGGATCGAGCAATGAAGGAATGTGCTGCTGTGACTTTGGTGTTCTGTCTTAATGGCTGGTTCACACAATTTCTGCTTTCTAGCTGCATTTTTGCATGCATGTTTACACATGTTTGATGCATTTTTCCCCCTCCTTTTTTTTTTTTTTTTTTTCCTTCATCTCAATTCAGGACATTTTTGCTGTGTTCCAGATGCATCACATACAGAAAAAATGTAGTATGTTTTAGGCTTCATATTCACGGGACATTTCTCAACCTCTCCTGAACGCTGGAACATCACTGCTAGTAATCCACATTTAAAAACATGTGTTTAGCAGAGTTTACAAGAAGCATTTACTAAAGATAACCTCAGGAGACCCTCCCCAAATGATTAGAAAGCACTAAAAACACGTATTTATTAACTATTTCAGCCATTCTGTGAGAGAACAGTGTGAGTAGCTGAGAAAGCAGTGTTCTTGTAGCTAGCTGTTATTTTTTGGTTGGTTTGTTAATATGGATCCCATGATGAGCATGTGTGAGGAAATGATCCTGATGTTGCTTTTGCTGAGGCGTAGAAAATTGCATGAGAGGACCAGAGTTCATTACTACTGGACACATCCATTGATGGCTCAACGCATGTCCACAGGATACTTTTCTAATACGTATGTTCAGCTGCGTAATTACCCAGAGAAATCTTTTATTTTACATGCATGTCATTTGCCACCTTTGACGTTGTCTTGGAAAAGGTTAGACCTCGTCTAGTTCTCGTGGACACCAACATGATGAAAAGCGTGCCACCAGAGGAACATCTGTTGGTGACTCAACTTCAGCGTCAACTAATGCAAGTTGTGTATTGTATAGCATAATTGGCTGATGAGGGAAATATCACATGGTATAACAAACTTTGCTAGCAGTGATAGTTTTTTTTTTTTTTTGTGTGTTTTTAGCATTTTCCAGGCTCAAAAGTAATAAGCATTTAGCCGCATTTGGTGCTTGAATGCCTCTAAACACAGCTTCTGAATGCATTTTTTGGGGTTCCAAAAAAAGCCTCTAAACTCAACTGCCTAAAAACCACTATAAACGAACCTGTGTACATGTTAGGCCCCTTTCACACATGCGGACCGTATGTCCGTATTTCATCCATCCGTTTTCGGATGAAATACGGACATACATGCATCCCTATGGGATAGCGGGTGTCAGCGGATGTACATCCGCTAACACCCGATGTCGTCCGCCTCCGCTCTCGTCCGATTCTGCGGACAGAAGAAAATCCTATTTTTCTATCCGTCTGCAGAGCCCATAGGGGAGAGCGGAGATCTGACAGGGCGATCCCTGCACAGTGTGCGGGTCCCGCCCTGTCATCTGCCTGCTCAGCTGGGGAAAGCGGAGCGATCCCCGCTGAGCAGCGGATAAACACGGGGCGGATCAACACGGATCCGTCCCGTGTGAATGGGGCCTAATGATAAGATAACATAGAGGAGAGTTCAGGCTTAGTTGAAAAAAAGCCCAACTGCTCCTAAACGTCCGTTTACCAGCAGCAGTGTACATGAGGCCTTACTTTTGTTGACTGCACAGGAACGTACTGGTGTAAACTAGGGCGATTGGAATACTTAGAAAACACTGTGCATGCGTTTTTGATGCAGATTAAAAATGCACTGTGCTGCCTCTTGTGTGAACCAGCCCTCAGACCTGGGAGTATAATGTGTGAAGTTGCAAAGGACATTCTAAAGGTAGGGGGTTACAAAAAAACTAAGCAGGGATTTTGTGAAAACCGTGTCAATGCCAAATCACTGATGAGGAAGCATATTCATGTTCTCGCATGGATTTTGGACAGGGTCCACTTTTAATCTCCCTAAGTTGTACTGTATTTCTGCCAACATTTTACATCAGAGTATTTTCTGCAAGGGCAGCGTTATCTCAGATTGTTATATTTATCATTTATTCTGCAAGTTAGTAATGGAAGACTTCTGTAAAATAGAATACCTTTTTGAAATCACTTTTTTCACAAACATCATAGTTAACTACCATGACAGTAAAAGGCAGTTCATAGACGGATAGATATCTCCATAAAAAGTTCTGATTCTTTTCTTCTTTCGTTCACTGCATGTTACGCCCACATACCTCTGTGCAGTCACTGCACTTGTACAGCAGCAGGGATGTCATATTTAATGCATTTGCAACCAATTGAAAGTGACGTGGTCAATACACTGGTACAATGGTGGACATGTCCATTTTTGCCTGTGTTGCAGTACAATGGCAGTTCATGCAAAATGAATGAGCTGCCTGAATGCAATGCAAGTTGACACAATACAACACATGTTAACATACTGCATAGCAACACTAATGCCCCGTACACACGGTCGGATTTTCCGATGGAAAATGTCCGATCGGAGCGTGTTGTCGGAAATTCCGACCGCGTGTGGGCTCCATCGGACATTTTCCATCGGATTTTCCGACACACAAAGTTGGAGAGCAGGAGATAAAATTTTCCGACAACAAAATCCGTTGTCGGAAATTCCGATCGTGTGTACACAAATCCGACGGACAAAGTGCCACGCATGCTCAGAATAAATAAAGAGATGAAAGCTATTGGCCACTGCCCCGTTTATAGTCCCAACTTAGGTGTTTTACGTCACGGCGTTCAGAACGATCGGATTTTCCGACAACTTTGTGTGACCGTGTGTATGCAAGACAAGTTTGAGCCAACATCCGTCGGAAAAAATCCATGGATTTTGTTGTCGGAATGTCCGAACAAAGTCCGACCGTGTGTACGCCCTATAAGATGTAGATGCCAATATTGAGCTCCCCTGGTCACCTTACAATGTTCCACTAACTATATGTACTACAGTCTTATTCCCATGTAACATTGTCTACCTTTTTTTATTATAAAATGCTTAAATGCTTATTTTCCTGTGTCATTTAGTTTACTTAATGGTCAGGAGATGTGCACGGTAGCTAGGTACCACAGATCTGATGGGAGCACAACCACAGATATGCCATATGAATGTAATTATCACATGTCCATCTCCCTCCTATTTTTTTGTATAGTCAGAAGAGATTTGTTTTTTTTATGTTCCTTGTAGTCCTTCTACAGGAGCGCATAAAGCTGAGGTTAAAATACATATATGGGAGTTTTGTTTTTCCCGTTTGAGGGTGTGCTTTGCTCAGCCAGTCCTCAGATGTATGCAGACTGGGCTGGTGTCCTGACTTTTCACTTCTGCTATTGAACAATACAGTCATGACCCGCAGTTTGTAATTGGATGGTGATGGAGCAGAAGTAGACTGCAGTGGTCTCCCTTCCGGTTAGAAGGTTCCTTAGCAACATATGTGCACTGTATTGGCTGCTAATACTGCCCCTCATTCTCTCCATCTGAGCACCTTTTGATCAAAGTCAAATTCAGGTGCGTACTCTATATATACTCATATTTAAAGCCAAACTCCAGAAAAGCTAAAATTCTCCTATGCAGTGGGGCTGTGCCTGCAATGCAAGAGTTAACTGCCTGTTTATTCTTCAGCCACCTTTATCAACCTTTTGTAACATGGAGGAACCCTTAAAACAACTTTCTACACTTGGGTAACCCCTACTAATTGCTATATTTACATTTGTCAGTCATTGGGAACAATACCTCTCCCACTTTCCAGATTGCTAAAAAGATCATTGTTGTCAGTGGTTGCTTTTATCTAAGAAATGTTTAAATTTAGTTACCACGCCACTGCTAAGAGGTCCAGATACAACTTTATTTCATTAAAGGTCAGGGTACAGATCAAGAAATATCCAGCGTGTTTTGGGGTGTCTATGTGCCACTTTCTGCCTTCCTCAACTTTTATCTAAGAAGCAGAAATTGCCTAAGGGACCCCAGGACCACTAGCAACCATTAGGGACCCTAGAAACCACTGGAGGACCTTAGGATTCCATGGGACCCTGGTTGGGAATGGCTGGTCTAGGTGGACAGTAAAAGCATTTTTACTTAGCTGATCCTCTATCGCAGCAGACAGTGCTCCCCCATGCTATGGCAATGGACTATCTCTCGGTCTTCTGACATGCAGAGCTAATAGCTCTGCATTGGTGGTGAGGTCAGAAGACCTTAGATCGCTGGAGCATGGGGGAAAAGATGCTGTAGGGACCAGTCTAGCAGTACAGAGAAGCCTGCAGAAGAGAAGGCTTGGGTAAGTGAATCTGCTTTTCCACATCTAGACAGAAATGATTAGTTCATTAATTTTTAGGTGTCCTGGAGTTCAGCTTTAAAAGATGACTCCATTGAGACAACTGAATGAAGACTTTATTCAAAATGTCAAGTACACAACAAAGTATATTGGTAAGAATAGTTTAACCTGCCAAGATGCGCACACTCTTATCATCCACCCACCCATGCTGTGCAGTATGTCTGCATTGCACAATGAGGGTGACAATACCTGCAGAATACTGTGTACGAACTCTTGCCTGCTTTAATAACTACTACTAAATATCCTAACCCAGAGTAACCTTGTTTTCTCCAATTCTACTAAAAATGCCTCTCCTCCCACCTAACAGTGTACAAAGCAGACACATGTACCACAAGCCTAATTTGGGGTTTCAGCTAGTACGTGGCAGGCTACTATACAGACAGCATTAAATGGTTGATTGTGTGAATTTATGAAGAATTTCAGTAGTGAACTGAAAGATCTTTTTACATTTTAAATTGCCCATTGACCACAGTCCAAGGAGTTGTAGAAATTGACAGGGGAAGTGTGTTGAGTTATTTTTTGCGGCGGTGAAGACATTGGACAAGCCTAATTAGAAGTATTGGAGGTTTTACATGTCAATATTGGTATGGATATTTGTTCATGATATGGCCAATCATTTGGAAGTCACTCCACATATAGCATACATCTGGAAGGGGCATCTGTGTGAATATTGATTGTATACTGGATTGCACAGTAGAGGATCAGTCCCACCTTCATATGTATGGGCAGTCTCTGTCCATTTAAAATACATGAGTGCTTGATGGGGAGTTTTCTTCTGGCCTGCTCAGCACGGACATTTCTTTATTTTGGTTGAAAACTTCCTTCCTGACCATTGGCCTTTTTGTTTTTGATAGCAGTTGACTGATATGGTCTAGATTGGCTCTTAAGCTGTCCATAGACAGATACAGTAGCGGTCACGCTGAGATTGAGGGGCTGGGGGAAATGTGTCCCATCTTTTGTAGTCCTTTGACTTCTTGCATTTTGTGATCCAAGGCCACACCCACTGTTAACACATAAGAGAGATGGATCACATGGAAATTGTCCATGTTGGAAAATCTCTGAGGGTGACAGTGAGCACCCCTGAAGCCCCTCTGATCTGCCCCTTGGGTAGCCCTAAATTGCCTAATTCTCAGATGTGTGTCACATTGTTTAGGGGTGGGATCAAGACATTTATATACAATTTTTTTTTAATCTTCATCCTGATAAAATTGCAGATAAACAATATATGTAAAGCCTTGCGTAAATTGACGGTACTCTATAAGTACCTGTAATAAATACATAAAATATCTGGCATTGGTCTTCTGATATTTGTTCCCCACCATTGAACCATCTAATTAGGTCTGATACGCATGTGTAGCAGTTGTGTTTTTGCTCATCTAGGTAAAATTCTCTTGTATGTTAACATGGTGATTAAATAATGACTACTTACAGAAGATCCTCCAAAGGTATCCATAGATTTAAGATGGTCATTTCCCACCAGTGCCAAAACCCTGGCTGATGCCTTTTGGTTTATGGATCTTGAAGTGAGAAATCTATCCAGCAGGGTTAAATTTTGGGGGAAAAACGTCTCTTGCTTTCATTGATGGATACAGCTCTTCAAAATCTTGACCATAGATTTTATTGTGCCACCTACAGGAGTAGGACACCAGACAGAAAAAACGCAGCACCGCCTATGACAAGTCCTAGCTGGTATAAACCACCTCTTTGCCATAAGCAGGTCATGACGGGTTTTCCTTTTGGACCTTTCCCACATTGAGGCACTGCTTTGTGATGTTCCTACTTTGGAGATTAAGAAGAACTGTATAAATCAATAAACGCTAGAGAAAATCGGATTTTTGTTACTTGTAAAATCCCTTCCTGAGTTCATTGAAGGACACAGCAGCCTTTCCTCTATTTGATTCATTTTTTTTCTTGTACTGCTTTGTGACTAACTGACCTGCCTATGGCAGACAGAGGTTGTTTTTTTTTTTTTTTTTTTTAAACAACTAGGACTGCTCATAGGTGGTGATGTGTTCTTTTTCTGCCCAGTGTCCTACTCCTGTAGGTGGTGCTGTAAACCCGATGGTCAACGTTTAGGAGAGCAGTGTCCATCAATGAACTCCAGTCTATGTGCATATCTGGAAAAGGATCTTTAGCCTTTTGGATTGTTTCCAAGTGTCTGATTTGTTGCCCGATACAATCTTTCCTCTGATACTTTGTAAAGTATGTCAGATTTTATGCTACAATTTCAGAGTCGGAATGAAGAGCTGGGTATGAGCTCCCAGAGAGGTGTAGTTTTGAAGGCTCCATTCCTCTTTAAGCGGTGAGGACTGTGGCAGAGCAGACTTTATTCCCATCATTTCCTCTCAGCTGATCACATCCAGCTCCAGTTTATGCCCCTGTCTGAGTTTGCGGTCTCCAACTGAACTCCAGCAACAGCTCATGTCCAAAAATGGAAATGTTCATCCTTTTTTTTTTCTTTTCTATTCCTATTAAAGTTAAGGGGGGCGGATTTTAGGAGGAGTTTTCTTTCGGTTACAAAGGCAAAGGAATCCTGCATTAGATCACTCTCTGGAATTCAGAGCTGTACTGTTAGTCATAATATTAAACTGTTCATTCATTTCTTACTGTGCTACTGGGAATCTCCATATGTGGCGTTTCTAGCACATAGTTCCGTGGTTTTTAGTTTCTGTTTATTCTGGCCTACTTTACAGCAGACAGGCACTGGAGCTCCCAGAATTGTGTGCAACTACAAGTGTCAGGATGCCCTGAGAGTCTGGGGCTGGGTTCTCCTGTTGGTGAAAAAAGCTGCTGTATGAATGAATTAAAAAAACTTTTCATTCACCACAAATGTTTATACTGCTGGTATTGCATGTTAGACCCCACCCTGAATGTTATTGTGTGCTTCACCTCCTATAAGCAAACACCTATGATGTGTTGATGGTGCAATCAGATGTCTGTTTATATTTTTTTAAATAAACAAATAGTGCTTTTAAGTCTGTTGCCTATTGGTAAGATCTATCCTCACTTCCTGCCCCAGAAGGAAATTAAATAGTGCGGTAGACCTAAAGTAAACCTTTGCCAAGTCCATGCAGACTAAAGTATGTGAATATTCTGAACAAACAAAAAAATAAATAATAAAATACTCCCTCATTCATCTCTGTAATTATAAGCATTGTGGAGAAATTCATTTTTAAATTTCATAACACCGACAATGAAACATTCAATTTTTTTTCTATGAGAGCAGAATTTTGGTAGGTTGCCAGCCCTCTAGTTCACGGGTCTCCAACTTTTTGAAATACAGGGCCAATTTATTGCCCTTCAGACTTTGTGGGGGCCAGACTGTGGACACTGGAAGTAGAAAATGCTGTGGCATTGGTGGGAGTAAACAATGCCGTAGGCTTGATGGTCAGTGGGAGAAAAAAAAAAATCACATCATTGCTGTCAGTGGGAGGAATAGTAACCCATCATTGCTGTCAGAGGGAGGAATGGTGCCCCATCACTGGCGTCAGCGGGAGGAATGGTGCCCCATCACTGGCGTCAGCGGGAGGCATGGTGCCCCATCACGGGCGTCAGCGGGAGGCATGGTGCCCCATCACGGGCGTCAGCGGGAGGCATGGTGCCCCATCACGGGCGTCAGCGGGAGGCATGGTGCCCCATCACGGGCGTCAGCGGGAGGCATGGTGCCCCATCACGGGCGTCAGCGGGAGGCATAGTGCCCCAAGGGCCAGATAAAGGCAAGCAAAGGGACCATATTCGGCCCATGGGCTGCAGTTTGGAGTCCCCTGCTCTAGTGTTAACACAGAGCTAAGCTGCTGGCTAGGTTCGCACTTGCCCATGTCATGAAAAGTGATTTGCAGTGGATCACTCCCCCTTCATCCGGGCTCCAAAACCAGTACAAGCCGCTTGCTATGGGGGCACCCAGCAGAGGGGGAGGGCGCAGAGCGCTGGCAGGGGACCCGAGAAGAAGAGGATCAGGGCTGCTCTGTGCCAGACCATTGCACAGAGTAGGTAAGTATAACATGTTTGTTATTTTTAAAAAAAATATGCCTATACAAACACTTTAATGTTGATTGAGAGAGTTTAGTTCCGCTTTGAAAAAAGAAAATTTGACCTGTAATCCTAGAAGTTTTTTTTTTATTCAACAGCCATTAATAACATTAACAAATATGTATGTAGAAGTTTCCTTGCCTGTACAGCTGTCTGAGATGGAGGGGGGAACATTTTACTGTAAAATGATTTATGCAGAAGACCTGGCGATATATACTCGGTGGTTATACAGACCATAATGAGCAAAACATACATTTCCTGCATGTGTTGTATCTTAAAACGGTCAAAAAATATGAATCCCTAAGACCCAATTCATACTTGAGCTGAGCATCTTTGGTCATTTTTACAGGCGTTTGAGTGTTTTTGCCTGAGCAGTTTTAAATATTTATAGCCAATTATAAACTTGTTACCAGGGGGGAGAATGTTTTATTTAACCACTTCGCACCCAGGCCAATTCTGACATTTCTCTCCTACAGGTAAAATTCCATCATTTTTTTTTTTTTTTGCTAGAAAATTACATAGAACCCCCAAGCATTATATATGTTTTTTTTTTTTTTTTGCAAAGACCCTAGAGAATACAATGGCGGTTGTTGCAACTTTTTATCTTGCACGGTATTTGCACGGCAATTTTTCAAACACTTTTTTTGGAAAAAAACAGTTTTATGCTTTAAAAAAAACAAAAAAAAAAAAACAAAAAAACACCTTAACGTTAGCCCAATTTTTTTACATAATGTGAAAGATGAAGTTAGGCCGAGTAAATAGATACCTAACATGTCACGCTTTAAAATTGCACATGCTCGTGGAATGGCGGCAAACTTTGGTACTTGAAAATCCCCATAGGCAACACTTTAACATTTTTTACAGATTACATGCTTTGAGTTACAGTGGAGGTCTAGGGCTAGAATTATTTATCTCGCTCTAACGTTCGCAACGATACCTCACATGTGTGGTTTGAACACTGTTTTCATATGTGGGCGGGACTTACGTATGTGTTCGCTTCTGTGTGCGAGCTCACAGGGACAGGGCGCTTTAATTTTTTTTTTTTTTTTTGTTAATTTGACTTGAATTTTGGTTTGACACTTAAAAAAAATTTTTTTTTAATTTTTTTTTATTACTTTTATTCCTATTACAAGTAATGTAAACATCCCTTGTAAAAGGAATATGGCACAATCTGTTCTGTTTACAGTGAGATATGGGGTCAATAAGTCCCCATATCTCACCTCTAGGCCGGGAAGCCTACAATAAAAAAAAAAATTTAAAAAATAAAAAACAATCACGGCTTCCCAACGCTGTTTTTTTGAATGCAGAGACCGGGCGTGACGTCATAACATCGCGCCCGGCCTTCCGAACGATCATAGAGACTCCAGCGACCATCTGGTCCACCGGAAATCTCTATCGTCACCATCCGGGGCCGGCGGATCTGTTCTCCGATTTGCCGATGTAATCGGTGAGTGGGTAGAAGCACCGGAGGTCGGCAGGGGGGGGGTCCCCTCCCTGCCTCCCGTAAGAACGATCAAGCAGCGGAACAGCCGATATGATCGTTCTTATGGTACAGGGAATCGCCGGCTGAAAACGGCAATATCTGAATGATGTCTGTAGCTGCAGGCATCATTCAGATATCACTGCACAAAGTCAAGGATGTTCCTGAACGTCCTACGGGGGCGAAGTGGTTAAAAATTTTTTTTTAAATTGGTTCTGCACAGTGGTATGTGGAGTATGTAGAAAGCAGCAGTGGCCATCGAATACTATATCCTCCAGCAATAGGTATATTTAAAAAAAAAAAAAAAAATGAAAATATGTGGTGTAGCGCTACCTGACTCCCAATATTACTGTGCTGCATAGTAATAGTGGGGGGAACGAGTGATCTTGCGTTGTAATAAATTATCACAAACAATAATATATAGATGTGTAAAAATAGTAAATTAAATCCACATAGTTCTTCATGCTAGAGGTGTCTCTAATAATATATATTCATTTGGTGCCTTCACACAACTGTTGTGTGCTCTCAGAACTCTCGCCTTTAAACCAGTGAATATCCAGCCTCAAAATATAAAGGAATATCCAGCCTTCAAATGTATCACTCCGGGCTCCTCTTACTGGTATGTTCACGCCTTCCTGAAACCCATAAGGTAAACCAACAACCGGACTCGAAAACGCCAGACTTCAAACTGCTGCCAAATCTCTGTAGGCTTCCGCCTGATCAAACCGCTCCGGGCTTCTGCCTCACCAACACCACGTTCTGTCGGAACACACTGACAGTGGTGTTGGTGAGGCAGAAGGGAAGTTTGGGCAAAGGCAGGCGTCCCAATACTTTTGATGTGTGTGCACGCAGTCTGCCAGATGTCATTTTAAATTCAAGGAGTCTTCGCCTTGACAGCTGGCAGTTATTGTGGTATGAGATTACCAGACAGGAAGTTGTTTTGTGTGTAGCTGCTCTCCCCCACATGCAAATTAAAAAGCCAGGCCATATTACATATCCTTTCTGGTCAACCTTAGAGCTGGGTTGCATTAACACGCATTGCATTATGGATCGCATTTTAGTTGATTTTAGTTGACTTGAATGACAGAAAGCAGGACAGTGTAATCAAAATGCAGCACATTGGTGTTGTATCTTCTGGGGGTCGACCGATTATCGGTGAGGCCAATATTCACTTTTTTAGAAGTATCGGTCACAAAACTGACCGATATTACCGATTAGTGCTTCAAGGGGTTTTACTGGGGTGATGCATGCAGCTGCACTTCACTTCACAGCTGCATGCATCACCCTGGTACTGTTTTTTAGAGCGGATGGTGTATTGTAATAGCAACCGATGCAGCTTGGTAGTGGGCATCGGGGTACATCACCCCTAGGAGAGTACATCTAACGTTATCATTTTCATCTGTATACCTCTTGTTCTGATTCTGTATGGAATGCATTTTTATATTTTTGTATTTTCGTATGTTAGACGTCTTCATGTCTTTTTATAGTATACCATAAAAAAACGTATATTTTTTTATCATAAGAGTTGGTGGCAGGGGCGTTGCTAGGTCTACAAAAGATCTGGGGCTAGAGCCCATAGCAGCGTAGTAAAGAAAGTCATACGCTTGGGCGGGCATACACATGTATATAATATATGTGTGTTTGCATGTATGTATATATCCCCAGAGAGCCCCCCTCTTACATCGGTCCCCAGAGAGCCCCCCTCTTACATCAGGGTCCCCAGAGAGCCCCCCCTTACATCAGGAACCCCAGAGAGCCCCCCTCCCCTTGGGGACCCCTGCAGAGACTCGGGGCTATGGGCCCCAGATTTGGGGCTATAGCCCCAAAAGCCACCCCCTAGCGACGCCACTGGTTGGTGGTCTATTAAAGTCCCACTAAGGGGGACATTCTTTTTTGGTCTAATACGTGAGGGATGGGACCACCACACTCTACATCTGACATGATGGAAGCCTCTTTCTTACATGGTAAAATGTCTGTCACTGCAAGGACACACTGGAAACAATTGTTTCCTATGTGTCACCTTCACACTGCAATGCAGCCTAGAGTTGCACTAAAATGCGACATGCTGCGTTTTATTGCACTACATCGATCCGAATCGTACTGCAATGTCAGACAGGGCAGCATTCCGCCAGACATTGCAGTTGAGCCGGCCATACACGGTGCAAATTTCTTTCCTGCAACCACGGGTTGCAGAAATTCACACAATTCCCCCATCAACACAGCCAGTGCTGACAGGAGAATCAGCAATTGTCTTCTCCTCGACAGGGACGGCTTCCCACAATTATCACTAATGGCTATAGCAGCCGTTAGCGTTAATTGCTAGAGAATCCAGCAGGCTGATTGTACCCCAGTTGATTGATCCCTTAACTTGGTACATTCAGCATGCCCATTAATGGGTCGAACCCCAGCCAGTTCAGTAGGAAATTCGAGATTCGAACCGTGTATGGCCGGCCTTAACGAAGACTACATTTTGTACACTTCAAATAAAGCTTGTACAAAAAAAAAAAGCTGAATCACGCATCATACTCCCCCTAGTGCAGCCGGCAATGCAGAGGGGCTGGAGCAGTGATCACTCTGGCTGCTCTGGGATTTGCCGGCTTGCCTATTGTGAATTTTCCCTAATTCTGTAAAAGATAACTAGAAATGTTCATTTTGGAGCCACTTCTTACCTGCAATGCCAGCTAACGGACAACAGTAGACTAACATTTTTTATAAATGTATGAGTAGTCATACATCTTAAAAGTTGTGAACCTAACTGGTTGCTTTTTTTTTTTCATATAATAGACTTTTCATTATAAGCTTAGTAGCCATTTAAATACCATCTCCAGGGTAAAATTCCACTTATAACGGCAACATTGACTATGCAGTACTGCTAAAATGTAATGTTGCTGTTGGCATTATTAGGAACTTTGAAATGAATCAATAAGGGTTTTGTCCTCGGCAGTTTTAAATCACAGGACTATCATACGCAGGGCCCACCCAGAAGTGTGTCTGGTGTAATGATTGGGATCTGGTCCATTAACTCTTGGTGGCACTCCATAAAATTGCACATTTACACAGATTTAACAGAACTATTCATCTGCATTATTAATCATACTGTGAAAAAGAACAGAGATACAGAGAAATACATCTCCATTCTATATCTTTTCTAAACCTTCTAGATCTTTGATGCTGATTGAAGCTGAAACTGTGCCATCTTTACAGGAATGTAGCCAATAAGAGAATCCCATTGATGTTGGGCTATAGCCAAGCTTCAAATGGACTTTCTGCTTGGAGTGCAGTATAATACCTGTAGAGCAGTTTTTAAACTATGGAGGTCCAATCATTGATAAGAAACCTGTATAGTGGCTGTGGATGCTAACTTGTCTGCACCCTATATTAAAGAGGAACTGTAGTCTGCTCACATAATCTGTAATAAAAACATCTTTGCCGTTCTGAAGCTTCCCTCCAACCACTTTGCATATTATTTTATATATGCTGTGATTCTGTACTTGCCAAATATGCTGCAGAAATCTCCCTCCACTGAGTCTGGCTGCAGCCATTTTAACTGTGGGCAGCTGAAGCTGCTGCCTGTTCACTTCCTTGATTTACACAGAAACACAGCAGCACTCATTGGCCCTCTTATGACTCATCCCCCTCCCTTCCTGGCAAATTCTCAAAAGAGTGAGGGAGCTGTACATTATGTCATAAGCCTAGGCTTTTTACCAGACAAGAAACCGGAAAATGGGCTGTATAAGCTATTTACTGGCAGAAAACATATGTTTTACTATCCAAAGTTAAAACAACGGCAGAAGATTTAATAGATGAAAAAATGACTGAAGTTCCGCTTTAAAGTAAAAATGTAGAGCTCCACCAATCCCAGCACTACCTCTCCCCACCATCCAGGTCATGATGTCCTTGTCTACCGGAGCTTTGCTTCAAAGAATAACTGCTCTATTGTGAAAAATCAAACGTAATACATGCTTGGCCAAACCATTCTTGGCAATTTTTGGACTTTTTGTCATCCAATTCTTCCCAAGAAAAAAACAATGACTGGCCGCTCTGCAGTTAATCAAACCAAAATCCTGAGGCATGGCAAACATCCCAAATTGCAGGGAATTCCTGGAAAACATTTTGATGTGTTTGATAATTGCTGCTTATCAATGCAGAAGACTCTGAAGCATGCACATCAGAAGGGGTGCTGAGCATGCTTTCTTCAATATAAATATGGCTGTGTTTGGAGATGTCTGCAGACACGTTTATTGGCTTTTATACAGAACTGGTAGGGTCACTGGAGTTTCCAGGAAACGGCAAAGGACAGAAAGAGGTAAACAGATGTAATGGCAGATTTGCCTGGATATATTTCTGGAACTAAAGTGTTTTTAAAGGCTGTGATCAAGTTTTTACTGAAATACACTATGCCGTCTAGGGGCCCCAGTGTGTTAAAAAAAAAAAAAAAAAATGCTGTTCATTTTTCAAATCGTGTCTTTACTGGAAAGCCATCGCTAACACCCCCAAAGCTTGCCACAAAAACTCCCACTGAAACCATCAGCTGTGTCCTGCCCAAGTTCTGGGATCCTTCAAACGCTAGGCATTCGCCCACAGAATTACAGGAGCAAAAATGCTTCTACATTCCAAACCCCTGCATACGCAGTGCCGCCTTCATTCCCTTCAGACAATGCTGCTATAGGGTAGGGAGATTGCACTGCGCATGCACGGGTCCGAAACCTGGACGTGCACTCACCTATGCGGTGCTAAGAGCAAGCGTTTAACATTTAAAGCACTATATAGATTCCCATATCTTTTGGGGATATGCTGCACCAAACCCTAAAGCTAACCACACATGGCTCAAATATCAGCCTATGCTTGCTAAATCAAATGAAATTGTCTAACAATTTTGAGCTGAAAATTGGGTTTTTGGTGACCCTATTGGTATCACCTGGCTCAACAAATTAAAAAATCGTGGATGTGGCAGCTGCCTGCATACAAAAGCCAGCAGTGGAGATTCCTCTATCCATGCTATTTGGGACTGATTTTCTTGTTTAGCCCACGGGCAGAGCAAGAGAAATCTACAAATGTATGGCTACCTGAAAGCTAAACTTCAGGTTTACTATGACTTTAAATAGTTAGCTTCTTTTGGGTCAGGTTGGTCCAAACTATTTCCTTTACTATCAGATGTGCCAGCTGTGAGTGCTGTATTAACTGTATGTAGTATCAGCTATATACAGTATACAGCGCTGAGTTTCGGCAGCATTGTGGGGACTTTCAGTCTTATTCCCAGGACAAAATTAGTTAGGCTGAGTGCTGCTCAGCCATTCACAGGAAGCTTTGTATCTTATGAATGAATACAAGGCTTCCTCTGGCTGAGGTGGAAATTGTGATGTCATCCGCCCACCTCTCTATTCAGAGGAAGCTTTGTATTCCATCATAAGAATAAAAGTCTTCTTATGAATGGCTGAGCAGTGCTCTGCCCGATTTTTGATTTTGTTCCAGGGTCCGGACAAGAAGTCTCAGTCCCGCTACTAAAACACAGCGCTGCATACTGTGTGTAGCTGATGCTACATACAGTACAGCCCTCTCAGCAGGCACATCTATTAAAGAAGGAAATCGAATGTTTGGGCCAGCTTGGTCCGAATTAACTATTCAAAACTTGGTAAACCTGGAGTTAGGCTTTAAGATTGTGCAAGGCATGTAAACGATGTATTGCATATGGCCAGTGTTACCCCTAGGGACCAATAATAGTGCTGTAACATTTATAGATCACGTTTAGCATAAAAGCTTGAATATGTTTCATTTCCGTATCACAGACACTTCCTTTTTAAGTTCAGTTGTGTACTACTATACACTCTGACTGTGTGACCTAGAAGAGAAAACTTGTCAGCAGTTGAGGAAACAAAAGTGTATAAAAATGGATTGGCTCTACTAGCTGCAAAATGGAAACTTTTACATTCATTCCATTTATGGCAAATTTAAATCTACTTATAGGTTGGGTGTGCCATTTGGAAATGCATTATTTATAGCTGTTGAACACTTAATTCAAACATGTCCCATGTAAGTTTACACTGTTCGAAGGAGAGATTGTGCCTAAGATAAACAAATGGAGCTGATGCAGGCTGTTTTATTCATTTAGATGTTGGTTTGATTTAGCCTCGTGTTTGAGTTCTACTACAAATAAAATGTCCTTTTACATAAGACAGCCTATGTATAAAATGTGAAGGGTTGCACATGGAGAAGGTGAGTTTAGGGTTACTGGACCTCAGTGAGGAATTCATACTCTGCATTATGCATGAAGAAGTTTGGTTACATTTGCCATACTTTTTACTTTCATATATTATCCACTTAAAGCATTTGTTACCCTAAAAGAAAAAGAAAAAAATTGACCCTGTTGGCCTTTTAGCCTTTTCGACCGCCTGTAATGCCTGGCTGATCCTGCCCTCCTCCCTGTAGACTGACGATATTCGTTATGTCAGAATAATTCCTTTATGGAATTCATTTTGTGTATATTCTGATTTGGTTTGTATAATCATTGTTCCGAATTCCAAACAATTCGTATTTCAGAAGTTATTTCGGAAGATTGACTATATTCATTTTGACGCGTTAAAGAGGAAGTAAACCCTGATGGGTTTTACTTCCTCTTTTTTTCCCCTGCAAAGTAAAAGCATAATGGGCAAGTATGCATCGCATACTAGCCCATTATGTTGCGCTTACCTGCAAACGAAGCCTGCAATGTCCCCGCTGGTGGCCGAATCCATCTTCACCCCTCTTCCTCCCAGGGCCTTGGACTCCGACTCTGTGACTGGCTGGAGTCGCGTGCTGTCATTCCAGCACATGTGTGCGGGAGCCGACGGTCACAGCACGGGCCCTATAGAAAGGGCACATTCGTGACGCTTCTTAAGTGCGCATGCGCTGATGATGTTGGCGCAAGCGTATATGGTAAATATCTCCTAAAGCGTGCAAGTTTAGGAGATATTTCAAGTACCTACAGGTAAGCCTTATTATAGGCTTACCTGTAGGTAAAAGTGGTGTGTAAGGGTTTACAACCACTTTAATTCTTTATTTTGGGAGATTACTCTGCTTGGGTTGGGTGGCGGTGAATCCATCAGAATCTCTGAATCATAACATACCCAATGGGATAAAATTAATTTTGAATTCCATCATTATGTTATAATTCGCACATTCTGATGGATTCGCCTCCATCCAACCCAAACGGAATCGTTATCTTATTTCACTTTTATACTCTTATATTCACTTTTACATGCTCATATGTGAACCCAGCCTAAGTGAACTGAGAACCTTCAGAGAGGGCATTTTGCAGGTAAAGCTCTGCATATTACCTAGTTTGAGTGCACCATGTGCTATTAAAAGAAGAAAACATTCAATGTACTACTGACAGAATTGCTTCTAGTCCAGGCCATTTTTCAGTTGTAAGCACTGTATACTTTGACAGTTATTTGTTCATGCAACACTTAAAAGTTGGAGGTTTCCTTTGGTGGTACTTAATCACCACTTTATTTTATTTTTTTTGTTTTTTACTATTTGAAGGAAAAAAAAAAAAAAATAAATAAAAAAATAAATATATATATATATATATATATATATATATATATATATATATATATATATATATATATATATATATATATATATAATTTTTTTTTTTTTTTTTAAAGGAAACCTGTTTCCCTAAGTTTCTGCTATAAAACTTTGCAAATAAATACGCTTTCTAAAAAAAATTAGGCTAAAATGTACTTTGCTACATCTCTATGGTAAAGTGTATATTATTTAGTCTACGTGAAAGTTAGTCTACAAACTACATGTATCAACCCTGAGGTACTGGCTGCCTATGGGCTCTTTCACACGGGGGATCCGTATGTCTGTTTTTCATCCTTCCGTTTTCGGATGAAAAACGGACATACATGTATCCCTATGGAGCATCGGATGTTAGCGGTGACATGTCCGCTGACATCCGACCCGTTCCGATCCGAAAAGTGTAACGGAGGAAAACCCTACTTTTCCATCCGTTATCGGATCGGGTGACGACGGACACTACGGTCCGTCGTCATCCGATCCCCCATAAGGGAGAGCGGCGCTCTGACAGGTCCGTCGCTGCAAAGTGTGCAGCGATGGACCTGTCATCTTCCTGCTCAGCGGGGATCGGCGGAGCGATCCCCGCTGAGCAAGCGGTTGTTCACGGAGCGTATCATCACTGATCCGCCCCGTGTGAAAGAGCCCTATCTCATTTCTTGAGGTCCTAAAATGCTTCATTTTTAGAAAGTAGACAGTCCAGGGTATTTTGTAAGGTACATAGTGAGTTTTGGTTTTTTTTTTAGTTTGTTTTGTATTTTTTTTTTTTTTTTTGCCACAATTTTTTCTTAAAAAAAAAAAGTTAATAAAATGTGGTTTAATTTCACACTGTTGTCATTTTAACGTGTTATTTCTTTACCATGTCATAGGCATATTTACAATTACACCACAAAACACATTCTTCTACTCCTGTGCATGCAAATACCACATGTGTGAGACTTTTTTGCTGAATAAAGGGCCCTGAATTACAAGGAGCATCTTCAGGCTTTCAAAGGTCATCTGATTTCCTGACTACCTATCACATTTCTTTAGGCCCTGGAGTGGTAAGACAGAAGAAATGCCCACAAAATGACCACATTTTGCAAAGTAGATCCTCCAACATATTTATTTAGAGGCATTTGAAGATCACATTTTTTTTTGCCACAAGTTTTTGTAAAACTAAGAAAATATGATTTTTTTTTTTTTTATTTTTTTTTTTTTAATACACAGCTGTCCATTTATAACATCTTTCCCACACAACATGGACATGCTTAGAATTACACCCTAAATCACACTCTACTACTCTTTCCAAGTATAAGAATACCATGTGTGAGACTTTTTCGTAGCCTAGTTGCATAGAGGGACCCAAAATACAAGGAGCAGCTTCAGACTTTTAAGGGATATAAATTGGGCATCTAATTTTCTGACTACCTATCACTTTTTGGAGGCCCTGGAGTGCCAGGATAGTAGAAACACCCACAAAATTACCATGTATCCCAAAAATCAACCAACATTGTATCAAAAACGGTGTATTATAGTGCTCACCTCTGTACGATTGGTCAGGAAAAATAAAGGTTTGTGAAGCAAAACTTATAGCAGTCTCCGTACCTGTAAGCCAAGCAAGCCTTTAGCCTACTGGTACGTGCCTGCCCCCCAGGAATGCCATGTTCACTGGTCAGAAAGTGCAGGAAGCTGAACAAAAGGTAAACAAAAGAGCTCCTTTGGTTCCAGAAATGCATTTGTCTGCAGCAGATGGGTAGGACTGGGAATGTAGTCAGTGGGGTATGCAGAAAGGTCAGTTCAGTGTCACCAGAGCAGTCAGTCAGTGTCTCTGATCACTAGTCCTCTCAGTACAGTTTCACCATAGCGGCACTGTACTGGGGTGGCTAATGATTAGGAACACTGGCTGCTGTGATGACACTGTACTGTGTTAAATAAAAAAAAATAAAAAACTGCTGACAATCACTCTTGTTTCCTTTTACAGCCGAGGCGTGAGAGGAAACAGTGCTGGCTGCAACATGCATCCTTTGTTTACATCTGTGATTGGTCACAATCATTGCTTGATAGCGGGCCAATTTCATTGGCCCTGTACCCCACTCTGATGTGCTGTGTCTGATTAAACCCCAAGCTGATGCAACACTGCAAATGGGGAAGTTGTTTTAAAAGGAACGAACGGCTGACTCCTGAGGGTGGGAGGCCATTTTAAACTTCTATATACAATGCCGGGTGGCAAGTGGTTAAAAAGTTTAATTGTTGCTGAAATCATGTAATCATGTCTTCTATATGCCTAACAATGCAACTATGCTTAGCAGACATGTTAGCAGGCCTCATGTACCCAGAAGCATACATAGTTACATAATAGGTAAGGTCGAAAAAAGACACAAGTCCATCAAGTCCAACCTATGCATGTGATTATATTAGGTCTTTCATGTTCTATCTTAGCCGTACTTATTGCACCCTTACATTTCTTGTTGCATTCTTTATGAAGTCTGAATGCTGATGATGATCCCTCAACCTTGTATTTTTTGAAGGCCTTCTCCTTTGCTTTTATATATACATTGGAGTTAAGCCATCCAGGACTTTTGTTCGCTCTTTTAAATTTATTACCCAATGGGATGCACTGGCTAATGCTCTTATTTATTATGCTCTTAAAGCAAACCCATCTCTCCTCCGTGTTCTTTGTTCCTAAGATTTTATCCAAATTCATGCCTTCTAGCAAGGTTCGTAGTTTAGGGAAGTTGGCTCTTTTGAAATTCAGTGTCTTTGTATTCCCCTTATGTTTCCCATTTGTGTTATTTATTTTATTTATTTCAGGTACTTATACAGCGCCGTCAATTTACGCAGCGCTTTATATATATATAATTATACATTCACATCAGTCCCTATACCCTCAAGGAGCTTACAATCTAAGGTCCCTATCTCACATTCATACCTATACTAGGGCCAATTTAGACAGGATCCTAAATCCCACACTCCTTTGGGAGTATATAGCGCCGTCAATTTACGCAGTGCTTTACATTTGGAGTGTGGGAGGAAACCGGAGTACCCGGAGGAAACCCACGCAGACACAGGGAGAACATGCAAACTCCAGGCAGGTAGTGTCGTGGTCGGGATTTGAACCAGCGACCCTTCTTACTGCTAGGTGAGAGTGCTACCCACTGCACCACTGTGCCGCCCATTTATTTATTTCAGGTACTTATATAGCGCCGTCAATTTACGCAGTGCTTTACATATACATTGTACATTCACATCAGTCCCTACACCCTCAAGGAGCTTACAATCTAAGGTCCCTAAACTCACATTCATACATACTAGGGACAATTTAGACAGGATCCAATTAACCTACCAGCATGTCTTTGGAGTGTGGGAGGAAACCGGAGTACCCGGAGGAAACCCACGCAGATACAGGGAGAACATGCAAACTCCAGGCAGGTAGTGCCGTGGTTGGGATTCGAACCAGCGCCCCTAATTATACTGAAGCCAATTGACCTGTGATCGCTGTTACCTAAATTGCCCCGTATTTCCACATCCGTGATCAGGTCTGTATTGTTGGTAATCACACATTATACATTAAAGTGTATTTATTTGCATGAGATTAATATCAAATAGGAAGTTGGGGTCTATTATCTGTAATTACCATAGTATTTTACAGTGACCTGGATGAGTCCTCAAATGTCAATTTGGGAAGTAATAAGATGAACAGACAGATTTATTTATTGCAGGGAAGTGTTCTTCCAAAGTAGACAGGGAGGAATTGGTTACTGGGGATACATTGTAAAGGGATGGTGGGGGTGTAGTACTCCTCGTTACAATGAACTGTGACTTTTATCCTCTACACATATTTACAGCGTAAACTCTGTACAGCCAGCCACCAGTACTTCCTTTTTGTTATCCTTCACACTACTTCTCTTTCCCTCAAACTTTAGTCCACACATTTAATTTGACGTTCCTGGTTACAGTAATACAGTATGTAATATCCCCTGAGCAGCTGCTTTCTGCCTTTTAAAACTCTCCATACTAGATGCCGGTAGTGTGAGCACAGGTTGCCTGGCTCTGTAAAAAGAAAGTGAAAATCTGCTTTTACTGAGCTGCAGGTCTTACAATGAGCCTTTCTGGTAGTGCTGCACCCCCTACTAGATGTAAAGCTATGGTCCCCCCCCCCCCCACCCCACACACACACACACACGCACACCGCCAGTTCTGCAGCTCTCATTAAAGAAACAAGGGGGGGCGCCCCTCTAAGTGTAGTATTAAAACAAAAACATTTATTGCACAAGATTAAAAACACTTACAAGATATAGGTGGGAGTCATGCTCATCATAATTATGTAGTCCTGGCAGTTCTACTGCGTCCCACAGGCCCAACTATTTCTAATCTACTATTTTTCCAAAATTCCTTCATCCCATTGCCTTTGGTCCACTGACCGTTGTAGTTCTACGGCCACGGACGTCATGCCCAGGAGAGTGTATTTAATGATGCTCTCCTCCAGAGAACAGGCCAGTAGAAGGAGCTGTGAGCTCCGAGTGCGTAGCCTTTCATTCCATAGAGACAGTCCTGACCCCTTCCTCCCGCCCCCTGCTGGTGACATCATTTCCGGTTCAAGCTGGTCAGCGTGGCGCCAACTACTTCCTGGTTTTCCTGAATGTGCAGCTATTCAGCACATCACACCAGAGCTTTTCCCAGCTACCCGGATCGTACGAGGAGCCTGTGGGATGCAGTAGAACTGCCAGGACTACATACTTATGCTGAGCATGACTCCCACTTTAATCTTGAGCAATAAATGTTGCTGTTTTAATACTACGCTTAGAGAAGCGCCCCCCTCCCCCTTTTCTTTTATATGTTTTGCAGAGTTGCTGGACACACTCTGAGGATGGCTGCCTCTTTTTAAATCGCCCCCTTACCGTGGTGCAACTTCCTAAAGACTGACTAATCAAATGTACATTATTACAAACTAAGGGCATTGCCTCCTGGAGCGCCAGATACCCAATTTACCTTCACTGCAGCTCTCATTGGCCCTCTTGTGACTCATCCCCCCCTCCCTCCCTGGCAAACTCTCACGAGAGCTGTGCATGATGTCATAAGCCTAGGCTTTTTGCCAGACAAGAAACAGGAAGTGGGCTGCATAAGGTATTTACTGGCAGAAAAAAATATGGTTTGCTATCCAAAGTTAAAGCAACAAAGGCAGAGGATTTAATAGATGGACAGTTGAAAAAATGAAAAAGTTCCGCTTTAAGCTCTGTACTGCCCCCGCACTATGTGTAAAGTTCTGTGTTGTCCCACACTAAAGCTCTATGCGTTTGTTTCATTTTCTTTGATTATTTTCAGGTGGCACATGTAGCTTGTAGTGACATTTTTTTTGCATATGATAGCTTATCTGAAGTGTAACAATTATGAATGTATTTCAAAGTGACCATTCAATGTCTGCTTGTTCCCACTCACAGGCTCTCCGTAATAATTGCCAGGCAGGCCATGTGTGCATATAAATATGCAGAGAAGAGCTTTTCTCTGCCTGCAGTGAATATTATGGAGGTTGTCTTTTGTTTCTATAGTAACAAGTCCTTTTGTATTGTTTAAGGGATTCATTTTGGGTATGGCGTGGTAGCATTTAGAAGAGTATTACTGTCTTACTGATTAACAATTCTGCTGTTGTAAGTTGTGATTGATGTTGTAATTTTAAAGGAAAGCCTATCTGTGGTCTAACCAAGAACCTTTCTATGATTTCTAATGGCTGAGCAACAGTTTTGCATCAACTAATATAAGATTTAGCATTATAACATGCAAAGTAATCGCTCAAATTTTTTTCCTTCCACTTGCTCATTGCTGTTTTAAAGGTGTGAAAACACAATTAGGTCAACCAAAAAATTGTGAGATTGTCAGCTCCCTGGAATAAATATGGAAGGCAAATGGAGGAGTAAAACGGTTAGCTTGGGGAGCATATGTCAATAAATGCACAAGTATACTATAGATGGGACAGGTGGATATGTGGGTGCTTGTGAAGAAAATCATAGCAACTTGTATTTTATTCTTGGGTTGGCTGAAGGCTAGTGAAAAAAATTGAGAATGGTAGCAAGATTGGCAAGGTGATAGCAGGTGAGGGGTGATGGGAATGGTAAAGTGGTAGCAAGTGAGAAGTACTGGCAGGGTGGTAGTAGGTGAGGAGTGATGGGAAGGGTAGAGTGGTAGCAGATGAGAAGTACTGGCAGGGTGGTAGTAGGTGAGGAGTGATGGGAATGGTAGAATGGTAGCAGATGAGGTGTGATGGGAAGGGTAGAGAGTGGTAGCAGGTGAGGAGTGATGGGAAGGGTAGAGAGTGGTAGCAGGTGAGGAGTGATGGGAAGGGTAGAGAGTGGTAGCAGGTGAGGAGTGATGGGAAGGGTAGAGAGGTAGCAGGTGAGGAGCGATGGGAAGGGTAGAGAGTGGTAGCAGGTGAGGAGCGATGGGAAGGGTAGAGAGTGGTAGCAGGTGAGGAGTGATGGGAAGGGTAGAGAGTGGTAGCAGGTGAGGAGTGATGGGAAGGGTAGAGAGTGGTAGCAGGTGAGGAGCGATGGGAAGGGTAGAGAGTGGTAGCAGGTGAGGAGCGATGGGAAGGGTAGAGAGTGGTAGCAGGTGAGGAGCGATGGGAAGGGTAGAGAGTGGTAGCAGGTGAGGAGTGATGGGAAGGGTAGAGTGGTAGCAGGTGAGGAGTGATGGGAAGGGTAGAGAGTGGTAGCAGGTGAGGAGTGATGGGAAGGGTAGAGAGTGGTAGCAGGTGAGGAGTGATGGGAAGGGTAGAGAGTGGTAGCAGGTGAGGAGTGATGGGAAGGGTAGAGAGTGGTAGCAGGTGAGGAGTGATGGGAAGGGTAGAGTGGTAGCAGGTGAGGAGTGATGGGAAGGGTAGAGAGTGGTAGCAGGTGAGGAGTGATGGGAAGGGTAGAGAGTGGTAGCAGGTGAGGAGTGATGGGAAGGGTAGAGAGTGGTAGCAGGTGAGGAGTGATGGGAAGGGTAGAGAGTGGTAGCAGGTGAGGAGTGATGGGAAGGGTAGAGAGTGGTAGCAGGTGAGGAGTGATGGGAAGGGTAGAGAGTGGTAGCAGGTGAGGAGTGATGGGAAGGGTAGAGTGGTGGTAGTGAAGGAGTGGTACCAGTTGAGGTGTGGTGGGAAAGGCAGTGGTTGCAGGTTAAGAGTGGCAGAAAGGGCAGAGCGAGAAATAGCAGGTAAGAAATAGTGAAAAGGGCAGAGTTGGCAGTAAGTATGGAGGGCACTGTACTGCCCATGCAGGGTCAAAGCAGGAAAAACACCCATTGCATCAATGAAGACCTTCAGATCTGCTCATCTATAATATAAATTGGCCACACACAGGAGCTAAAAACTCAAAATTGTATACATGGCATAAGTATGGGTACACTGTAAACTGTATTTTTAAATATCGCTAATTTTATTTGGCCATTTGAGACCTTAAAAGTGGAATTGTGTTTTGTTTCTTAAGAACCAAGGAAGACCAGACTTCTGCTTTTATTGCAGGTCTGCATTTTACATTACAAGCTACAGGGATGTTCAGTATACTGTATGGTCTGCTAAAAATGTGCAAGGGATGGAGCACTCCCCATCAATACAGCTCACTGTCTCTTATAAGTAAAAATAAAATCCTTACTTATCCCAGCTGCAAAATGTGTTATGCATTTTACATATCAAGAAGGAAGGACCTGGGTCATCCGGAGTAAATGTTTTACAAGTCACTTTCTGTATGTGATTCAAGTAAATCGAGAAACAGGATACAGAGGTTTTAAGAGCCAGTGAAAAGTGGGGTATATGTGTATTTAGAGGGAAATGTATCCTGTTAATGACTTGATTATTTTTCCATTTACTTCTCTCTAAAATGGAGAATAACAGCGCATTTGTGGTCGCTATGTGATTGCATTACCACAAAGACGGACCTGCCTTGCTGAATAAAAGTGGCTTGCAGAAGACAATACCAGTACCTTGATTGGTGTTTGCCATTTTTTTTATTATACTCCACAGACAATCATCTAAGCATAAAACTTAATAAAGAGTATATATTGTATATAGAAATACGATGTTTGACCAGCGTCGGTCCAAATACAAAAATTCAGGCGGTGATATTGCACTTACTTGTTTCATACAAGAAGTAATTGTTAACCATACATGTCCAGATCCTCTTCAAAGTATCTCATTGGGTTTATCCTGCCTGTAATTTAATTGTCCACTGACAGCCACCCTTCCCCTTAGCTGTGTAGTGATGATCTATAGCAATATGGTCATTGCAGAAAGAAAGGCTTGCTAATCACAGGTGGAGAGATGAGATTTTAAAGGGAACACACTGGGGTTAATTTACTAAAATTGGAGAGTGCAAAATCTGGTGCAGCTGTGCATGGTAACAAATGAGCTTCTAACTTCAGCTTGTTCACTTAAGCTTTTGTTAAAAGAAACCTGGATGCTGATTGGTTTCTGTGCAGAGCTGCACCAGATTTTGCATTCCTCGTTTTTAGTAAATCACCCCATTGTGACATATAACTGACCTGGATTGTCCTTTCTGTGTCATATTAGGAAGCTGCATGTCAGGTTGGGTGAACATATCACCAACATAGTGTCTCTAGACACTATGACCTTGTGCACACCTTGGTCGCAGATTCAGTCCTTCTCCTGTACCAGTTTGGAATGTTTTGTGGTCCTCCTAGTGTCTACCTCAGTATATCCATCTTGGTTTCTTTCCTCTTCTATGGCTGGCATCCCAGTAAGCGTTTTTTTTGCATCTGTTGGCGTGGTCTGGCATTCCTATGGATGAATTGTTTTTGTAATATGCGATGATCAAGTCACTTGAATTTAAGCAAAGTTGTGGTGTTTTACTCACTAACTTGGTTTTACCTCCATTTTCCAGTGTGTGGTTTCTGCTTTTGTATTGACAGCTCAGCTTTTCCATAGATACAATACATTAAATGAACCTTGTGCCCCAAAGACAGGCAGGATCGGCAGGTAAAAATGAGGGGGGAAAAAAATCTTAAAGAAAACTAATGCAGCCACCATGTCTAAAATGTAAAAAATATAACATATTCACTTTTGATACAGTTAAGGTTACTTCTAAACATTAGATGATCTCCTGGTCTGGCCATTTTTATTTGGATCAGGCGATAATCTTATGTAAGGTACATAAAGACACTTACAGCTAAGACCCCTTTCACACCAAGGCGTTTTTGCAGCGCTTTAGCACTAAAAATAACGCTGTTAAAACGCTCCCCATGCATCTCAATGGACCCTTTCACACTGAGGCGTTGCGCTGGCGGGGCGTTGAGAAAAGTCCTGCAAGCAGCATCTTTGGAGCAGCTTTTGGGTGTTGAAAAAAGCGCTTCAAAAACGCCCCTCTCCATTGAAATGAATTGAAAACGCTGTAAAAACGCCTTAATAGCGCCTATAATCCGCCCTGAGCTGTAGAAAATTCACATGATCTCACAAAAAGGTAAATATGCAAGCAGAAATGAGAGCATCTACAACAACAGGACTGAAATTGTGGGAAGGTCAGAATGATTAAACAGACCATCAAAGTGCCAAAAAAACAAAATTAAAGTTCCAAAAAAAGAATTAATCCCAGAAAAATGAAGATTTGAAGTAAAACAAGACACTGCTTGTTACTTGATCTCAAAAGGATAAACATGCAAGCAGAAAGATGGCATCAATAACGCTTGAAAAACGCTGTTAAAACGCCTGCAGCATTGCGTTATTTTACTGTTAGCGTCCCTAAAATGTGGTAGAAACTCTGTAATAAAACCCCTTTCACACTGGGGCGTTTTTCAGGCGCTTTAGCGTTAAAAAAAAGCGCCTGAAAGAAGCCTCATCTGCAATCCCAATGTGAAAGCCTGAGTGCTTTCACACTGAGACCCCTTTCACACTGGGGCGTTTTTCAGGCGCTTTAGCATTAAAAAAAAGCGCCTGTAAAGTGCCTGAAAGAAGCCTCATCTGCAATCCCAACGTGAAAGCCCGAGTGTTTTCACACTGGGGCGCTGCGCTGGCAGGGCGTCAAAAAAAAGTCCTGCAAGCAGCCTCTTTGCAGTGCTTTCATGTTTTTGCCACCGGGCTGGGTGCGCCGATAGCCCGAGCCCTTTCACACTGCCAGCCCCTGAAAAATGCCTGAAAAACACCCCAGTGTGAAAAGGGTCTTAAGCTGCGCTTTACCAGCGTTTTTTGGGTGTTGGCAGTGTGAAAGGGCTCGGGCTTTCACATTGGGATTTCAGATGAGGCTTCTTTCAGGCGCTTTACAGGAGCTTTTTTTTAACGCTAAAGCGCCTGAAAAACACCCCAGTGTGAAAGGGGTCTAACGCTAAAGCATTTTAGGGTGTTTTTGAAGCGCCTTGGTGTGAAAGGGGTCTAAAGCGCAATGTGCTTGGGGCGGATTACAAAACCTTGTACAGTGGCTCATTTTTTTTCTCCTTGGTGTCCGGGGCTAAGGTTGTCTGCAGCACTCCTCTCCCTTCTCCTGCATTGGCTAAAGACTAATAATCACCCAAGATCTGGAGACCTACACATTCACCCTCCAATGTCATTGGCCATAGTTCTCGCAAAATCATAAAAAGGCTGTAAGTATACTATACATCCGTAAAGGACCATACACGCTGGCTGAATATTGGGCGGTATCGGCCGGTTCAATAGAAACCAACTGACATTTGACCTGTGTGCATGGCAACTGGTCTATCCATCCGGCTTCTGTCGAAGTGGCATAAACAAAAAAGGTCTGCCGATCGCCATTCGATCAGTGCGCTCAGCCAATGTGGGAGGAGGGGGGGTGCGGGTCCCATCCCCCTGTCAAAACACAATAGCTCAGCAGGGGAGATCGCTGTACTAACATTGCATAGTTGGCACAGCGGCTCCTACTGAGCTCTTTAGTTTTTTGTTTTTTTTCGTTCAGCTCGCTGGTTTGAACGATGAAAAAAAACTACTATTGTGTACCAGGCTTTACATTCCTTTTATGATTTCTAAAGTATGTTGTGGGAACTGGGGAGATAAATAAGGCATGCCATTCAAAAGTGTTGGTCATCGCTACAGTTTTATATTAGATAACACAGCCTTTCTTTACCTTCTTTACCTCAGAGGAACCCTTGAAATAATTTTCAGGTCTCAGACCCCTGCTAAATTTTTCCATGGGGGTCATTGGGGAAAAGCCCCTCATTTTGTTTGGTCAGAATGCCAGGCTTACAGTCAGCTAAAAACAGTATGGATGCCACCTTGCTGGCTCTGCCAAGTGGTGTTGGCTTTGGATCTATGCAGGCGCTGTTAGATAGGAGGACAATGCAGGTACTGTCAGATGGGAGGAATCCTAGGGTTCCATGGAACCTTTGTCGAGAATGGTTGAGATAACCTCAGAATCGTGTGTATGATTTACAATACAGAAGCTCGGCAGACTCCCATGGAGTATTTGATGTAACTATCCTTGTACACAAGTGATTAAGCCACTAATTAGATTGTGAAAGATGACATCAACCTTTTATTTCTAAATTCAGTCTCTGAAAGTGGTGCAAAGGTTACAAGGTGAAGTCATTATTTTTTTTGTTTTTGCATATCGGGTTTTCAGTTTTATTCACAGCTCAACAAAAGTCATTCACAGGCTGCAAAAAAATGAGTGCATTTTGTTTAGAGATATAGAATTCAGATCTACCAATACCTTCCAGGTATTAACGTAAATCTAAACCCCAAAGCAAAAAAAAATTTGCTATATTTCAGTTTATCGGTCTTTTTAGATGTGGTAGCTTCATTCGTTTTTCTTTTTTTCAGGCCAAGTACATTTTAGGGAAGTACTGAAAATTGCCTGTTTTTCCTGCCGGAAATCTTGAGTCACTATACCTTCCTATGTGGTGAACTGAAATCTCAAACAATGTTGTTTAGCTTTTCAGCAATACGAACCCCTACTATCTAATGGAGATCGCGGGGACTGTGTTCTATAAGGACTGGTTCACACCTGAATGACCGTGCTGTTCCTTCATGGATACAATACAGTGAGAGAGCATCTTCACCTTTTAGGATAGGACGTGTATTGCTGTTAGATCACTAGGTAAAAAAAGGGGCACGGCAGCCTAAAATAGGAGCTACCACATCCAAGGAATGGCAAGCTGCAATATATTCACTTTGTGTTTTCAGGTTTAGATACACCTTAAAGTAATTCTAAAGTGAGATTTTTTTACCTTAATGCATTATGCATTAAGGTAAAAAAACCTTCTGGGTTCAGCTCCGTCCCCAGCCCCCCCTTATACTTGCCTGAGCCCCATCTCGATCCAGCGATGTGCATAAGAGCAGCGGCTCTTCTGGGTCTCCCTTCCCTCATTGGCTTACACAGCAGTGGAATCTCAGTTACAGCCAGTGAGCCAATGAGGAGAGCGCTGGCGTGGGGCCAAGCCACGCTCTGTGTGTAAATGGACAATGTCGATTGACAGGAGCGTGCCTGCTCGAGTGTCCCCATAGCAAGAGACTTGCTATGGGGGCACTGGGCAGGGGGGAAGAGCCTGGACCACTGATTGGGGACCCAAAAGTAGAGGATTGGGGTTGCTCTGTGCAAAAACCATTGCACTGAGCAGGTAAGTATAGCACGTTTGTTAGTAGAAAAAAATAATAATAATTAAAAAAAATACAACCTTTAGAATAGTTTTAACATAAAAATCAAGATTTCTGTTACCTACCCCCAATCTGCCCAAATACTATCTCAAAATTTGTATTTACACACACAACTTTATTGTTGAGATCTATATCTTGTCCCTACACAGCAGATCTCATAATGGAAGAGGGAAAGGCAGCACAGGGACGTAGTGCTGCAGGCACTGTTCAGGTATTCTGACAGCTGGAACACATGGCTGTCGGAATGCGATAGGGGGGGGGCTTCATCTATCCACAGTATTTGTGTGTAAAGAGGAATCTGTTTATTTCGTTCACCCAGCAGGCTGAATGAAAGACTTCTATTCGTGTATGCCCTAGATAGGGCTGTACTGTGTGGCAGAGCTGTTGAAATCTCAGGGCTGGACGGATAGAAATATAAATCCTTTGGATAGTGAAGCGGTTTGTCTGGAGTTCCTCTTTCAGCTGGTTTTGTAGAAGGTACTTTAATAGTTCTGTCTCTTGTTTAAAGATTGTGCAGCCTACAGTTCAAAGATTAGCGATAAGAAAGAGTTATGTCATCAGGAGGTTTCATCACAGAGAAGTTTATAGCATTGTGACCATGATATCTAATGCAGACACTGAATCGGCCTGTCTCTTTGCTGATGTCACTTACTGGCTGTTATAGCCATAGATCTCTTCACAGAAGGATCAACAGGCTTACAGAAGGGCTTTTCATTAAAGTGAAAGGAGGCTGTGGTGTGCATGAACAGCCAGGTAGATATCTACACAGTTGAAATACATGTAGCAATACCCCCATAAGGGCTGCTAAGAAGTGTGGTCTGTCGCCCTGCCCAGCCCTGCATTCATTTCCAGACACTCCAAGACACAAAGCAGTCAATGAACTTTTTTTTTTTGTTGTTGTTGTTGTTTTGTTGAGGGGTATAACTTGGATGGGGATGGGAGATATGGGCCCATCGTGAATCAATAGAACAGTGATTAGTTTTGGGACAACTATGTACACTCCCTGTACATACTCCTTCAACTTCCTCATGCACATCACTTGCTTGAAGCTCATTACTCCTCATTCTGCCAGCACATTTCTTGCTGCAGACTGTTGCGCCTAGTCACCTCCAGCACATCACTTGATTCCCCAGGAACAGCTAGCACTATTTGTTGGTTAGACCTGACATTGACTGAGCCAGGCCTCAGCAAATGCCCTTTGCAGGTTGGGACTGCGCGCCCCGGTGGTGTAGCAGAAAAGTCCTTGTGCTAGCTGCCCCAACTATGGCTACTGATCCCTGTTAGCCTTCTTTAGGCCCTGCCAGCCCTCCTGGCTGCAGCTGCCTTTCTCCACTGCCCCTTCCACCGCAGTCCACACTTCTGGTTCTGCACCCCTCTCAGACTGCAAGGTCCCAGTCCTGCCAGGTGTGCCTCCCCAGTCCTCCTGATCGTGCCTCACTCACCAGCCCTCCTGGCTACGACCAGTTGTCCTCCCTGGAGTCTCTTGGCAGTGCTCTCTCCCGCTGTCCTCTCCTTGCTCTCTCTTGTGCCTCTGTTCTGGGACCTCTTCATGTGTTCCTGAAGCTGGTCCCGACTGCACCGAGTCCAGGCCCAAGGGGACACACACACACACACACACACACACACACCTCTGCAGTTTTTAATTTTTGCGCTATTAACGAAAAAAGACCAACAATTACAAAAAACAAAATTGATGGGTACTGGTAGGCGGCACTGGCAGGTGCCACTGGGCATTACTGATGGGGCACTGGCACTTTTTTGGGCACTGTTGTGGGCACTGATCGGCACTGACATCCATTTATTATGGAGACAGGCTGGCAGGTGTTGGGCACTGATTGGCAGCTGATGGGCACCTTTTGATGGGGTCTGTGCGGATAATCAATGTACTGATTATCGGCACAGACCCCCCTCTCTGACAGGGAGAGCCATCAATCGGCTCTCCCTATCAGCGTGAACCGAGGAAGCCGTTTACCGGCACTTCCTGGTTCACGCGATGATCAGCTGTGATTGGTCACAGCTGATCTCGTGGTCAGAGGCTTCATACCACGATCGGAGTTGCTGTGTGTCAGATTGACACACAGCACCTCCGATCGCCATGCTGCACGCCCCAGTGGGCACGTGCCGCCTCTGTTATCCTGATCACGTCATGACGTCCGATCAGGATAACACAACCACTTTGCCGCCGTCATTTTGCGATATGGCGGGTGGCAAGTAGTTAAGGAGGCCTGCCCCCTGCCAATCCAGGTTGGGGACTGGTCAGGGCTCGCCAATCCAGGTTGGGGACTGGTCAGGGCTCCTCAGAATACCCCAGGCAGCTTCACCTCTCCTCTCTTTACAGAATCTTCTGGACAGAAGAGGGAGTTCTCAGTGATGCTGCCTGTGAGTCACCAGCTGCTACCCTGAGCCACTCCCAGCCCAGATCAGATCAAAACAGGCCTAGTGGCCAGCCAGGCCTGCCTAAATTTACCTGGCCCGCAAAAATCCTACCTCTAGCACCTACCTACCTAGAGGGTGCTACACATGTGAACTGTTTTATCAGCCAAATGATTTGTAAGGCTTTGTTCACATGAGGCTATTTGATCCATGCCCCACACAGGGCCGTGTGTGCTGATGCATGGAGCACAGGTGTTCAAGTAGTACCATAGATGTCTATTGGGACGCAGCGGCTGCACGGACACAGCTGCTGCTCCCAATGTAACATCCGTGTGGGTGCAGGTGCATGACCCAGAACGCACTTTGGGTGCGTTCAGGGACGTGCACGCACAACGATGTTATATTGGGACGCAGCAGCTGTGTCCATGCAGTGGCTGGGTCCCAATAGATATGGATGGGACTACCCGCATGGGGATGCACAGAACACCTGTGCATCCCACTTGGATAAACAAGGCCCTGCACGAGGCATGGATCAAATTTCCCCATGTGAACGGGGCCTAGTTCTGTCCAGTCCTTTTTTTTTTTGTAATGCACCTCTGACAGACAGTACAGCCAGGAGGGTGATACTACTTTATCGGTAATAGTTTGGGAATAGTAATACTTCATGATTCTGCTTTTTAAACCAGGCTGCATGTTCCCTGACAGCACTGTGTAGGAGAGAGTCTTTCCTCCAGTGTACTTGTCACCGCCAGAAAGAAGAATTTTCACCATACAGGAGACCAGGTAGAGTAGTATTTTTGATTCCATTCAAATTCATCCAGTGGTTGCTAAGTGGCATGGTCAGACAGTTTGCCCAGCACTGCCTGTGACGCTGTATGATATGTCTATGGCTGCTTCTAAAAAATACACAGCCTCAGCAAATGGATCTCACAGCCCTACAGCACTGAATGACCTGTCACTTTTAAGAATGCATGATCAGCACTGCAGGGCTATGTGAATACACGGTACTGACTACGACAGTAATGATTGTTCATTCATAACCACAAAAGATCTCTCAGTGCTGTGGCGCTGTGTGATCCATCATTTGGGGCTGTATATGTAAAATGTCATTCAGTACTGCAGGGCTGTGTGATATATCTGGAGGTGCCCTGGATAAATCACACAGCCCCTCAATACTGAATGAACAGGAACTGTTATGAACGAACAGTCAGCACTGCCTCTTCATTCACAAATGTAAAAGATCATTCAGTGCTGCGGGGCTGCGTGCCCTATTAGAAGCTGCTTGTAAACATCCAGGGCACCTGCAGATATATCACACAGCCCTGTAGTGCTGAATGATCTTTTACTATTACAGTGCTGTCGGGGCAGTGCTAATTATTCATCCATAATAGTAAAAACCGCTTAGAGAGGGGGTGCGGACTCAGTGCTGACTCTAAACACCCCCCACCTCGGAACGCCTATCAATTCAGACAGGTGTGGACATTTAGCATTAACGTAAATTTAAAAAAAAGCTTTTGCAACTGAGCCGCCGACCAGATCAGCACCGAGTGCTTTATGTATTTAGTCCCCTGGGGATTAAATAAAACTAGAAAAAAAATTGAGTTCTTCACATTAATGCCTGGAGATAGGTTTATCCTTCTTTTACTTGGAAAGTTAGCATAAACCTGAGTATGGAGGTGACGGCATATGCCATATATTTTGATTTTGATGACCTATTTGACAATCTACAACACTGATGCCTTATGTATGAAATAAATTGGATTCGTTTTTGGTAAAATGTGACTGGATAGAACACTATGAAAAATCCTATTCGAATGGATTTGAATGAATGAAAGTGTTCAGTTCATTGGATGGTATGTTCCATAGTTTGTTTTGGTATCAGTGCTGTTTAATTTGTTTCTAAATGATGCAGGGTTTGGGATTAAAAGTACAGTAAAACCTTGGATTGCGAGCATAATTTGTTCCGGAAACATGTTTGTAATCCAAAGCATTTGTATATCAAAGCGAATTTCCCCATAAGAAATAATGGAAACTCAGATGATTCATTCCGTAACCATTTATTCATAGGTTCTTCAGTTTATAGTCCATATAAAAAGATTATAGCAATGTGATAGGTTGTGTAACCATAAAATGTCCATCCACAAATGGCAGCTTCCACAAGGGGATTAGAAGCAAAATCCAGCAGGAGCTACAGAGTATAAAAGAGAAGAGAGGCGCCTCTAAAACTTTTTTTTTCGCAGAAGGGAGTTTAACAAGACACGTGGCCACTCATTAAAATTGGAAGAAAAGAGGTTTAACCTTAAACTACGTAGAGGGTTCTTTACTGTAAGAGTGGCAAGGATGTGGAATTCCCTTCCACAGGCGGTGGTCTCAGCGGGGAGCATCGATAGTTTCAAAAAACTATTAGATAAGCACCTGAACGACGGCAACATACAGGGATATACAATGTAATACTGACATATAATCGTACACATAGGTTGGACTTGATGGACTTGTGTCTTTTTTCAACCTCACCTACTATGAAACTAAGTGTAGCAATAGGGTTGCTAAATGTTGTACCTTCATTAAATGTAACCATATTGCTACACTTAGAGGCGCCTCTCTTCTCTTTTATTCTCAATTGTGACATGACGCTAGTCTTTTATATCAAGACATCGCTTGTATATCATGTAAAAATGTATTAAAAATGTTGCTTGTCTTGCAAAACTCTCTCAAACCAAGGTTTTACTGTACAATTTCAGTGTTTGCAGATGACACAAGACTATGTAGTGTAATAGAAACCATGCAAGATGTGTCAAGCCTATAAGCAGACCTAGACACATTTGGGGGTTGTGCAATTGCATAGCTAATTAAAGTAGCTTTAATTTTTTAGCTTTGGACAAAGTAGTCAAAGCTAGACCCTCTGTTAGATTTTCATTGCTGTCTTTTTAAAGTCTAATTCCACCTTTTATATACCATGTTTTATGTTATACCCATGCTTGGGCTGCAACACAAAACATGGTGCCATTTCGCACCATTTTGTGGAGGATGGGGAATTTGCTCAAACTGGTTTTAGACAGCAATGAATACCTTCTGAAAAGCATGTTTTCTGTGGGTCTGTGGAAAAAAGACTGAAGTTGGGGTAAAATGTCTGCCTTATTTTTTTTAGAAGAGGAGTCAACATATTTCAGGGGCACAAACAATAGCCCCAAACCATCGAACAATGTAGGCACCATTAAATAGGTGGTCAATCCGCCATAGGTCAAGGAACCCCTAGCAACCTCTTGAGGAACTTTAGTGTTCCATGGAATTGTTATTATTGCAGCTTACCAGACCTTACCTTAGATGTGGTGGCTGCATTTGTTTTTTTTAAGGGTTTTTTCCTTATTTTGACCTGGTGATCTGGCCAGTAAGTCTGATATTTTTCAACTTCCTTTAACAAACCAAGCTGTCCAGCAGAAGTGGCAATTAGAGTGTTGAGACAAGTATTTACCACTGACAGGACTGACCTTCAGCTTTTATTCCCTCTATGTAAATCCTTTATTCGAGCACTGTAAAAGTGATCTGGTGGCCGCTAGAGCCGCTCGGACCACTTTTACCAGAAAGCCCCCGGCCAGCTGTAAATATCGATACAGCTGCAGCTATGATCTTGGTATAGCCACTTTCTCTTAAGGATGTACAGGTACATCCTAAGGCTTGAAAGGGGTTATTAAACAAAAAATAGCTGATGCTGGGTTGTACAAAAGTGAACAGTTTAGGCCCCTTTCAAACTGCAACTGCCGGAGACCACCGGCGTATCTGCCTGCTCAGCGGGTGATCTCTCCACTGATCCCTTCTGAGAAGGCGGATGAGAAGTCCATGTCTGCTCTGCTGATGCAGAGCAGTGAAAAACCGACAGGTGGACCTGATCAGTCTGCCCGTATGAAATGGGCCTAAGCTGGCCATACACAGATTGAATTCTGGCCGCTTCGGCAGGGACCATCCGAACTTTGATCCATGTATGGGCAAGAGCGGTTGTACAGAAGTCAATCTACCTGGCTGCTTTAGGTGTACAAGAGGTAGATTTGGCCAATTTTATAAAGGTTTTTCTTAGAAAATGTCCCTCAGAAGTTATGTCAGAACCCTTTTCTGTTTCTGGTAGAGGTTTTGTCCAGTGTTGATTCCCGGTGCTTACGTTCTGTGATCCTGCCTCTTGTATAATGTAACGTTTTGTTTTAGTTATGGGCATGTTGGAAACTACTTAGCAGTTCTGGAATTGTAAAAATATACAGATTAATGTTTTTTTAGGCCCCCTTCACATATGCTGTCAGTTTGTCTGTTTTTCAACCATCCGTTGATGGATGAAAAATGGACATCAATGCATCTCTATAGAAAAATGCATGTAAATGGATGATCATCAGTTTACGTCCGCATCCGTTTTTTTAACTGATCATAGCTCTATTTTTCCTCGAGGTTCTGCTCCTATTGTGCCATCCTGGGTTGATATCCTGTGCATGTGCAGACGTTCCATTCCCTGCCAGGTCCTATAGAGCCCAGGGCAAGCCTGTGTATGTGTGAAATCACAGTAAACCTTTGCACTAATGCAGACACGCCACGGGTCTGTACCAGTCTATGGGACCTAACAGATGCAGTATGTGTTTGTGCATGCCCAGGGGTTTAGTGCAATTTCAGGCTGGCACAGACATGCCGTAAGACTCTTCCAGGTTCTATAGACCCGTGACGCATATGCAGATATTGTACAGCGTACGCCATCCTCGCCTAGGTGAGGATGACGGAAGGGGTCAGTCAGACTCCCTGGTTACTTCAAAAATGAAAACCGTAGCAACACACTTGCAACAGTAAGGCTGGGTTCACACATATGCAAGTTTCCCTGCATCCAATTCGCATGACAGGGGAGTGTGCCCGGCTCTCAATGGAGCCTGTTCGCACAGCTCTGGGGCGGCCGTGGTCCGCATTTGTGCGTCTTTGGTTCCAAATCGGGTGCAAATTCAGGCAAAAATTTGGACCTGATTCGCACCTAAATCGGTGCACAGGGACACTTCGGACTACTGCTGTAAGCCGCAGCATGTGTGAACCCAGCCTCAAGCACAACTAATGTGCAGCATTACTAAGCAGGGAGCCAGGCCAGCATATGAAGTCAGTAAATACCGTATGTCTGACCTACATGTATCAAAAGGCATTAACGTTAAGATTCCCTTTTAATGCTGTATTTGACCATAGCTATCTATGCATGAATGCATTTACCCAAAAGTCTGAATTTAATGAAAGAGAGACCGATACTTTTTACAAATGCCCCTGAAAACACCAGCTTTCATCTTTTTTAAACCTATGCAGAAATGCTTAGCAAGCACCCTGCACAGTGATGTACATGGTGAACTAACTGATGGCACCCAATCAGATGAAACTTTTCAATGTTTTCACTTCAGTAACTTGAAATCAGATTGGATGATTCTTGTGATTAGCAAACTGATCTGCAAAACTAGTCCTTTCCAGATTTCTGTTCTGAATAATATAGCTGTGAGGGCTCTGCAGTCAACATTGATTGATTTTAGTTTGCACTTCAGCAATTTGTAATTCAGTGCCCCAATAGTGCCCTATCCTTGGTGTCAGTAGAAGGAATAGTGCCCCAATGGTAGTGTCAGCTGGAGGAATACTGGTCCATCATTGGTTTCAGTTGGAGGAGCAATGCCATGTTACTGATGTCATTAGAAGGAATAGTGTTCCACTGATGGTGTAATTGGAAGGAATAGTGTTCCACTGATGGTGTAATTGGAAGGAATAGTGTTCCACTTATGGTGTCATTGGAAGGAATAGTGTTCCACTGATGGTGTCATTGGAAGGAATAGTGCTCCATTGATGGTGTCATTGGAAGAAATAGTGCCCCATTGATCGATGGTGTCATTGGGAAATATAGTGTCCCATTATTGGTCTCATTGGAAGTAATAGTGCCCCATCATTGCTGTCAGTGGGAAAAATGGTGCCCCATCAATTGGTCAGTAGGAGAAATCGTGCCCCAAGGGTCAGTTAAAGACCAGTAAAGGACCCCTGTCCAGCCCACAGTTTGGGAACCACTGGTCTAAAGAACATCTCTGCCCTTGTGACAAATTATAAATTTTTGCTCTCTTAACTGCAAGTTACATATTATTGGTTATACTTCAGGCAGCAACCTAACGTCAATGCAAAAAGGTTACGGAAGGGCTGCTAGTAACATTCACAAACCATTTCTAGGTGTTGTTGACCTGCACCATAATGTATACTTTGCTTGACTGTAGTTCATCATTACCCCCACGAGATTTGAAGTATTTTTGCCCCCAAAACAATTCTCGTTGGTTGTGTACATTGTAAAGATGTTTGTGTTTTTTTTTTGTTTGTTTTTTTGAAGCAGACTTTGACTCATTTGCGGCTATTTGTACTGAAGCTTACACAATTCCACTTACTTTCCTCTTCCTGCACTCCTCTTTGTATCTTCCTTTGTATTGAGGGAGATGGTCTTCCTGCTGTAGTGACAATATAAGTCATAGAACTGCTGGGAACAGTGCTGAGCCAATTACATGAGCAGGAAATGACTTTTCTGGGTCAGTTCTATTTACAGACAGAGAACAGAACCCCTCTACAGCCAAGTTTACATTTCAGAAAGTAATAGCTGTCTGCAGATTGATCTAGAAAGGTTCAGTATTTCTTATTAAATCACAAAAAACGCTCATACAACAATAATAATTTTAACAAAAGTGGAGTTACCCCTTAAACTACAAAAACCAACCTTGTACCATAGGCATCTCCAGGTAAAGCCCAGGCACCTGCATTTTGCACATTTTGGCTTTTGCTGACATACCCCCAGCATATCCAACAACAATGCAGTGCGGGGCTTCTTCTTGGCCTATTGTAAAGTGTGCCACAGGGAACTAGGAAGCTGGGTACTCGGCTCTCCTAGGTTTTGGGGCTCATGGAATGTTCTGCTACAGACATTGCCTTCAGTAAGCAACTGAAGGGGGCCTAATTTGCATTTGCCCAATTGGTTTTGTAGCTTAAAGCAGAACTCCAGACTTTCCTTCAGTCTCATACAGTCATGCACGCTCCTCTCTAATACTAAAATTTCTTACTCTGAGTTCTTTGCACACTGTGAGCCCACCTCATTTTATGGCTAGAGGACATATAGCATTGTCTATTTATTTCCTTCCTGGCATGACGGTTCCTGGCCCACCCTTTTCATGTGTTGGTTTTTAATCATGAAGGCTTAGCAATACATGTGAGTATTAGATAGGATGATGTGCATACAAATGCAGCCTGCCTAGTAGTGCACACTTCTGCAGATTAACACCCACCTCTCAAGGCATTTTTATATTTACATATCTCCTCCCATGAGCCAGCCCACTGCTTGCATTAGGCTTGAGGCCTGTTGGGAGGAGCGCTGAGTCAAGGTGCTATAATGTTTTCAGGAAACTACAACATATGGACCGCACCCCACCAGCCCCTCCCACAGCCATGATCAGTTTATATTCTATACAGAAACACAGAGACCCAGTAAAACTGCTGGTAAGTTGAATCACTTTTTGGCCAGGTTAAAAGTAGAGAGGTGTCTGCATAATCACTACTTTTGCAACCAACCGCAGGGGCCATTACAACATTGGTTCATAATGGTGTGCTTCCACAATGGATTCTGTATGATAATATAACAAAATAGAGAAAGACAGCTGTAAAAAGTCTGCATCGTAGTCATGAGAAAGGGAATTGGGGCATAAGCTACTGCCAAGAAATTTCACCACTGGATAGATAAGTGGGCATATGATTTGATGCACTAAAGCTCACCCAAAGTAAAATGTCAACTTTGGCTTGGATTTAAATTAATTGTGTACTGACGTATGTCCACTGAAGAGATAACCACATGATGTTTTATGGCCACAGTATGTCTTGGTGCTCCAGTGCCTCCAAAATGTGGTAGGCAGTCAGAAAATTAGATGCATAATTTATGCCCCCTGGAACGCCTGAAGGTGCTCCTTGGATTTTAGACCCCCTCTATGCATCTAGCTTGTGAAAAAGTGGAAAAATAGAAGAGTGTGTTTTTGGGTGTATTTGTACACTAAGCTGTTCCAGCAGTTAAGGATGTATTTGTAAATAGGGGTGTGCCGAATGGGTTTTTTGGTGCCGATACCGAAAATGAAAAATACACTAGGCTGAAAACCGATACCGAAAATAAACAATTTTTAAAAAATATTTATATTTGTATATACAATTGTATTCAACTTTTTTTAATTCATATCATCAATTTAAATTAACGTAACTTTATTGTTGGCAATTATTGTACAGGTGCAGGAGATGGTCAGAGACTGCAGACATAGTACAAGAGATGGTCAGAGACTGCAGACTTGCTGCAGGAGACGGTCAGAGACTGCAGATATGCTACAGGAGATCAATGCAGCCTCACCATTTCCCCTCAGATGCAGCCTGCCAGTTCCCCTCAGATGCAGCTTGCCATCTCCGTGTGTCCTAGAGCTGTGAATTGAATTGCCCGGGCGGCTGCAGTAACAATGTCCCGCCTCCTGTAATCACGTCACGCTGATTCAATGCCCGCCATTGGATCAGTGTGCCGTCTGTCACAGGAGGCGGGACATTGTTACTGCAGCCGCCCGGGCAATTTGTCTCCGTGACACAGGGAGATCGCCGCTCTGTGGGGAGGGAGGAGAGGGGGAGGGAGGACTGGGACGAGCCAGGAATACGCCCCCGTAATGGGCGGCACCAGGCCCTGCCCCCATTTTCGGCCCCATTATCGACAAGATTTTCCTTTCGGCAATGCGCCGAAAACACCATTTTCAGCCTATATGTTTCGGCGCCCGAAATTTCGGTGCATCCCTAATTGTAAATATGCCTATACTGTGTGTGAGATTTAACTTGTTAAGATTACAACTTTGTGGAAAAACACATTTTATTTACTTTAATCAAATTCCAAAGAATTTTTCAAAAAATTACAAATTCAAAAAACTGACCGCGCATCTTACTAAATGCCTCGGACTGTCTACTTTCCAAAAAGGGGTCATTTGGGGGGTATTTGTACTGTCCTGGCATTTTAGGGTCTCAAGAAATGAGTCCGTCAGTACATCAGGGCTGATCAGTTTTTAAGAAAGCAACTCCTGCGCACAGGTGGATCACCATATGTAGTAGGCTGAGCACTGGCCTTGCTGCCCTCAAGGATGGGGATCCTAGTGAAAACCGAAATAAAAAGAAGACAAAAGCGCACCAGCCTAGTGCATTAACTTTTAAAACATTTATTTGATAAAAAATAATAAAGGAAATAACTCACAGGCGATTGGTGGAGGAGGCACAACATAAAATCGCACCGGTATACAGTCTGCGATTTGGAATGAGCGGAACCTTCCAGGGGTCGTGGAGGAACGCACAGACGCTGCAATCCGCTAACGCGTTTCGAGGGGAATGTCCCCTCTTCCTCAGAGCTATGCAGTGCAACCTCACTCAGCGAACCTCACTTATAAATGCCTGCAAGCCAATAAGACAGGGGTGGGGTGCGGGGCTCCTCCCCCTTAAGAAATCCCTCCCTCCTAAGTCCTCTGATCAGGCATACCCTATACGCATAAGTGCATATGCAGACGTATGCACACATCATATGTACATGTGCATGCATACACACACACACATATATATATACACACACAAAAAAGCAGCTAGTAAATGACCAATTGATAAATGAAATAGAAAGTAAACAGCAATGTGCTGTGAATACGGACTGAAGGGCAACATGTGGTATCTAGACATAGCAGATATACATCACAGTAAACATAACCAGTCGTACTGCCAAATAAAAATGACAGTAAACAATGCACATCGTAATGGGTGAGAGTCACACTTCAAAACATCATACTACACATCTCAGGATGTACACAGTGAATGGACGTGTGCATGTACTTACACTTAGTATTTATTGAATTTAATTAAATTCATTTTATTCACTATTGGCACCACCATTATTATGGGAGCTGATCAGTAGCCGAATAGTGGCATGTGAGTTTACTGTCATTTTTATTTGGCAGTACGACTGGTTATGTTTACTCTGATGTATATCTGCTATGTCTAGATACCACATGTTGCCCTTCAGTCCGTATGCACAGCACATTGCTGTTTACTTTCTAATTCATTTATCAATTGGTCATTTACTAGCTGCTTTTTTGTGTGTGTGTATATATATATATATATATGTGTGTGTGTGTGTGTGTGTGTGTGTGTGTGTATGCATGCACATGTACATATGGTGTGTGCATACGTCTGCATATGCACTTATGCGTATAGGGTATGCCTGATCAGAGGACTTAGGAGGGAGGGATTTCTTAAGGGGGAGGAGCCCCGCACCCCACCCCTGTCTTATTGGCTTGCAGGCATTTATAAGTGAGGTTCGCTGAGTGAGGTTGCACTGCATAGCTCTGAGGAAGAGGGGACATTCCCCTCGAAACGCGTTAGCAGATTGCAGCGTCTGTGCGTTCCTCCACGACCCCTGGAAGGTTCCGCTCATTCCAAATCGCAGACTGTATACCGGTGCGATTTTATGTTGTGCCTCCTCCACCAATCGCCTGTGAGTTATTTCCTTTATTATTTTTTATCAAATAAATGTTTTAAAAGTTAATGCACTAGGCTGGTGCGCTTTTGTCTTCTTTTTATTTCTGATCAGTTTTTAAATACATATACCATAGTCTGTGAACTCTCTCATTTTCACACAAACTAAATAATATACACTGTTTTGAGTTATGTTTACCAAAAAATGTAGCAGAATACATTTTGGTCTAAATTTATGAAGAAAGATTATTTATTTGCCACATTTTATACCCGAAACTAGGAATTTTTTTTTCCTTCAAAATTGTTGGTCTTTTTATCATTTTATATAGCAAAAAAAATGAAAAAACTCAGTGGTGATTAAATACCATCTAAAAGAAGATGATAAAAGCTTCATTTGGGTGCAGTGTTGCATGGCTGAGTAATTGTCATTAAAAGTGTGACAGTACTAAAAGCTGAAAATTGGCCTGGACTGGAAAGGGGTCAGTGTCCAGATTGACGTGGTTTATAGATGATATGTATATTAATATAGCAGCATTATCAACTGTAAATATCATTAACTGCGTTTTATTGGGTATTTTATAGATGCAGTTTCTCAGTATAGTCCTCTTCCTTCTACTTCTTCTTTTTTTTTTTTTTTTTTTTAAGGGGGGGAAAAAATGGAACAATTCAAACAAACAACTAATGTTGTTATTTAAATATTAATATCTCTGCTTCTAGAGTAATTTTTCATTTTTACCAAAGCAACAAAAACAAGGGGAAGAAGGGAAAAGAATAGGAATAAGGATGATCTCAGGCGTGTTCGCAACCCGCACGTGCAGAGCCCTCCAAGTCGGCACTGTACAGCGCTAATCACAGGCAGTGAGACATTTCTCGATCTGTGCAACCACGGATCGGGAAAAATGTCTTTAATAATCCACCGTTGCCTGGCAACTCGTAAGTTGTTAGCTTTTAAATAAATGTATAGCAAGAGTCTGACTTTCTTTCCCAGTGTAGCCATATTATATCATATGGGATGTATATATCTGTTATACACAAGCACTGAAATTAAACCATGCCAAGGTGTGACACGTGAAAATTTATAATTTTTTTTCATAATGCCATTGAACCTTTCACTAAAAGAAAATGCTGACCTATATGTACTGTGGATATTTTAAATCAGGGGTCTTCAAACTGCGGCCCTCCAGGTGTTCAGGAACTACAATTCCCATCATGCCTACTCATGTCTGTGAATGTCAGTTTTACAATGCCTCATGGGATGTGTAGTTCTGCAACAGCTGCAGGGCCGTAGTTTGAGGATCTCTGTTTTAAATGATAATCTGCATAGTCCTCTTTTGAGTTTACTTCTAGTGGTTTCTTTTATCTCTTGAGAATTTTGCTTTTACTACCCTGTTGGATTTTTAATGCATTCTGTATTATGTGGAATAAAACAGGAGAGGGGATGAGAGGGGATGAGAGGGAAGCCGCCACAGGTCCAGGGTGGGCAGACACCCTTACAGCTCCAGGGTGGGCAGACACCCTTACAGCTCCAGGGTGGGCAGACACCCTTACAGCTCCATGGTGGATGAAAGCTCTACAATTCTAACATGGGCAAAAACCTCTATGGCTCCCTCGTGGGTGGGCTTCCCTACAGCTCCAAGGTGGGTGGAAATTCCTATATATGCTAGTTGGGTTGGAAGTCTTACAAATCCAAGGTGGCTTGGAACCCCTATAACCCCAGAATTGGTGTAACCCCCCCCCCCCCCCCCAGTTCCTTGGTGGGAGAAACCTCTACAACTCCAAAGTGGTCAAAAACCTCTATGGCTCCCTGGTGGGCATCCCTCCAGCTCCAAGGTGGGTAGACACCCCTATGACTAGAAGGTGGAAGGACACCACTGTGGCTCCAAGATCGACAGGATAAAATTCTAGTTTCAAGATGGGCGGCACACCTAAAGCATCAAATTGGGTGGGAACACCCACAGCTACAGGAGGGCAGAACTATGGGAGCATATATCATTTCCGGAATAGCCAATGCAAACAAGCCATTAGATGGCTCACCCCTCCAGATATCAATTCAAAGATCATTTTGGGTGGATTTATGCTAGCCATACACCAGTTGAAAAATCGTTAATGCGTTTTTGAAAAATGTACACACAATCATGAGGGCAAACGATATTGCCATCATGTAATGACCGAATTTCAAACAATAAATCATTCAATGGACATAAATTAATCAGTTTCTCGCTTGTTTTTTGCTTCTGGGTCACATATGCGCAGTACCAACAGTTCCATTGGCGAGGCGATTCAGTTCGCAATTGCAGCGCTTTACAAATCATTCATTCATTCATTCATTCATTCATGGGGGAGAAACACATTCATCTTTAAATTTATCGTCCGTTCGGCAGTCATGTCTGTGAGTGTCAGAGTTTTACAATGCCTCATGGGACATGTAGTTCTGTAACAGCTGGAGGGCCGTAGTTTGGAGATCCCTGGTCTAGTGTATGGGCGTCATTACCCTTTGAGGAACCAAATTCTAAAGTTTGAACTAAAGCTCTATGTGAATAATAGCTATATTTTAGTCAAATGTAGAAATACATGATAGTCTGGTGTGGTCATCGACCACATTTACTCCCTATACTAATTTACGTCTCATTTGGAACAGATATTTTTGATCTAGTCACTAAAATATACCACCTTAGACTAGACAAAGTATACTATCGGGTGCTACCCATGGCAATTGTACAAACCATAGAGCTAATTGTGGATGATTTGGACCAATCTGCAACCCTAAGTGTAATTTCTAGTCAGAACTGTGTGATTTTTTTTTTCGAATAAAAAACAAATACCTTGTATATGGACCTGCTGTATCATGCAACCCTTGGTTGATTGTGCACCTCCCCGAGCAGAGATCTGTAGCTTGCATCACTCAGTATTGTTGCCTCATCTCCATGATACATAATACATCTAGCAGTTGTTAAATGACATATGTATTGCTTGCACAGCGATGAGAGCAGGAGATACCAATCACAGGAGGCAAAGGCTCTGAGAACACCTGTATGCTATTTAGGTACCCGTTCTATTTTTGTAGAAGTAGAGTCTGTTTCCATGACATAATCCCTATGCCTTCAGGGCTGGTATCAAACGCAAGATGAACTCTGCATATGTCTAATACTGGATATCAACAGGAGCAACATTTTTTGTAACTAACCATTTTTATGCAATCTTTAACTATTATCTGTATAGTAGACTGGTATTCGGTTGGGAAGCTCAAATACAGCGGGTAAAATAATATTGAACACCTCACCATTTTTATAGGTGAATTGATTTCTAAAGGTGCTATTGACATAAAATTTTCACCATGTCGGTAACAACCCATGCAATCCCATACATACAAAGAAACCAAAACAAATAAGTTCAGAAATTAAAGGAGAAGTCCAGCCAAAGCTTATTTGGCTGGGCTTCTCCTATGGATCAAAGGAGTTCAAGTCGTTTTGCACTCCTTTGACCCATTTTCAGCAGAGAGCGGGCTGAAGTCTGCTCTCTGCTGACGTCACCAATGTCAGTCCAGGCACCGCGTCATCCCAACCACAGGGTCTGGATCTACCAGGTGACTGGACTGACACCCGGCTCAGCCTTTCAGCGAGCAGCTGAGAGCCGCTGTGCCCCCTCCACAGCCTAGCGCTCCAGTAAGCGAGGAGAGAGAAGAATAGAGAGCTGTGACTGACAGTTTACTTAACAGCTCTCTGCTCACGGAGCTCTGAAAACCGAGTGATCAGCGGTGTTCAATCGCTCGTTTCTTAGTGTGGAGGCGCAGGGGGACAGATAAGTATGAGTGGGGGAAAAAAATCATTTACTTCTCTTTTTAAGTTATGTGTAATAAACTGGAATGAATTAGGGAAAAATTATTGAACACGCTAACTAATCCTAATTTATTTAATACTTCGTACAAAATCCTTTGTTGGTAATGAGAGCTTCAAGACTCCTCCTGTATGGAGAAACTAGTCGCATGCATTGCTCAGGTGTGATTTTGGCCCATTCTTCCACACAAAGTCTTCAAATCTTGAAGGTTCCATGGGCCTCTTCTATGAACTTTCTGATCTTTAGTTCTTTCCATAGATTTTCTATTGGATTCAAGTCAGGTGATTGGCTGGGACATTCTGGGACATTCTGGCAGCTTTATTTTCTTTCTTTCTTTGAAACCGATTGAGAGTTTCCTTGGCTTTGTGTTTGGGATCATTGTCTTGCTAAAATGTTCACCCTCATTTCATCTTCATCATCCTGGTAGATGGCAGCAGATTTTTATCAAGAATGTCTTGGTACATTTTTCCGTTTATCCTTCCTTCAATGATATGAATGTTTGCCAGTTCTGTATGCTGAAAAACGGCCCCACGCCATGATGTTCCCACCTCCAAACCTCACTGTTGGTATGGGGGTGTTTTTGGGGTGATGTGCAATGCCATTTGACCTCCAAACATGGTGTGTATTATGGCATCCAAAGAGTTAATTTTTGGTCTCATCTGACAGACCATATTCTCCGAGTATTTCACAGGTTTGTTTAAATGTTTTTCAGCAAACTTTAAATGAGCTTCAACATGCTCTTTAGCAGTGGAGTCATGGTGTGCATGCATATAGGCCATGGCGGTTGAGTGCATTACTTATTGTTTTCTTTGAAACAATTGTACCTGTTAGCAAGAAATGCCAGCAACTTGATTGCTTCTTCTAAATCAGGAGTCTCAAACTGCCGGCCCTCCAGCTGTTGAGAAACTACAAGTCCCATGAGGCCTTGCAAGGCTGAAAGTTACAAGCATGACTCCTTCAGGCAAAGGCATGATGGGACTTGTAGTTCCGCAGCAGCTGGAAGGCCACTAGTTTGAGACCCCTGTTCTAAATCTTTATTGAGCACCAACAGAAGTGCAACATCTATATTTTACCTGCTAATTCCAGGTCTTTCTGGAAATCTCCACAAGTGGTCCTTGGTTCTTGGACAACTCTTCTGATAATTCTTTTCACTTCTCTGTCAGAAACCTTGTGAGGAACACATGATCGTGGCCAGTTTATGGTGAAATTATGTTCTTTCTGTTTCTGGTATGGCCCCAACAGTGCTCACTGGACCATTCAGAAGTTTAGTAGTCCTTCTGTAACCAATGCCATCAGTATGTTTTGCAACAATAAGGTTGTGAAGGTTTTGAGAGAGCTCTTTGCTTTTACCCATCATGAGATATTTCTTGTGTGACACCTTGGTAATGAGACACCTTTTTATAGGCCTTCTTTTGAGACTGAACCAGCTGATATTAATTTGCACTGACAAGGGGCGGGATTGCTTTCTAATTGCTGATAGATTTCAGCTGGTGTTTTGGCTTTTCATGCCTTTTTGCACCTCCCTTTCTTCACGTGTTCAATACTTTTTCCCTGTGTCATTCCATTTTAGTACACATAACTTAATTTCTGAATTTATTTGTTTAGGTTTCTTTGTATGTATGGATTGCATGGGTTGTTTCTGACATGTGGTGAAAATGTAATGTCAATAGCACCTTTAAAAAAAATGGTGATGTGTTCAATACTTATTTTACCCGCCGTATATCTTGAAAAAAGACATTATAGCATGATGATCGCAAATCCTATAAACGATAGTTTACAAGATGTATGGAGGCTGCCATTGCAATATGTTTAGATCCCAGGCCTGGAACAACCATGCAGAGCTACTTAGCTCTATACTTGTTCCTGGTCAGCGTGTCAGATACAGTAGCATTGAAGTCAAAGCATCAGAATGACAGTCAGGGAACTACTAGAGTTTAGTAATGGCAGCCTCCATTAATCCCTCATGCCAGTGTGCTTTTAACAAAAGGGATGCACAAATTGGCATTTTCAGTAATCTTCCAGTGCTGTGGGAGTTAACACAGCCGCTGGACCTGTCATAAGCAGTCGTGAAGAGTGCCAACTGCTCACCCTTTCTGCTATCCTGTTTCATTCATAGAAGCTGTACTATAGCGTCTAGCAATGAAAAGTACTCTGTGATTGGAGGAGGAATGAATGAATGGATGAATTAAAGGGTCACCACCTCCATTCATGGATCGCTTTTCATTGATGGGAAGCTATAGTGAAGCTATGAGTGGAGTAAGGGGACAAAGGGTGGGTAGAGCTGCACGATTAATCATACATAGAATCGCAATTTCGATTCACACCCCACCCCCGTGATCTACAGCCTGAATTACCTCGATTTTCTTGGGATTTAGCCTGGACTGGAGGAGAAGCCATCGGAAACCAGCGTGGAACGCATTTGGCGCTGATGGCGCAGATATCGGAACTGACGTCAGTTGTCAGCAGAGCAGAGAGAGATGCACCGCGGTGGATGCCTGTGCGTGGGCGGAACCACGCTGTCACTTAGTCAGAGAGCCTGCGCAGTGTGCACACTCTCCAATTCCATCACACTTCACAGAAGCAGGCTTTAGGTAATATGAAGCGATGCATATAGATATATTTATGATCCACCAGTAAATGTTGGTCTGATCTCTGTCCTCTACATTGGCTCTCATATAATCTGTGAGGATATATCACTAAGCCTCAGCATTTTGTTTGCACAGCTGTTTGTGTTACTTTTTAAAGGGCTCATGAGCTTGTCATTGGTGTGTCTGACAGGGACAGTGAACAGCAACTTACAAGTCACAGCAGCTTAACCACTTACCGACCGCCGCATGACGATGTATGTCCAAACTTTGAACGGGGATATCATTGTTATGGCAGCAGCTAGCTGCCATAACCCCGGTATCTCCGTTTTCGTGCGGCGGCTGGCTTTCAGAGAAAAGTGGTCCCTGCGGCGGACTCGCCGCGAGATCACTTTTATTGGTGGCGGGAGAGGGCCCCCCCCTCCCGCCGCGATCCGGTGCCCTCCGCCGCTTACCGGAGCCTTTGGTAGCGGCGGAGGCGATCGCGTCCTTCCCTGTGGTGTGCCTGGAGACAAGTGAGGCTAAGATGGCGCCCACTCGTCTCCATGACACTGCTGGGCAGAAGCGACGTCAAAACGTCACTTCCACCCACGCCTCTTAAAGGCATATTTTTTTCAATGTCATTTTTTTTAATTACTTTTTTTTTTTTTATTGCATTTTAGTGTAAATATGAGATCTGAGGTCTTTTTGACCCTAGATCTCATATTTAAGAGGACCTGTCATGCTTTTTTCTATTACAAGGGATGTTCACATTCCTTGTAATAGGAATGAAAGTGACACAATTTTTTTTTTTTTTTAAACAGTGTAAAAATAAATAAAATAATGTAAAATAAATAATAAAAACATTTTTTTAAAAACCCCTGTCCCAACGACAGGGAGAAGGCAGAAGCGCGGCCGCATATGAAAACGGTGGTCAAACTACACATGTGAGGTATCGCCGCGACCGGTAGAGCGAGAGCAATAATTCTAGCCCTAGACCTCCTCTGTAGAATTTTTTTAAACGTTGCCTATGGAGATTTTTGAGGGTAAAAGTTTGACGCCATTCCACGAGCGGGCGCAATTTTGAAGCGTGACATGTTGGGTATCAATTTACTTGGCGTAACATTATATTTCACAATATAAAAAAAAATTGGGCTAACTTTACTGTTGTCTTATTTTTTTTACTCAAAAAAAGTGATTTTTTTCCAAAAAAAGTGTGCTTTTAAGACCGCTGCGCAAATATGGTGCAAAAAAAAGTATTGGAACAACCGCCATTTTATTCTCTAGGGTGTTAGAAGAAAAACCATATATAATGTTTGGGGGTTCTAAGTAATTTTCTAGCAGAAAAACCGGTTTTAAACATGTAAACACCTAAAATCCAAAACTAGGCTGGTCCTTTAAGTGGTTAAAGATTCCTGCTGACTAGGTAATACGAAGCGATGCATATAGGAATACCCGGATGTCCCCCACTATTCTTACAAAGCAATGACTTGTTTGCTTTATTTGCTATGCCTCAATATCATTTTTTTTTTTTTTAGAATCGTGAGAGAATCGTGATCTTTATTCCAAGCAAAAGAATCGTGATTCTCATTTTTCCCAGAATCGTGCAGCTCTAAGGGTGGGCATAGTTCGCTTTCTTGAGACGAGCCTATGACAGATCCAGCAGTTGTATTAACCCCCGCAGCATTAGAAGGTTACCGCTGTTTGGGTGGGACAGAGGATGGAATATTTCAATACCGATAGCCGGCACCCGCACACGGGATACTTCTCATTAAATGTGCCGTTCCTTGTGCTGGAAAAAAAAAAAAAAAAAGCACAAATCAAGTGTATTGGACTCGTACCTCCCAACTTTTTTGATGGCAAAGAGGGACACCTTTTAATAAAAAGGATACACCCCTGCCATGCCCCCAGTTAATGGTTCATGAAGATGTTATATGCAAAAGAGATGATTTATTTTATTTTTTTTTTTACTACTTTTACTCTTGCACACAGGCTTAAAATGCACTGCGATCAGAACGGTACTGTGTACAGTTTTTTTTTTTTTTTTTTTTTTTTTTTTTCCTGATAGCAGTATTGTATGCTCTGGGCCTATTCATGCAGCGTTTAGGTTGTAGCATTTAGCTGTATTAAACCAAATCCAGAAAAATCTGTATCTGTTTTTGTTTCATTGTTTTAGCAGCACGCACGTAAACGTTTTGTGCAAATGTTTACATGTGCATCACATAAACTGACATGTCCATGTGCACCACCGCTGTTGCCTATGGAATTCAAGGCCAGGGAGAGGGGGGTGCTAACTGGGTTGCAGCGAGGAAAAAGGTAAGTATATCATCTTATACTAGGGATACACCCGAAATTAGCGGGCGAAAATGGGGTTAGCAGCTTTTTGCTGATAGAAAAAAAGGTGCCGATTTATTGGCTGCCAAAACCACATGTGATTTTGCTTATGGTGTGTTTTTCATAGGTCATGTGACTCAAACCCAACACGGGTCTGTTTTTGATGCATTCTTGCTGAGTTTTCAATGCATTTTAATCGGGAGATGCGTTTTTGGTTCAGGTTTTTTTTTAACTGACCAAATATGCACCAAAAGATGCAGCAAGCAGGATTTTTAAGACCACAGAAACGCAGTGGACCACTGAAGACATGCATAACATTTTTAAAGGGATGCATTATTCTTGAGCTTCTTTTGCTCTTTAGAAAACTGCTCCGTGTGAAAGCAGCCCATCAGCTGAACAGGTGCCAATAATGGTTGAAAATAATAGTCAAATATAATACAATAGTGTGTCTCTCTCTCTCTCTCCCTCTCTCTCTCCCTCTCCCTCTCCCTCTCCCTCTCCCTCTCCCTCTCCCTCTCCCTCTCCTCTCTCTCTCTCTCTCTCTCTCTCTCTCTCTCTCTCTCTCTCTCTCTCTCTCTCTCTCGACGGAAAGTATTCAGACCCCCTTAAATTTTTCACTCTGTTATATTGCAGCCATTTGCTAAAATGTTTAATTATTTAGTTCATATTTTTTTCCTCATTAGCACCCCATATTGACAGAAAAACACAGAATTGTTGACATTTTTTCAGATTTATTAAAAAAAAAAAAAAAAACTGAAATATCACATGGTCCTAAGTATTCAGACCCTTTGCTGTGACACTCATATATTTAACTCAGGTGCTGTCCATTTCTTCTGATCATCCTTGAGATGGTTCTACACCTTCATTTGAGTCCAGCTGTGTTTGATTATACTGATTGGACTTGATTAGGAAAGCCACACACCTGTCTATATAAGACCTTACAGCTCACAGTGCATGTCAGAGCAAATGAGAATCATGAGGTCGAAGGAACTGCCTGAAGAGCTCAGAGACAGAATTGTGGCAAGGCACAGATCTGGCAAAGGTTACAAAAAAATTTCTGCTGCACTTAAGGTTCCTAAGAGCACAGTGGCCTCCATAATCCTTAAATGGAAGACGTTTGGGACTACCAGAACCCTTCCTAGAGCTGGCCGTCCTGCCAAACTGAGCTATCGGGGGAGAAGAGCCTTGGTGAGAGAGGTAAAGAAGAACCCAAAGATCACTGTGGCTGAACTCCAGAGATGCAGTCAGGAGATGGGAGAAAGTTGTAGAAAGTCAAACATCACTGCAGCCCTCCACCAGTCGGGGCTTTATGACAGAGTGGCCCGACGGAAGCCTCTCCTCAGTGCAAGACACATGAAAGCCTGCATGGAGTTTGCTAAAAAAAAAAAAAAAAAAAAAAAAAACACCTGAAGGTCTCCAAGATTGTGAAAAATAAGATTCTCTGGTCTGATGAGACCAAGATAGAACTTTTTGGCCTTAATTCTAAGTGGTATGTGTGGAGAAAAACAGGCACTGCTCATCACCTGTCCAATACAGTCCCAACAGTGAAGCATGGTGGTGGCAGCATCATGCTGTGGGGGTGTTTTTCAGCTGCAGGGACAGGACGACTGGTTGCAATTGAGGGAAAGATGAATGCAGCAAAGTACAGGGATATCCTGGACAAATACCTTCTCCAGAGTGCTCAGAACCTCAGACTGGCCCGAAGGTTTACCTTCCAACAAGACAGCTAAAATAACGAAGGAGTGGCTTCACAACAACTCCGTGACTGTTCTTGAATGGCCCAGCCAGAGCCCTGACTTAAACCCAATTGAGCATCTCTGGAGAGACCTAAAAATGGCTGTCCACCAACGTTTACCATCCAACCTGACAGAACTGGAGAGGATCTGCAAGGAGGAATGGCAGAGGATCCCCAAATCCAGGTGTGAAAAACTTGTTGCATCTTTCCCAAAAGACTCATGGCTGTATTAGATCAAAAGGGTGATTCTACTAAATACTGAGCAAAGGGTCTGAATACTTAGGATCATGTGATATTTCAGTTTTTCTTTTTTAATAAATCTGCAAAAATGTCAACAATTCTGTGTTTTTCTGTCAATATGGGGTGCTGTGTGTACATTAATGAGGAAAAAAAATGAACTTAAATGATTTTAGCAAATGGCTAATTAATTTTATTTATTTTTTTTAGTTTTTGTTTTACATCGGTTTCTGTTTCAGCCAAGTGCATCCTGAATTTCCAGTTTCTGCACCAGAATTTTCTTTTTGGTGAACCACTACCTTATACAAAATGAGCTGTTAACCTTAAGTATGGAAGGAGGGGTCCCTTTTTTTATTCCCTAGAATTTAACTTTAACATCCTTTTATATACTGCTGTAAAGAGTGAGTTATGCTGCATTACTACCTACTGTTCTCTCCAAGGCTCAGCTGAATTTCCTATTCTTGGCCACCAGACCATAAAGGCCCATTTGTGGTGTTAACCTTATGTTTTGGTACAGAAGCATTGTATTTATAACATAACTAATTGCTACTTTGTCATAACCTGGGATTGTGTCATCATGCAGCTTTCACAAACTCTTGTCCTATTCTTTGACATATTCATATTAGTGTTGTAGCTTTTCAGAAAGTCTCACAGGTAAGCTTGTGTCTTCAGAACAGGAAAGAGTTAGTCAGGGCGCTTGTGTTTTCACAAACCCAGGAAGTGTGGTGAGCTATGACTGTTAGAAACCACTGACTGTGACTGTTGTAAAGTGCTTGGCTTGATGTCTTGGTTATTACCTCATAATCCTGGGCACAGAAAAGCCATTGTTCTGCCCTTTCTATAAGTGTTAGAAATGGATCCTTACAGTCTATGCTATAATAACAGACTATTATGTTTACCTCATGGATGGACATGTTTATGTAGCATGGTCTGTCAGTAAAAAAAACAAAACCTGCATGGGCTAAAAACTGTGCAATTTCAGCATTTTACTAAAAACACTTGTGTTGTCTGATTGTCCTACACAATGCTAAATGCAAGGTGCTGTTAGGAGTTGAAAATGAAAGAAAAAACATTTAATTGCGAAAAAAAGCTTTTGCCTTCAAATGGTGAATAATGTGTTTTTGTATCAAACACTTTGTCCAGCCCTTGGGGCACTATTTCTAACACTGACACCAACGATGGGGCAATAATTACTGCACTGACATCAACAATGGGGCGCTATTCGTCCCGCTGCCACCAACGATGGGGCGCTATTCGTCCCGCTGCCACCAACGGGATGGGGCGCTATTCGTCCCGCTGCCACCAACGCAATGGGGCGCTACTCGTCCCGCTCCCACCAACGCGATGGGGCGCTACTCGTCCCGCTGCCACCAACGCGATGGGGCGCTACTCGTCCCGCTGCCACCAACGCGATGGGGCGCTACTCGTCCCGCTGCCACCAACGCGATGGGGCGCTACTCGTCCCGCTGCCACCAACGCGATGGGGCGCTATTCCTCTCCTAATACCAAAGATGGGACGTTGTTTACTCCCACTGATGCCTGGGCATTTTCTACTTCCACTGGCCACACTCCGGCCCCCCTAAAGTCTGAAGCTCAGTAAACTGGCCCTTTGTTTAGAGAGTTTGGAGACCCCTGGACTAAGGGGACCATCTTTTAGAGTGGCTGTATGTCCTTACAATGGCCATACCACAAGTTAAAAATGTATAAAGCACAGTGATGTTCTTTAGAAATATATGTTTAGTACTAGGCTTGATTCACACACATGCAGGTTGGGAACCGGTGTGATTATGCCCAGCAGACTGCACATTTTCAGGTGCAGGAAACCGCATGGTGCCACAGTGTGCAGCTGCCCTGTGGGTGCATTCTATAAAGAAGGGTTGGCTATGAGAGCCAGGGAAAGCAGCGATCAAGGACCTTGTGTCCCTGATCTGAGTTTAGGGGATGTCATTTAAAAGTGCTATAATTCAAGAGCTTTAGCCCCCTTGGGAAAGCATTAAATTAAAATAAAATTCATTTTTGTTTTGTTTTAAAGTTAGGTTCACATCTAAGATGGATGTGGCTGACAGCAGGGGGTCTGGTGGGTCCCTGTTCTCCATTTCAGGGGCAAATCGGGCCCAAATTTCTGCCTGAATTCGGACCTGATACGGAGCCAAAGACTCACAGGACTCCTGTGCAACGCGCTCCGCAGCCACCCTGGTGATGTGTGAGCCGGTCACAATCTCTTGTCATACGAATTGGATGAAGCGAAATCCACATCCAATTCACACTAGTGTGAACCCAGCCTAAAAAATAAGTGCATATGTTTTTGCAAATAAAGTTTAGCCTTTAAGTGAAAAAAAATGTGAAATTCAATTTTTTTTATTCTTATACTATATTTATTTTTTAATTTCACATGAGCACATAGAAAGCCACATGCTGCGTAATCCTCACACTCCAAAATGAGGAAATAATTTTAGAGCCGTTATTTATGGTTAACCCTAGCTTGATAAGTTGATGACGACATGTGAAGGTTTCTAAAGCATTGTCTATGGACAGTTTTGTGTGTCGAAGTTTGTTGCCATGTTGCAGGCGCCTGTGGTTTTGAATTTTGACATATTTGGTATCTATTTCATTGACATTGCCTCATCTTTTCTGTTTTACAGAAAAGTTGGAGAATTTAGTGTGTGTGTGTACTAAAATGAATTTGAATGCATCTTTTAACAGAGAATATAAATGTAATAACCAGTTGCATTGTGTTAATATCCTGGGCCATAAAAAATTCCAACTACCATGCTTTTATTCTATGGCTCTGCCTTTAGAAAATATATGATGTTTGAGAAAATCTTCCAATGGGGACACTAGTTCTGGTGACCTGGGGGTCCCCAAGAAATTCCCTTAATTTGCAGGGATTTCTTCCCACTTCCTGTTTGGCTATGGAACAGGAAGTGAAGGGAAATCTCTGCAATGGGACACAGATGCTGTAAAAAAAATGTGATGGGTTATAACCCTCCCTTGTTCTATCCAAAATGAAGGGAAAAAAAATTACCTATAGCTCTACTTTAAGAGTAAGGAATTACCTGTCCAAATATGAGATAACATTTCTGCTCAAAGTTCAGTTTTTAGTATATCTGACGGCAAAGCGATTTTTTTTTTTTAAAGTTTCGGAATGGATTAGAACCTTTGTCAGGTTTTTATTGTGGTCTGTGCCTCCGTTAGGGAGATTTACCCTTTCTATTTGTCCTGTCTACCAGTATCATGGAAGGTGAACGTAAATGAAAATCCCAAATTTTGGGCTGTCCCCAGAAAAGTAACCGAGGGGAAACCTTCCAATGAGGACACTAGTTGTGACAACCTGGGGGTCCCCCAAGGGTTTCCTGTAATTTGCAAGTATTTCCCCTCTCTTCCTGTTTGGTTATGGTACAGGAAGTGAGGGGAAATCCCCCCCCCCAATGGGACACAGATGGCAAAAAATAGAATAAAAACGGACGGGGGTTTACGACCCATTCCTTACTATATTCAAGATGGGGAAAAAAAAAAGTTTTGCCTATAGTTCTAATTTTAACGTTTCTTTTTCTGTGTCTCTTTGCTAATAAAGAATTCTTTTGTTTGATTGTAAACTTTGTAAATTGGTAAAGTATAGAAATGGTATATTATCCTCTCCTAAGATTTAAAGAGCTCCTTTTCACAAATACAGAGAGTTTTTTCGTCTTTGTATAGGATTGCTATGAAGATGCTAAAAGCAAGGCAAACTTGCAGATGTTTTTATTATAAAAGTGTTGTAATGCAATGGCTAGATCATATTACCCTTTTCTATAGCCCAGTTACTATTAGTGCCTAAAGCTGAACACAGGAAACCTAAAAACCACTCCTTGCAGTGCTTATTTATGTATAGGGGATATGGTAAAATGCAATTCTTTTCCAATCATTTTTATTTAGCAAGAAAAAACAATTACTGTACATTCATTTCAAAAAAAAAGAAAAAGGGAAAAAAGAGGTTCGAACAAAGCACAATGACTAGCAAAATTTTAAATGTGCATGAAATATCACACAATGGTATAAGAGGGAGGCCTATGTCGTAAAACACTTTTCTTACCTAATCCTCCTTTCATTTGGGTCCCCACAGACTCCTTTTTCCTATGGTATTGGGTTCAAACCTTGTCTCTCTCTTCCCCCACTGTGGGGTCACTGCTTTTAAGGATTGTGTGAAAGAAAGATGGCTTTTAAGAGGATCTGAGCAGTGCCATCTTAGGTCCTCTGACGTCATTGAGACTGATGCAGGGACCATACCGTAGAACTGGATGTGAGAATGTTAAGGAACAATCCATCACCGAAGTATGGGGGAGCACCATCTGCCAGGGGAGCAGAGGATCAGTTAAGTAAAAGTGCTTTTCCTCCCTCTAGACCTAAACAAGCAGTTAGCCCTTGTAGTGCAGCACAGCCCCACTGCAAGGGAGGGTTTTTAGGTTTCCTGGAGTTGGGCTTTAACCACATGCCGACCAGTGCATGACGATGTACATTGGCACAACTGGGAAAATGGGCGTACAGGTATGTCCCCTTTTAAATTGCGGCTTTGTGGGCGCGCGCCCGCTGCATACTCCATGCCCGCAGGTCCTGCGGACTCTGTCCACCGGGGGGCCCGCGATCATGTCATGGAGTGGAAGTATGGGGGGATGCCTTTGTAAACAAGGCATTTCCCTGTTCTGCCTAGTGACATGACAGAGATCACTGCTCCCTGTCATCGGGAGCAGTGATCGCTGTCATGTCAGTGGTAGCCCATCCCCTCCACAGTTAGAAACACTCCCTAGGACACACTTAAGCCCTTAATCGCCCCCCCCCCTAGTGTTTAACCCATTGCATTTTTATAGCACTGATCACTGTATAAATGACAATGGTCCCAAAATGGTGTCAAAAGTGTCCGATGTGTTCGCCATAATGTCGCAGTCACGATAAAAATTGCAGATCGCCACCATTGCTAATAAAAAAAAAAAAAAAATTAATAATTATAAAAGCCATAAATCTATCCTCTATTTTGTAGATGCTATAACTTTTGCGCTAACCAATCAATATATGCTCATTGCGTTTTTTTGTTTTTTTTTACCAAAAATATGTAGAAGAATACATATCGGCCTAAACTGAGAAAGAAATTCGTTTTTTTTATATATTTTTTGGGGACTTTATTATAGCAAAAAATAAAACATATTTGCTGTTTTTTCATAATTGTTGCTCTTTTTTTGTTTATAGCGCAAAAATAAAAACCGCAGAGGTGATCAAATACCACCAAAAGAAAGCTCTATTTGTGGAAAAAAAAAGGACGTCAATTTTGTTTGGGTGCAACTTCGCACGACTGCACAAATGTCAATTAAAGCGATGCAGTCCTGAATCGCAAAAAGTGCTCTGGTCAGGAAGGGGGTAAATCCTTTCAGAGCCAAAGTGGTTAAAGTGCAACACCAATTAAAAGTTTTTGTTTGGTTTGAGTTGGGAAGAGATAAAGTGTAAGTTCACCTTTACAGAAAAATCTGTAAGGTGAACTTACACAGGTCCCCCTGACAGGGGACATTTTGGACATTCACCTCAGTGGATTTCTAAGCCCCGGGCGGATATACCGGGGCTTAGAACCAGTGATTGCGGCGATACAGGTCAGCGGGACCGGTTGGGGGCGAGGAGGGGGACCTGTGTAAGTTCACCTTACAGAGTTTTCTGTAAAGGCGAACTTAACATTTAAAGCTTTGGATATTTTTACATTAAAATAATAAACATGTCATACTTGTCTCCTCTGTGCAGTGGTTTTGCACAGAGCAGCCCCCGATCCTCCTCTTCTCAGGTCCTGTGCTGGCACTCCTAGACCCTAACCATAGGCGTGCACAGGGGGTGTGTCGGATGTGCCTGGGCACACCCTAATCCAGGGATCAGGAACCCGTTGATCACAATCTACCTGTCACCAACCACTGCCCTGCTGACTGACACCATCTACTGCTTTACTGACACCATCCACTGCTCTACTGACACGTCCATGTTTTAATGTATTTGAAAATGTTTGTTTACATTTATTAGAGTGTTTTTTCATGCACAGGCACGTGTGTTTGAGCTCTGGGGTGCACACCCAATGCAATAGGCTGTACAAACTTATGACCCTTCCTCCTCCTGAGTGCCCACAGAGCAAGCAGCTTGCTGTGGGGGCACCCAGGCAGGCTCACTCCCGAGGCGCTGCTCTGTGTCTCCATTCACACACACACAGCCGCGCCTCGGCCCCGCCCCTGTCTCTTCTCATTGGCTCACTGGCTGTGAATGACAGCAGAGGGAGCCAATGGCTCCAGATGCTGTCTCAGCTAATGAGGAGGGAGAGTCCCTGCAGAGCTGAGGCTCTCGTGCACAGCACTGGAGGAAGATCGGGCTCATCTAAGTAGGGGGGGGGGGGGGGGGGGGGGGCTGCTGCACAGAGAAGGTTTTATATCTATATTTATATAATACATGAAGGTAAAAAAACCTTGAGCCTTTATAACAGTGATGGTGGACCTTGGCACCCCAGATGTTTTGGAACTACATTTCCCATGATACTCAAGTACACTGCAGAGTGCATGAGCATCATGGGAAATGTAGTTCCAAAACATCTGGGGTGCCAAGGTTTGCCATCACTGCTTTAGAACCACTTTAAATGTAATGTCCATTGCTGTTGAGATTTCCTCTTACTGCCTAGTGCCTACCTCCTTTTGAAGTATAATAATCAACTATGTAACAGTATGTATAAGCCATATTTCTTCCTTGACTGTGGGCTCTGCTTATAGCTGACAAAACCTATATACTGTATAACCTGCATGCTCACGTTGTGTATGGCAGTTAGGAATTCTAACATTAGCTATTATAGGTCCATGGACTACCCTGGTGCTTGAATGTGTTCAAATTCATTGTTGGTTGATCTGAATATGACCCGTGTACGTTGAACTCTAACCAATTGCTCTGAATTTACTGTAACCACCTAATAGAAAATAATAACAATTTCCTTATCCCTGAAACATTGGAGGAAATATCTTATTTTGGCATTTTTGTTTCACTCCCTTCTATAGTTAGTGAGCTGGTGTAAAGTGTCAGGGTCCTTAAAGCTTCCTTCTACATACTGTGGTCACAGCATTTTTGCCAGGAGAAAAAAAAAAAAAGTAAATTTGTCCTTAAAAGCTGTACAATCATGTTGTTTTTTTTACTCTGTCAGCACCAAAAAAGGCCTCTTCTGCAAAACGTGCAATGACACAGCAGAACAATCACGTACGACTCAAACCAGAAAATGCCATGAGGCATAAACATTGTCCTGTAAAAAGATAGATGAAATCCAGACCAAGACTTGAATACAGCAAAGAAGATTAATGCTTTGATCAATAGCTGGCAACAGGATGCCATAATGACAAAGAACACAAGCAAACTGATGATGATTAATGATATGATGCAGAGGAATTGTAAAGTGATCAATGTTTTAGTGATCTGAACATAAACGATAGGGATAAAGGTGATAATTAGTTGGCTTGTTGTAATGCAATGGTGGAGCAATGTCAGGCCTGGATTAGCTAGAGTTAATTTAATCTTAAAGAAGAACTCTGGTCTAAACAACCCTTTCTGTATCTTGTAATAGCTGGGTGGTTTTGATTTCTCAACAACCTGCTGAAACTTTGCCTTTCTTGCTGATCCTGGGTGGGCTGCAGATAGTTGATTTGAAGGAGCTCCTATTGATAAAGCAGTGTTTTTTTGTTTTTTTTTATTTTTTGCCTCATGCTGAGGAGTGGCCATACAAACCTCCTCATGTATGTATTTTACATGTGTATGTTTGTTAGGGGATGCCATAAATTGGTCCCAATCCATAGCAAGCAGTCCCCATACACACCTGTGAAAGTGGCCTTCAGCACATGTGCGAGAGGTTTACACTTCCTGATACCCGGAGCAGAACAGGTGTATTGTATATTCACTTCTTGCATTTGCTAGCTTTTTCACTCGTCTTTGCATACTACAAGAAATGACTGAAAACGAAAAATGGTAAAGAGCATGGAAAAAAAAAAACCTGTTGTTCTTTTACATGGAAGGCGCGTACTTGGCATGCATTTTCTGCCATTACCAAACAGTATGTGGTTTCGCCTTTTATTTCATGAATTATAGTTTGTTACTTTGTTATGCTTTTACACTTGTTTTCCTGCCATTGATCATTGAACTTCTTCTTTACAGACCTTCACAGCCTGGTGTAACTCACATCTCCGGAAAGCTGGGACACAGATTGAGAACATAGATGAGGATTTCCGAGATGGCCTTAAACTCATGTTACTACTTGAAGTCATTTCAGGTGGGTTAGATCATGTTGAATAGCGAATGACCGTACTTAAAATCCAGTGTACATGAATTGTAAAACAGTGTCCATCTGCAGTATGAGTGATGTGCCCACCAATGCATAACTTACAGCACTACTACAGAACTCGGAATAGTCTCTGGTAACCAGTATACTATACAGACTAGTACAAAATTAATTTTATAGTGATAACATATATAGGGCGTAGAATGCATTTTTCAGACCTGTGTTTTTCAACCTTTTTCCAGTCCCGGTTCTCTTGAAAAGTATTTTCAGGCTCGAGGCACCCCAGTCTATGGCTTGGTTCACATTGCTGCTTGTCAGGGAAAGACGCAGGCAAAGAAGCTGCGGTTTAGCAGACGGGCAGGGGGTGCCTTTTTATTATTGACGTTTCTCCACCTGTCAAACGCCTCTGAGAAGGAATCTGAGCATGGATCGCTATTCAGAGTAGAAGCAGTCCTTGCCGCTATTATGAACAAGTGAAAACAGGAAGTCGCAGACTGACCACCCACCAAATAGTTGTAAATGAGGACCAGCTGCGGTGTAACCGGTTAGAATGACTTTATTAAAAATACAAAAATTAACAAAAAATCAACCAAAAGGCTATAAACCCTCCAAACACCAAGTTAAAAAATGACTGACAACATTGTCACCCTAAAAAAAAACACACAAGGACCCAGACGTCAAGCTCATGCATACTACCATGCAGACATACAACAATTGTAAGGTTAATAGCTTTGTTATGCTATAAATACCCAAGCCGGTGAATCTCTGCTATCCTGCCCCAACAGGGTTAAGGAAACACATCAGGCACTGCTTTCAGTGTTAACCGGTTCCAATGAATCAATCAGAGAAGGGGTGTACAGCAAGGGGTTGACAAACCACTAGCTGAACTGTCTCCCCATAATACTATCAGTCGCTGTGCCCCTCCATGGGAGCAGAGAGAGAAGCGTTTGTCACTCTCATGTGGTGATAAACTGTGACAGGAGCTACCGGATGGAAGTTGTGGATGGCCATGAAAATGGTTGAGCATTATCTAGTATAGGAGAATAAGCACAGTTCATTCTGCTTGGCCTGCAGCATTTGGTGATATTGCTATTGGTATTAAAGCACTGTTCATATGAATCTAAGAGTTAATCAATCATCCGTGGTACCGCTTGAAAGCAGTTGGTGAAGAATAGCCATATGCTGAAGCCAACGGTAAAGAGAAATTATCACAGACAGCCGAGTCCATTAGCAGAGTCTCTAACATGCAGTTATGCAGATAGAGAGAGGGAGGATGAAGTGGCGACAAGCTGGGTAGCAACAATACAGTTCAAAAAGGGTTAAAATCCTGCGCTTGTCCTACTCTCTTGGTGAAGGGAAGTGTGACTATTGAAATGGAGAAATCAAACACATAAATGAAAATGATATAGATTAAAAAAAGCTGCAACCCAAAAGGTCCGAACCCCTACCATAAGCATAGATAATTAAAAAAAAAAAAAAGATGCGCTAATCTATAAGAATATTCACAGTGCAAACATACACTTGACAAAAATTTAAGGGCATAAAAAAAAATGTGCTTACAAAGATGTGCATAAAAAAATGTCCAACTGGCAAACCCTTAGACCCCTTTCACACTGGGACGGTTTGCAGACGCTATTGCGCTAAAAATAGCGCCTGCAAAGCGACCCGAAACAGCTGCTGCTGTGTCTCCAGTGTGAAAGCCCGGGGGCTTTCACACTGCAGCGGTGCACTAGCAGTACGGGGAAAAAAGTTCTGCTAGCAGTATCTTCGGAGCGGTGTATACACCGCTCCTTCACCGCTCCTGCCCATTGAAATCAATGGGCAGCGCGGCAATACCGCCGGCATTTGCGGTGGTTTTTTAACCCTTTCCCGGCCACTAGCGGGGGGGTAAAACCACCCCACTAGCGGCCGAATACCACCGCTAAAACAGCGGTAAAGCTCCGCTAATAATAGCTGCACTTTACTGACGACGCACCTCCCGCCCCAGTGTGAAAGGGGTCTTGTACAAAAAGGAACAAGGTGAACCAAGTATGTTCGTCTCACAATGGGCTCCACCGTCGTCTAAACGTTTGAGCTGGCTGGTGCAAACCACCGCTCTGTTTATGTGCATTTATTTTTGCTGATGTTTGGTTGCCTTGATGTAAGTTTTTAGTGTGCTGTTTTAATAAACCCCTCTGAAACATATTGCACTACAAGGCTTTCCTCTTCTTCTCTTATGCGCTGGGATTTATCCTTGTGCTGCCAGATTGGATTTCAGCTTTTTCAAAGATGCCGTGATTCCGGCGTCCATTGAAAAACCGGGTCCACTTTTACAGCTTAACCGCTTCAGCCCCGGAAGATTTTACCCCCTTCCACCCCAGAGCACTTTTTGCGATTTGGCACTGCGTCGCTTTAACTGACAATTGTGCAGTCGTGCGGCGTTGTACCCAAACAAAATTGACATGCTTTTTTTCCCACAAATAGAGATTTCTTTTGGTGGTATTTGATCATCTCTGTGTATTTTTTATTTTTTGCGCCATAAACAAAAAAAAAAAACAACAATTTTGAAAAAAAACAATATTTTGTAATTTTTGCTATACTAAATATCCCCATTTTTTTTTAAAAAAGCTAATTTTTCTCAGTTTAGGCTGATATGTATTCTTCTACATATTTTTGGTAATAAAAATCGTAATAAGTGTATATTGATTGGTTTGCGCAAAAATTATAGCGTCTACAAAATAGGGGATATATTTACAGCATGTTTATTATTATTTATTTATTTTTTACTAATAATGGCGGTGATCTGTAATTTTTATCGTGACTGCGACGACATGGCAGACACATCGGACAATTTTGACACATTTTAGGGACCATTGGTATTAATACAGCGATCAATGCTATAAAAATGCATTAATTACTGTAAAAATGTCACTGGTAGTGAAGAGGTTAACATTAGGGGCCGATCAAGGGGTTAATTGTGTTCCCTAGTGTGTGTTCTAACTGAAGGCGGGAGGGGACTGACTAGGGGAGATGACAGATCGCTGTTCATACTTTGTATGAACAGATGATCTGTCACTTCTCGCCTCTGAGAACTGGGATCTCTGTGTTTACACAAGAGATCCGGGTTCTTGCCGTGTTACGAGCGATCGCGGGAGCCTGGCAGTCATCGAGACCGCCATGCACTCGCATCAGCTCCGGGGGTGAGCTGCGGGCATGCACCCCTCTAGTGGCCGCCGTAAGGAGCGACGTAACATGACGGCGATTCGCCTGCCCGTGCCATTCTGCCGCAGTACAACTGCGGCGGCTGGTCGGCAAGCAGTTAAGGCGTTGGAGCCTGATGGGATCGTTGTCCAGTGTCTGATACGGCTGTTATCTGCAATTTGGTTCGTTTTTACAGCCCAGTCTGTTGGAGCATGGTGGGATTATTATCCAATGCTTGAAACTACTGCTATCTGGTAAGAAGTGAATCTATGTGGTGATGGGATATTTAAAGTCTTTGTGTTTTGAAGAGCACTGAAGTTGCCTTATTTCTTTATCGTACATCATGGGACACGGAGCACCATAGTACTCACTATGTGGGTATATAGGCACCTTCAGGTGATGGACACTGGTATACCCAATACAGGAAGTTCACTCCCTATATAATCCCCTCCTCTTACCAGGAGTACCTCAGTTTTTTCACCAGTGTCTAAGGTGTTAGCCACGAGTGAAGATGTGCTCTGAAGAGCTCCACTGGAGGGATCCCTGCTGGATTTAAACAGCCTCCATAGACCGGATCCATCCAAAGTGCCACTGAGGCCAAAGTGGAAGGTACCCGGACCTCGTATACGAAGCACAAGGGTTTGCCTGTAATGCCCCTTTGCAGGGATGGACCCCGGGACCCAGGACTTTTTGGTCATGCTACATTACCTAAAGTTTTTCCTGGCAGGGTGCTAATACAGGTCCAAGGGAGTGGAACACCTATATTAGGGACCCGGTCCTTGAAGATTAGCTAACGCAGCCCGCCGTGATGGGTGAAGTTTGGATCTGTCTGTTACAGCAGTATCCTGCAGCGAGGAAAAGGGAAGGAAAGAAGCCTAGGAACTGTAAAAAGTCCACTTTTTTTTCTTCCATAAGTAAAATGTTGTCATGCCTAAAGTCTCCACTAGAGGGAGTAAATGCATACCTTAGTACATTGCTTCTCAGTCAGCTCAGAGTCCCAGCTAAACAGCATGTGTGTGGTCTCAGGAAGCCAGGGGGGATTCCTCATCCAGAAGGGAGGTACAACAAGTAGCTTGTACTCTAGAAAAACTTATTTATGCTGAATGAGATCACCCGGATAAGCATTTTCTCCCCCCAAAGAGATTCACAGCACTCTATCCCAATGGACGAAAAAAATCACCAAAGATGGAATGTACCAGCCGTTGACGCTGCAATTTCCAGTGTGAATAATAGTCTAACTTGCCCAGTAGACAATGCACAAATGCATAAGGATAAAAGGTTGCAATTCCTGTTAAAATCCTCTTTTTCCTTTGGCAGGAGCCGTGACTCAGCCTGCAGTCGTTGCAATAGGCATCTGTCAGTCCCTAAAGGACCAGTTTAGACAGGCCCTTAAGGAGGTCCCTGCACAACAGGCCCGCGATTTGGCCGAACTACCAAAGGCACTATGCTTTGCCATAGATGCCATGAAAGACTCTATTCACCAGGCGTCCCGCCTTGCGCTAATACACATGCGTAGGACCCTGTGGTTAAAAAATTGGTCAGCAGAAGCACCTTGCAAAAGGCTTCTGACTAGTTTCCCTTTTCATGGGGATCGACTATTTGGGGATGACTTGGACAAATGCATCCAAATGATTTTTAGTGGGAAAAAAAAAAGTATAAACATCCTTCATTTAAGGGGACTCTTTCCCCTGCGTCAGGGGCATCCGCCTCTAGGCAGTGGCAACGGCCTCCACCGTCAGACTCTAGAGGAAAGCCTCAGGGTCAGGCCCAGGCACAAAAGAAGATCTGGAGTCGGAAATCTGCAAAGCAGAATTCTAAAGCCTCATTATGAAGAGGCGCCCCCCTCCTCGCCAGAGTGGCGGGAAGACTTCTGCAATACTCCGAAGTCTGGCAAGAGGAAATTCAGGACAGATGGGTCATCTCCACGGTGTCTCTAGGATACAAACCATAATTTCGGGAGTTTCCACCGTCTCGTTTTCTGAGGTCAAACATTCCCTAAGATCCAGAGAAAAGGCAATCTCTGTTTCGGGCATTAGACCGATTACTGGCTCAGGGGTTGATCATACAGATCCCCACAGAAGAGCAAGGTTTGGAGTTTTATTCAAACCTCTTTACGGTACCATAACCGAATGGAGATGTCAGACCCATTCTAGATCTAAAGAATCTAAATCAGTACCTGAAGATCCGCTCCTTTCGCATTGAGTCGATCAGGTCAGTAGTTTCTATCCTACAAGGAGGAGAACTTCTGGCGTCTATCGACATCAGGGATGCATAGCTGCATGTCCCTATATTTCCCGCTCACCAAAAGTTTCTGCGTTTTGAAATAGAACAGCAGCATTTTCAGTTTGTAGCCTTGCCCTTCGGGCTAGCTACAGCACCCCGGGTGTTTACAAAAGTGCTGGCCCCACCTCTAGCCAGGTTAAGGGCACAGGGCATAACAGTCTTGGTGTACCTAGACAATCTATTGCTAATAGACCAGTCGGTGGCTCGTTTGGAGCAAAGTGTGCACATTACAACCAGTTACCTGAAAAATCTGGGTTGAATTCTCAACCTAGAGAAGTCTTCCTTAAAACCGCTAAAAAAGCTGGAGTATTTGGGCATGATCATAGACACAGCCCAGAAAAAGGTGTTTTTGCCTCAGGCAAAAATCAACTCCATAAGAGAGCTGGTACGGATAGTCAGGTCGAAAGGAGATCCCTCCATTCGCCTTTGCATGAGGTTGTTAGGAAAGATGGTGGCTTCATTTGAAGTAGTTCCCTATGCCCAGTTCCATTCAAGACTGTTGCAAAACAGTATCCTGTCTGCTTGGAACAAAATGATTCAAGCTTTAGACTTGCCAATGCGACTGTCCCTAAGGGTGTCCCAAAGCCTCAGTTGGTGGTTACTAACCCAGAATCTGCTGAAAGGAAAATGCTTCAGACCAGTTATCTGGAAAGTGGTAATGACAGATGCCAGCCTTTTAGGCTGGGGAGCAGTACTAGAAAAGACAACTGTTTATAGACGACTGCTCAGATCCGGAAGACTGATGTCTTATTTATACTGCCAGAGGGTCCTAAAAAAGGACAGGCAGCGTCGAAATCCACTGTCGCTAAGTGAATTCGGCAAGTTATCATTTAGACTTATGATTTAAGGGGTAAGATTCCCCCTTTTCAAGTCAAAGCGCACTCTACCAGGGCGGTTAGTGCTTCTTGGGTAGTGCGTCACCAGGCCTCCATGGCTCAGATCTGTAAGGCCGCAACTTGGTCTTCAGTACATACATTCACCAGGTTTTATCAAGTGGATGTAAGGAGGTATGAGTATATCGCCTTTGGGCGCAGTGTGCTGCAGGCAGCAGTATAGGTCCTCAAGTCTGGGGGTGCTCTACGGGTTGTGTCTCTCTCCCCTCAAATAGCATTGCTATGGGCGCCCCACATAGTGATTACTATGGTGCTCTGTGTCCCATGATGTACGATAAAGAAAATAGGATTTTTATAACAGCTTACCTGTAAAATCCTTTTCTTGGAGTACATCATGGGACACAGAGGTCCCTCCCCTCTTTCTGGGGTTTAAGTATATTGCTTTGCTACAAAAACTGAGGTACTCCTGGTAGGAGGAGTGGTTATATAGGGAGTGAACTTCCTGTATTGGGTATACCAGTGTCCATCACCTGAAGGTGCCTATATACCCACATAGTGATTACTATGGTGCTCTGTGCCCCATGATGTACTCCGACAAAAGGATTTTACAGGTAAGCTGTTCTAAAAAATCCAATTATTTGTTTCACCCAATTCCCTTGATGAGCACAGAAGTTTTTCACATACTTGGTTCATTTAGTTCCCTTTTGTATAAGGGTTTGCCAGTTGGACATTTTTTATGCACATCTTTGTATGCACATTTTTTTTATGAACTGAAACCTATATTTTTCACTTTGAGTCATTTCATCCAATTTTTATATTTATTTCTATACACTATACACACTATACTGTTTTTACAGGAGTAGATTTTATGCCCTTAAATTTTTGTCATATGTATGTTTGCACTGTGAATATTCTTATAGATTAGCGCACCTGTTTCTTTCAATTTACAATAAAGTTCAAGCAGCAGTGAAGCTTGGCCATCCACAACGCCAATCTGGCAGCTCCAGTCACAGTTCATCACCATATGAGAGTGACCAACGCTACTCCCCTGGTCCCATGGAGGGGCACAGTGACTGATTAGTATTAGCTTAGTCCCCCTCTCCATAGGGAGGCAGTTCAGCTAGCGGTTTGTCAACCCTCTGCTGTACACCCCTTCTCCGGTGGATTTATTTGAACCGGTTAACACTGAAATCAGTGCCCGATGTGCTTCCTTAGCCTTGTTGGGACAGGATAGCAGAGATTCACTGGCTTGGGTGTTTATAGCCAGGACTGGACTGGGACAAAAATGTGGCCCTGGACTTCATCCAGAACACATCAGGGTATAGTGCACATCAGGGCACGGTACAGAGCCCAGCACATCAGGGTACAGGGCACAGCACATCAGGGTACAGCACATCAGGCCACCTCAGGGTACAGGGCACAGCACATCAGGGTACAGAGCCCAGCACATCAGGGCACAGCACACCAGGCCACATCAGGGTACAGAGCCCAGCACATCAGGGCACAACACATCAGGGTATAGCACATCAGGACACAGCACATCAGGGTACAGCAAATCTGGGTACAGAGCCCAGCCCAACAGCGTACAGGGCACATCAGGGCACGGGGCACGTCAGGGCATGGGGCACATGGCACATCGGGGCACATTATGGCACATCAGGGCACATGGCACATCAGGGCACATTATGGGGAACATCAGGGCACATCGGAACTCGGGGCATATCAGGGCACATTATGGCACATGGGACACATGGCACGTGGGACACATGGCACATGGGACACATGGCACATCAGGGCACATTATGGGGCATGGGGCACATTATGGGGCACATTATGGGACACATAGGGCACACTGGGGCACATTATGGGGCACATAGCACATTATGGGGCACATCAAAGGGCACATATCACATAATGGGGCACATGGCACACTATGGGGCACATAGCACATTATGGGGCACATAGCACATTATGGGGCACATAGCACATTATGGGGCACATAGCACATTATGGGGCACATAGCACATTATGGGGCACATATCACATTATGGGGCACATGGCACACTATGGGGCACATCAGGGCACATGGCACATTATGGGATTGTTTACTAGCCAGCATGCAGAGTAGCAGGAAGCATAAGTTCTCTCTCATGTCACGCTGCTCCCCGGTGGCCCCTCCTCTCTTCTCGTCCATCCCAGATGATGTCACAAGCCAATGGGGATGGACGAGAAGAGAGAAGGGGCCGCCGGGGAGCAGCGTGACATGAAAGAGAACTTACTACAGACACTTCCTGCGCTACTCTGCATGCTGGCTAAATCTCGATCTACCTGTCAGGCACCAGCTGTCGGCAATTGACGGGTAGATCGCCGCGCACCACAGATGCAATAGGCAGATTAGGCGGCCGCTGAAACCGGCCCACTGAGCCATGGGCCCACCGGGAAACTCCCGGTAGACCCGATAGCCAGTACATCCCTGTTTATAGCATAGCAAAGATATTAACCTTAGAATGTGTGTGTGTGTGTGTGTGTGTGTGTGTGTGTGTGTGTGTGTGTGTGTGTATAGTGGTATGCATGAGCTTGACGTCTGGGACCTTGTGTTTTTTTTGTTTTTTTAGGGTGACAACGTTGTCGATCCTTTTTTAACGTGTTTGGAGGGTTTATGGCCTTTTGGCAGATATTTCAGTAAAGTCATTCTAACCGGTTACACCGCAGCTGGTCCTCATTTACAACTATTTGATGGGTGGTCGGTCTGTGACTTCCTGTTTTTCAGTTATTTATTGCAAGTTGTTGTGGTACCCCACCTTAGGGTGAGTCGGTGACCAGACTGCTATAGACTGACTTATGAGAATTTACCCTGTTGATTGTTGGCCTCTTGGTTTTAAATATAATTTACCTATTACAAACAAGCTCTTAGCCCCCGTTCACATTGACCGACTGTGGCTTTGAAATCATGCGACTTCACCTGAAATCACACGATTTCAAAGCCGCATGTCAGTGCGACTTGATAAACATTTGTGTGGCTTCATGCACAGATGTCTATTCATGTCGCACCAAAAGTAGTGCAGGAACTACTTTTTCAAAATGATGCGGCACCTCAAAGTCGGCGTTGCAACGATTTGAGCACACCAATTGCACGCCAATATATCTCTATCTCTCGATAGATAGATAGATAGATAGATAGATAGATAGATAGATAGATAGATAGATAGATAGATAGATAGATAGATAGATAGATAGATATAAGATAAGATATATATACATAGTAGGGGCAGAAAGTATTCATACCCCCTTAAATTTTTCACTCTTTTTGTTATATTGCAGCCATTTGCTAAAATCATTTAGTTCATTTTTTACACACACAGCACCCCATATTGACAGAAAAACACAGAATTGTTGACATTTTTGCAGATTTATTAAAAAAGAAAAACTGAAATATCGCATGGTCCTAAGTATTCAGACCCTTTGCTCAGTATTTAGAAGAAGCACCCTTTTGATCTAATACAGCCATGTGTCTTTTTGGGAAAGATGCAACAAGTTTTTCACACCTGGATTTGGGGATCCTCTGCCATTCCTCCTTGCAGATCCTCTCCAGTTCTGTCAGGTTGGATGGTAAACGTTGGTGGACAGCCATTTTTACGTCTCTCCAGAAATGCTCAGTTGGGTTTAAGTCAGGGCTCTGGCTGGGCCATTCAAGAACAGTCATGGAGTTGTTGTGAAGCCACTCCTTCATTATTTTAGCTGTGTGCTTAGGGTCATTGTCTTGTTGGAAAGTAAACCTTTGGCCCAGTCTGAGGTCCTGAGCGCTCTGGAGAAGGTTTTCGTCCAGGATATCCCTGTACTTTGCCGCATTCATCTTTCCCTCTATTGCAACCAGTCGTCCTGTCCCTGCAGCTGAAAAACACCCCCACAGCACAATGCTGCCACCACCATGCTTCACAGTTGGGAGTGTATTGGACAGGTGATGAGCAGTGCGTTTTTCTCCACACATACCGCTTAGAATCAAGGCCAAAAAGTTCTATCTTGGTCTCATCAGACCAGAGAATCTTATTTCTCACCATCTTGGAGTCCTTCAGGTGTTTTTTTAGCAAACTCCATGTGGGCTTTCATGTGTCTTGCACTGAGGAGAGGCTTCCGTCGGGCCACTCTGCCATAAAGCCCTGACTGGTGGAGGGCTGCAGTGATGGTTGACTTTCTACAACTTTCTCCCATCTCCCGACTGCATCTCTGGAGCTCAGCCACCGTGATCTTTGGGTTCTTCTTTACCTCTCTCACCAGGGCTCTTCTCCCCCGATAGCTCAGTTTGGCCAGACGGCCAGCTCTAGGAAGGGTTCTGGTCGTCCCAAACGTCTTCCATTTAAGGATTATGGAGGCCACTGTGCTCTTAGGAACCTTAAGTGCAGCAGAATTTTTTTTGTAACCTTGGCCAGATCTGTGCCTTGCCACAATTCTGTCTCTGAGCTCTTCAGGCAGTTCCTTTGAACTCATGATTCTCATTTGCTTTGACATGCACTGTGAGCTGTAAGGTCTTATATAGACAGGTGTGTGGCTTTCCTAATCAAGTCCAATCAGTATAATCAAACACAGCTGGACTTAAATGAAGGCGTAGAACCATCTCAAGGATGATCAGAAGAAATGGACAGCACCTGAGTTAAATATATGAGTGTCACAGCAAAGGGTCTGAATACTTAGGACCATGTGATATTTCAGTTTTTCTTTTTTAACCACTAGGCGTCCGCGCTATAGCCGAAAGACGGCTACAGCGCGGACTTCAATTGCCGGGAGGGCGTCCCTGGACGTCCTCCTGTTTACTTCCGCATTGCGCGCTCCCACGGGCGCGCATCGCGGAAGTTTTGTGCTGGCCGTGTCCCTCGGACACAGCCAGTCACAGATCACCGTAAACGGCCAATGACAGCGGCCGTTTACAGTGTGATCGGCGGTGCCAATGTAAGAGGATCTCATATGTAAACATATGAGATCATCTCTCATCGCCGGCTCTCCCTCCTCACACAGAGACAGCGTGTGAGGAGGGAGAGCGGAACCGCTGCGGCGGTGAGTGTAAAAGAAAAAAAAAAAAGGAAAAAAAGGTGTTCCGCTGTTAACGGTCCCTGCCATCTGCCCTGCTATCTGCCCCTGCCATCTGCCCTGCTATCTGCCCCTGCCATCTGCCCCTGCCATCTGCCCCTGCCATCTGCCCTGCCATCTGCCCCTGCCATCTGCCCTGCCATCTGCCCCTGCCATCTGCCCCTGCCATCTGCCCCTGCCATCTGCCCCTGCCATCTGCCCCTGCCATCTGTCCCTGCCATCTGTCCCTGCCCTGCCATCTGTCCCCACTGCCACGTATAAGTGCCATCTGTCATCAGTGCCATCTGTCATCAGTGCCATCTGTCATCAGTGCCATCTGTCATCAGTGTCACGTGTCATCAGTGCCACGTATCAGTGCCACCTGTCATCAGTGTCATCAGTGCCACGTATCAGTGCCATCTGTCATCAGTGTCACGTATTAGTGCCATCTGTCATCAGGGCCACGTATTAGTGCCATCTTTCATCAGTGCCACGTGTCATCAGTGCCACATATCAGTGCTTACATATCAGTATTTTGGGGCGTCATTTGTGGTATATACATGGCATGTGAGAGAAATAACCATTACAATGACAATTTTGTGGGGTAAAAAAAAAAAAAAAAAAAATCTTCATTTTGCAAAGAATTGTGGGAAAAAATGACAACATCAAAAACCTCAACATGCATCTTACTAAATACCTTGGAATGTCTACTTTCAAAAAAGGGGTCATTTGGGGGGTATTTGTACTTTCCTGACTTGTTCGGGTCGCAAGAAATGAGATAGGCCGTCAGTACATCAGGTGTGATCAATTTTTTATGATTTGCACCATAACTTGTAGACTCTCTAACTTTCACAAAGACCAAATAATATCCACTAATTTGGGTTATTTTTACCAAAGATATGTAGCAGTATAAATTGTGGCCAAAATTTATGAAGCAAAATTACTAATTTGCAAAATTTTATCACAGAAACTAAGAAAAATGCGTTTTTTTTCAAAATTTGCGGTCTTTTTTCATTTATAGCGCAAAAAATAAAAAACCCAGAGGTGATCAAATACCACCAAAAGAAAGCTCTATTTGTATGAAAAAAAGGACAAAAAATTCATTTGGGTACAGTATTACATGACTGAGTAATTGTCATTCAAAGTGTGAGAGCGCTGAAAGCTGAAAATTGGTCTGGTCACGAGGGGGGTTTAAGTGCCCAGTTGTCAAGTGGTTAATAAATCTGCAAAAATGTCAACAATTCTGTGTTTTTCTGTCAATATGGGGTGCTGTGTGTACATTAATGAGGAAAAAAATGAACTTAAATGATTTTAGCAAATGGCTGCGATATAACAAAGAGTGAAAAATTTAAGGGGGTCAGAGTAGAGCTGCACGATACTAGGAAAAATGAGAATCGCGATTCTTTTGCTTAGAATACAGATCACGATTCTCTCACGATTCTTTAAAATGGTTAAATTTAAAAGAGAAAAATCAGCTGTAGACGGCGCATGCGCAATCAACACACCGCTCGCTCCCGATGCTCGGGGCTTGTTATTCATTTATTACAGCAAGGGGCGGATGCTTTTCTCAAAGGGGCGGATGCTTTTCTCAAAGGGGCGGATGTATAGTTAACCATACATCCGCCCCTTTGAGAAAAGCATCCGCCCCTTGCTGTCTTTATAACCATATATACATCTGCTCCTTTGAGAAAAGTATCCGCCCCTTGCTGTATTAGATAACCAGCCCGGGCATTGGGAACGAGCGGCGTGTTGATTGCGCTTGCGCAGTCCAGGCCGGCACTATGCTCTATGCTGACTGACATCAGTTCCGATATCAGCGCCATTTGCGTTCCACGCTGGTTCCGTGCCCCCGACTGGGAGATCCGGAAAATCGAGCTAATCCAGCTTGCAGATCGCGCGGGGGGGTGAATCGAAATTGCGATCTTATATACGATTAATCGTGCAGCTCTAGGTCAGAGAGAGAGAGATCACGACTCAGATACACACTTCACTGCCCTGATCGAGCTCCCCCTGTGTCAATGTATAGTTTGGTGGAGCAGTGGGAGCTCGGTTAAAAACGGCTGTTCCAGACAAAAAACACAAGTTTCTAAAATTCTATGTGCACACCATTCCTGTTCAGTATTTGTCCAGATAACACAGAAAGCACAATACTTACAACCATGTCATATCTTCAAGTGGCTGGAGTACTAACAAGTTTCTGTTCACAGTGATGGCTAGAGTGCTTAGTTTGTTTTGGCAAGAGTATAATGAAGAAAGCATCTTTTAGTTGATATTGTGCAGACATTTATTTTTCAGTAGTCCTAATTTGCCAACCTTCATCCTTGCATCCACCTCCTTCAGATCTAAGATGGATAGATGTGAGTTTTGTAGAAATCCAGGGTTTCTGAATACCATTGAAATGACAGCTGATATGTTGAAGACTTCTCTGGTGTCTTTGTGATGTATTTGCATGTATGTGTGATAATTAGGGATGCACCGATACCATTTTTTTTACTACGAGTATACTTTATTTTTTTAGTACTCACCGATACCAATTACAGATACCTACCGCAACTGTTTTGTTTTCACTTCAGCTGTCAGCAATGGTACAAAGCATTGAAAAGTTATTTACAAATAAAATAAATAGATTTTTGTTTTTAATTTTGCGCTTTTTCAATGTGAAATGTGTAAATATTTGTTAATATATATGTGCAAAAATATTCACTAACAAAGCAAATGAAACAAAAGTTCTTAATTGTTTAACGTTTATAAAATAGACTTAACAAAAAAAACAGGAGAATAAAAATTAAATGGAGGAGAATAGGGAGTTAAGGTTGATTAGAGTAAATTAAGCGTTAATAAGGGGTTAAACAGAGGAACATTTTGTTCATCCCTTTGATCTGCAGATGAAGAAACAGAAAGATACAAAAAGAAACAATGTTTCAGCAGCTGAACAATGTTGTTAATAAACATTGCCAGCTGTGTTTTGTTTTTTTTTTGTTTTTTACAGCTCCAATTACCAGACTTCTTTAACACTTTAGCTGTCAACAGGGGAGACCCACTGACAGCTCAAAGAACCAAGCCTGAAAGTATTGATTTCAGGTATCAGTGCATTTGCATGAGTACTGATACCTGTGCAAATACTTGGTATCGGCACCGATACTAGTATTGGTGCAACCCTAGTGATAATGTTGATAAATGTAAAGTCATGCACTTGGGAGCTAAGAATATGCATGCATCATACGTCATCACAGAGGACAAGGGGGCACTCTTTACGTCTGGAGGAAAAGATTTAATCTCCAGACATGGAAAGGCTTCTTCACAGTAAGAGCTGTGAAAATGTGGAATAGACTCCCTCAAGAGCTGATTCTGGCCAGCTCAGTAGGTTGTTTTAAAAAAGGCCTGGATTCTTTCCTAAATGTACTAATATTTATAGGTAAAGTGGATCCAGAGAATATTCGATTGCCTCTTAGGGGATCAGGAAGGATTTTTTTCCCTCCCCGATGGAGTCAATTGGATCATGCTTTGCTGGGGTTTTATTGCCTTCATCTGAATCAGCTGTGGGTATAGGTTTGCTTATCTACTATTATCCATTTATTATTATTTTTTTCCCCCTTTTATTGGTTGAACTAGATTGACTTTTTTCAACCTGACTGACTATGTAACTATACAGTATAAAAGGATATAAAAACATTTTTTGACTTTAGCAAAGAATCTGGTTGAAATATTTTGTTTCTGCCTTGAAGTAATTTTTCCATAACTGTACAAAAAAACTAGACATGACAACAGGTGGGTAATATACCGCCTGGGGGGGTTCAAGACAATGCAGCTTATTGACATCATAATGCACATAAAGAGTAATTAAAAGATCATTCATTTTATATGTAACAATCCTGAATCGACCTCAAAGATTTTATTACATGCTGTAAATCCTGAATTAACCCCAAGTATTTTATTACATGGGTAAAGCTTTTATCCCTGATGATACTGCTTACCCATGCTTGCCAGCACTTCGGTGTTGTACTACACTGTCAGATTATCAAGAGATGCTTGTATTGGGCATATTGCGTGTATGCACTTAACGTTTAGGCACATATAAGCTTAATATATTTTTTCTTCCAACAGGCGAACGCTTGGCCAAACCTGAACGTGGTAAAATGCGGGTGCACAAAATCTCCAATGTCAACAAAGCTCTGAATTTTATTACCGGTAAAGGGGTAAAACTGGTCTCCATTGGTGCAGAAGGTGAGAAGACCTATAAACTTGGATAACCTAAAACTATTACAGAAACACATCTCTGAGCGGGCCTGAGGATTGGCTGTCACTGTGTAAAGCTGTCAAACCATCCAGTGGCTGGTGTCATAACTGATCAAGTGTGCAGCAGTTGTAGATGGTAGTCGAGGACAAGATGGCAGCTTCCCTGGCTAAAAAAATGATAGGAGGGTTTACTTCCTACTTTTAGGAAAATATGTGTTTTTATTTTTATGTTTTTGTGTTTAGTCCCTAGATGGCTCATATCTTACATGGAAGCTGTCATATTCTCTTCTGATAAGTTAAACTGCAAACACTAGTTTTAATCACTTTATTAAAGCAGAACCCCAGCCAAAAATAACAAGATAAAATTAATAGCCAATTAAAAGATAAAAAAACAACTAGATTTGCTGTTATTTTTATCTGCAATCCAAAGATTTCCCGCTCAGCACTTTTTTCCTGCCCTCAGTCTGATGCCCAACATCATTCAGACCCAGCAGTCTCATACACATGGTAAATAAAAAGAAACCAACCCCATAGTGTAATTCTGTATGGTAATTTATTTAAACGAGTTATCCACTTGCATAGTAGTGCATTAGGGGTTCAGGAAATCCTGGATGTCCCGGACATCATGATTCTCTCATGCATACGTGTATGAGCCCTCTGGCTACATAGAAGGGGAAGTATCTGATACCTGAATTTGAGAGTCTAATCCTATCCACTGTGAGCTGTGGATGCTGTTTACCCCCCAGGGCTGGAAGAGCTTTCTAGGTGAGTGCAGTTAAGGGGGGGGGGGGGGGGGAGACCTGCATACTGCATGTCTTTTCAGAAATGCACAGATTTGAAGCACTACCAGCACTTTATTATGGCCTTTTTAATCACTTCCTCATCACTATTAACTGGATGCTAGGGATTGTTAGATGCACTTGGCATTTTTATGTTATTTGTGCATTTTCATATGAGTTTATTTAGTATACTGTTAGATTTGCATATATATAAACGAATTGCATTACAGATTCTGGATGAACCCTCTGCACACTGCTATACACCCTTTCCAGCAAACTATGCAATGAAAAACAGGGATTATTAGTTCACACATATTGCAATACATGTTTAAGCTGGCCAACTGTCTCAGAGTAATCCCTCTTATGGCCAGTCCTACACTGCTCTGCCACTGCAAATGCTATGGTGGACACCATGCCAACATGGTGGCATAAAGACACAAGGTGGGGGAGATCTTTTCTCTATACTAATTGCATGGCACTAAATCTTATTGTGCACTTTTTTATGAATTAAGAATTTAATTTATTTTTTGTATTGTCAAAACTGTACATATTTACTGTATTGTATGACTTTTGAACGTTATCATTTCTGTAATGACTGGGTTGATATTATTAAGCTAGTCGTCAAAGGGCTTCATTACCATTAACATCTTTTTTGAATGACTATATTTGTTCACTTTTGGCACTATCAGGAGGTGCATTGCAATTTAACCTGCTGAAGCAATACCACATCCACTCCCTATTTCCCTTTTTAGTTTTTGACTCTACCTAAAGTAGAAGATTGAGTGGAGGCAGCAGCAGCATAATTATTTATATTGGCCATAGCGTGGAACTACCCTTCTATTTTTATTTCTTATAAATAACACATTCATATGTTGCTTTGCCTCCTGAAATTAAGACAAACCGTTTTTAATTTATCCAGCTGTCTTTAGTGTAACTAAAGTGTATCATGCTTTTTTCTATTACAAGGGATGTTTACATTCCTTGTAATAGGAATAAAAGTGACAATTTTTTTTTCTTTTTTTTAAAAGAACAGTGTAAAAAATAAAAGGTAAAATGAATAAGAAAAAAAAAGTGCCCCATCCCGCCGAGCTCGCGCACAGAAGCGAACGCATACGTGAGCAGCGCCCGCATATGAACAGTGAACAGTGTTCAAACCGTATCGCTGCGATTGGTAGAGCGAGAGCAATGATTCTAGACCTCCTCTGTAACTCAAAATATGTAACCAGTAAGATTTTTTAATGCGTCTTCTATGGGGATTTTTAAGTACCGAAGTTTGGCGCCATTCCATGAACGTGTGCAATTTTTAAGAAGCGTGACATGTTGGGTATCCATTTACTTGGCGTAACTTCATCTTTCACATTATGCAAAAAATTGGGCTAACTTTACTGTTTTTTTTTTTTGTTTTGTTTTTTTAAAGTACAAAAACTTTTTTTTTCCAAAAAAAAGTGTTAAAAAAATTGCTGCGCAAATACCGTGCGAGATAAAAAGTTGCAACGACCGCCATTCTATTCTCCAGGGTCTTTGCTGAAAAAAACATATATAATATTTGGGGGTTCCATGTAATTTTCTAGCAAAAAAATTATGATTTTTACATGTAGGAGAGAAATGTCAGAATTGGCCTGGGTGCCAGGTGGTTAAAGTATATTTCCACCTTTTGTAGTCAAATTTAAATTCCCATTTACACAACATATCTAAAAAAGCCTAAGCATATAGTAATTGTAAACGATCACCTTGTAAAACAACCCATTCAGTTTAAAATAGAAATGAAAGGCAAAACATTTTTGTGTAGATCTAAAAAAAAGCGGAAAAGGGTATTTATGTTTTCTTATTAAGTGATCACATGTCCTCTGATGTCAGCTGCATAAGAGCTGGGGGGAAGGAGAAGCAGCATCACACTGAGCTTCCCATTGAATAGCTGTGCAGTGGGGCTGTGTCAGCACAAGTCTGATCATTGGAGGAGAGTATGCTGCCTAGTGTGGTCAGTTTTTAATAAGAAAGCAGAGGGACTGGTAGGAACACCAGGGGTTTCACACAAAGGAAGCAATACAAAGAGAACAGGATTCTTTCTCACACAAGTACATGGTACAGCAGGCACATGTCAGGAATATGAAGTGTTGGGGTAACAAACGCTTTAAATAGAAAAACAGAAAAATCAGCACACAGAACATAACATAACTTACAGTTAGTAGAATGCGTCTCTTGTCCTGATTTCCTTTTCTGTTAGTAGAAAGTCTCAAAAGTTGCTGGTTATAATGAAGTTCTTCCCATGCTCAGTCGGACAAAGTGACATATTTTTGTGTGTAAAAAGGCGTATGTAAGTTAACCGCTTGCCGACCGCTTCACGCAGATATACTGCGGGAGAAGGGTATGTACAGGCATACTAAGATACCGGTACGTTACCCTTTAAGAAGCAGCTTGCACGCGCACCCGCCGCAAGCTCTCTGAGTGTGATTGCAGGTCGCGCGGACTCGATGTCCGTGGGGATACCCGCGATCATCTCACGGAGAGGAAGAACGGGGAAATGCTGATGTAAACAAGCATTATCCCGTTCTGCCTAATGACATTGATCACAGCTCCCTGTAATTGGGAGCGGTGATCAGTGTCGTGTCACACGTAGCCCCTCCCCCTACAGTTATTATCACTCCCTAGGACACACTTAACCCCTGCAGCGCCCCCTCCTGGTTAACCCCTTCACTGCTAGTCACATTTACACAGTAATCTGTGCATTTTTAATCGCACTGATCGCTGTATAAATGTGAATGGTCCCAAAATAGCTCCAAAAATGTTCGTTGTGTCTGCCATAATGTCGCAGTCACGATAAAAATCGCGGATCGTCGACATTACTAGTAAAAAAAACAATTATTAATAAAAATGCCATAAAACTATCCCCTATTTTGTAGACGCTATAACTTTTGCGCAAACCAATCAATAAACGCTTATTGCGATTTTTTATTTTTTTTTTTTAAACCAATATGTAGAATACGTATCTGCCTAAACTGAGGGAAAAAAAATGTTTTTTTATATATTGTTTGGGGATATTTATTATAGCAAAAAGTAAAAAAAATTTTTTTTTTCAAAATTGTCGCTATTTTTTTGTTTATAGCGCAAAAAATAAAAACCACAGAGATGATCAAATACCACCAAAATAAAGCTCTATTTGTTGGAAAAAAAGAACGTCAATTTTGTTTGGGAGCCACGTCGCATGACCGTGCAATTGTCAGTTAAAGCGACGCAAGGTCAAATCGCAAAAAGTGCTCTGGTCTTTGGCCAGCCAAATGGTCCGGGGCTTAAGTGGTTAAATTGTTTTTTTTTTTTTTTGTTTTGTTTTTTTAATGATCTTTTGTCCTGAGGTTTACGTGTTAGTGAACACAATAGTTAGGATTATTCTGTAGGTACAAAGATCGTGTACTGTATACAGCAACTAGCTTCAGACTTTTTTTTTTTAACCATCTCTCTTTAAACTGGGTAGACATGGATTGAAATGCGTCTGGTTCAGCAGGGACCGTCTGCAGCACTGATTAGTGTATTTTAACAGCGGAAGAGTCCCACTTTTTTTTTTAATACAATAGCACAGCGCGGGTGATTCCTCCATTGTTTCTGTGGATGGGGGAATCTGTTTTTCGTTCAACGGGCGTGCGTGTATACCCAACTTAAGTCCCTCCCACTGTTGGGCCCAACCTGACCATGACCACCATTTGCCTTGGCATACTATGCAATCTGCAGAACTTTTTTTTTTTTCTCTATCCCAAGGTTCCTAGGTTTTCCATAATCCTAGTCGTGCTTGCATTTTGTCATGCTTTTTGACTTTTTTTTTTTTTTTAATTGTAAAGCCAGGCAGATTATATGAATATTGTTAATGTTTCCAAATGTCGATTTTCGTTGTTTGTAATAGGCGTTTCTGTCATCTTTCAGGTTGTCAGTAAAAATATGTGCACTGTCAGTAAATTTTTGTTAGTAATAAAAAGTTGTGGGGGATGAGTGTGTGTAAAGTGTAATCTGAGTTAACTTAATTTCTTGCCCCTCTTTTAATACATTTTGCATTTGATAATTATTGCACTGCTATATTGAATATACTTGTTAGACAATTTTACTGCTTGGCAGACCTTCCTACTAGATCACAAACCTTCCTACTACAGCTATAAAATTTAAAGTGTATCTAAAAATTTGGCAGCTTACCCTCCGTTGCTGGCACTGTAGGAGTTGTTTTCTCTCCTTAGGCTCCTGCTAGTTGGGCACTTCCTATCCTAGGATGACAACAATAACAGGAGCCGCATTGTCCTCCATGAATGTGGAAACTGATGGTTGGTTTTGCACTGCATAGTCTCTAGCCCTGAGCTGCCTACCAGTATGATGATTTGCTCTCACAGCAAGTAAATAAAAAACCACTATACTCAAGTGCAGTTCATGCGCATTTATGATGTGTGTGTGTGTGTGTGTGTGTGTATACGGTGTAGCATATCTCATGTATATGGATAATGTATAAAATCTTTAACTATAATATTTACTATTTTCTGTGACATATGACTGAATAAGGATATTGGCTTGAAAATACAAAATGCCTTTGGATATGTTGTATCAAGAAGAAAAAAAATAGTGAAAGCTCAAACGTTTTTTATTTCCATTTTTATTTTATTTTACTGTCCGCTTTTCTGCCTGACTGAGATGTATATCTAATGACTCCCTTCCTCACTATGATTATATTTCTGTTTTATTTTCAGAAATTGTGGACGGCAACGCTAAAATGACCCTAGGAATGATCTGGACTATCATCCTTCGCTTTGCTATTCAAGACATTTCTGTTGAAGGTGATTTTTTTTTTTTCTTTCTTTCTTTCTATCATATTCTGCATAGCTAATTTGTTTCATTTTTTTTTTTTGTAAATAGTAGTAATAGTATTCCTGGGGTTATTACTGCAGTCTGGAATGCGCCTTTTAGTGGTGGGAATTGGGCATGTGCAGACTGGTGAGCTTCAGGTCATCGTGCTTGACATGGAATACCTCAGACAACTTTATGATGGATGATACATTTCTGGACGCTGTGATAAATGCTATATTTACTTCTGGGGACATTGTAAACTTCACTTTAAAAAGTATTCTATAGGTATATTTTTATTTTGGTGTTTTTTTTTGTTTTTTTTTATGTTTCCGTGGAAATGAGTAAGAAGGGGTACCCCTGTACTTATTCATCTTGTAGAAGGCAGTTATCTGGTCCCTCTTATTATAAAGTGTGCTTCCAGGTTTCATTATAATCCTTCCACCTCCATATTACTATTACCCCCACCTCCTTTTTGACACACACGTTGGGAAGAGGCCCTTGTCCATGAGCATTAGAACAATGGTATTTTGCAAGGGGGTAAGGTTTACAGGCTTCCCCCCAGTGTAAAAAGGGATAAGGTCTGGTTTGATACAGGAAGTGGGGCCACACACATAGGGGAGGCATGTTCAAAGGCAAAAAAAGAAAATACAAATGAACCTAAGACTCCTTTCACACTGGGGCGTTTTTCAGGCTTTTTTTGGCGCTTTAGCGTTAAAAAAAGCGCCTGAAAGAAGCCCCATCTGCAATCCCAATGTGAAAAGCCTGTGTGTTTTCACACTGGGGCGCTGTGCTGGCAGGGCGTCAAAAAAAGTCCTGCAAGCAGCTCCTTTGCAGCGCTTTCGTGTTGTTGCCACTGGGCTGGATGCGCCGATGGCCCGAGCCCTTTCACACTGCCAGTGCCCCAAAAATGCCAGTGTGAAAAGGATCTTAAGCAGTGCTTTACCAGCATTTTTCGGGCGCTGGCAGTGTAAAAGGGCTCGGGCTTTCACATTGGGATTGCAGATGAGGCTTCTTTACAGGCGCTTTTTTTAACGCTAAAGCGCCTGAAAAATGCCCCAGTGTGAAAGGGGTCTAAGGGGGGGGATCGGATTATGCAAATCATCATACACCAATAACAGACCAATGAGAAGCAAGACAATTTGTAGGATATAGCTACGTAAAGAAAAAACGTAAATGATAAAGCAATCAAAATGTAAGAGAGTAGAATAATAACCCCAATTAAGGTAAAATAAAAGGAGTATAGGACACATGGCAAACCAGGAGTTCAAAACTCAGCAACCCCAATCAAGTTGGGGGCTAAAAAAAAAAATACAAACAGGAATCTGCCACAGCAAGGCCAAAGTGTCAGGTAAGGAAGTCCTGTCATTTTAATTTTCAAACATTCTCGGACTCTGGAAAATAAAGGGGATCCCTAGGTGACACCAGTCATTATAAAATAATCTTTTATGGTCAGTGATGACATCACAGACATCATACAGGGATTCTGGCACCATTGACCTCAAAATTATTTAGGATTTTTGCAGATTTTAGTAGTAGAGTCTGCCAATCAGATAATTCCTTTTTTGCCCCAGTGGCCAACCGTTGCTTTGTGGCACAGATATTTCCTAAATCCATAAGTCATTCACCCACCCAACATAACACGTCTGTTTCAGATTTTTTAGCTCTTGTTAGTGCAATGTTTTCTTAATCTAATAGGGAATACAAAGTGCCCTTTCTGTTGAAAAAAGTTCCACATCTGTTTTGTAGTCTGCTGTTAAAAGCTTTTGTAAAACAAATGGATGATGTGTTGATGTTGCTTTTCAATCTTCCCAGTTTAGCAGAGACCTAATGAGGATTTATCTGAATAAAATTTACAAATGAATATACTTTTACAGAACTTCTTGGATAAGTTATGACAAGGATGAGGGCTAAAAGAAGAACAAAGGACAATGTTTAGCATAGTGTTAGAGTAACATGTAATAAAACATATAATTGCAAAACTTCATGCATTACATTTTATTAGAATACCAGAGCTCGGAGGAAGAGGGTTTTGTCTCAAAACCCATCAGCTTGTTTTCTTGTTATGGCGTGATGTCCAGGGCCTAACAATGCACTTGTACCTTGTATTCAGTGTGAGCAGTATACGTCCACTTTGAAATATCTAGTGCTGATGTGACTTTTTTGCTTTAGTTGCAACATCTGTTATTAGCCAACTCCGAGCTGTCACTCAAATGACACTCTATAGTTTTCTTCTTAGCTCCACCTTGGCAGCTTGAGAAAAGTGTCTGTATATAAGGAAGGGTGCAGGAGCTGGGCCAGCACAGATAGTAATTAGACACTGTCAGAAATGGAGAGGGCTATGACATAAAGGTTTGGCTAGGGAATTGACTCTTGGAATATTCAAAATTTCTTGAGACTTCAAAGGCACATTGTAAGTGAATAAAATAATAATTTATGAAAAAAGGCTAAACACTGTAAGTAATCATTTAAGATACTATATTTGTATGCTCTTACTTGCAGTTTTTTGAGTTAGTGACAGGGAGTCTTTGAGAATTAAAATTTTGTGTTTCTGTTACAGAAACCTCTGCCAAAGAAGGGCTTCTGTTGTGGTGTCAAAGAAAGACAGCGCCATACAAGAATGTAAATATACAGAACTTCCACATCAGGTGAGTGGGTCTTAAAGTGATAATCCGGGAATTATATTTTTTGCAAGCATCCATTGGTCCAGTCTGGCTCAATTTAAGTAGATATCCATGGGGCTGCTGAAAATCACTGTAGTTGGCCATGCTACATATAGTGATGATAGCCCTGGTCTTCTGTGTGCTGCTCCGGCAGCTTCCCCTTTGCACGCTAACCACAGAGAGGGGTCACTCAGCACCACCATTTCGAAAAACTGCTTGTATAGGAATAAAAACAGCACACAGGTGTTTGACAGTCATTTATTAAAGCAGCGTCTCTTCTCCTTCCGATTTCTTCTCTCTCCGCTGATGTCTTCTTCCGCTGCCAATTCTCCTCTTCCCACTGTCTTCTCCCTCCGCTGATGTCTTCTCTCTCTGCCGGTGTTCTGCCGAGAAAGTTCCGCTCGGCGGATTAGTTCCCCCCTCTACTGCGCATGCGCAGTAGAAGGCGGCGGAAATAGCCGAAGCGGAACAGCTGAAAATCAGCTGTACACGGCGCCTGTAAGAGGGACCCTCGCGGGCTCGCTTCGCTCGCCACGCTTCAGGCACGGCCTCGCTGCGCTCGGCACTTTTAGATTCCCCCTCTAGGTCCACTTGGATAGTGGGGAAGGAACCTGGACCCAGAGCGCAGGCGCCGTGTACAGCTGATTGAAGCGTTTGAGCTTCGGCTATCTCCGGCGGCCGACAGTAGTACGTACTGCGCAGGCGCCGCGCTTGCGCAGTACAGGGGGGGAACCTATCCGCCGAAGGAACTTATTCGGCAAGACACCGGTTCTCCTCTCTCCGCTGTCTTCTCCCACTTCCAGATTCCAATAAGCCCCCCACCCGCAGATCCTGACAACCAACGGCCAGGGTTGTCAGGAAGAGGCCCTTGTCCTCATCAACGTGGGGACAAGGTGCTGTGGGGTTGGGGGACGCAGGGCCCCCCCTGCCCAAAGCACCCACCCCCTCATGTTGAGGCCATGTATAGTCCGGAGGTGGTGGCTGTGCTCGCTTGTCCGTCTGCCTTTCCTGACCTGCCGGGCTGTGTACTCGGATAAGGGTCTGATATGGATTTGGGGGGGCACCCCACGCCAGTTTTTTTGGTGTGGGGGTTCCCCTTAAAATCGATACCAGACCTAAGGGTTTGGTATGCTCTTGGGGGTTACCCCACAGCATTTTTTTTTTTTTTTTTTTTTTAAGTGAGGGTACCCCTTCAAGATTCCCAGCGCACAAGCCGCATCGTCATGATCTGACTTGTGGTGTGACTTCTATTCAAATCAATGGGCTCTCACAGGGAACCACTAACATTGACATGTCAAAAAAAAAAAAATAACACTTGACGAGGCTTAACGCGGCTGTAAGAAAGCCCTGTGTTCATGAGGCCTTAAAAATTTTTTTTTTTTTTGATTTAACTGGTTCAATACAGGGCATTTTCACCCCCTTCCTTCCCAGGCCAATTTTTAGTTTTCAGCGCTGTCGCACTTTAAACGACAATTGCGCGGTCGTGCGAAGTTGTACCCAAAAAAAATTAATGTCTTTTCCCCACAAATAGAGCTTTCTTTTGGTGGTATTTGATCACCTCTGCGGTTTTTATTTTTTGCGCTATAAACAAAAGAAGAGCGACAATTTTGAAAAAAACACAATATTTTTTACTTTTTGCTATAATAAATATCCCAATTTTTTTTTAAAAAAACAAATTTTTTCCTCAGTTTCGGCCGATACGTATTCTTCTACATATTTTTGGTAAAAAAAAATCGTAATAAGCGTATATTGATTGGTTTGCGCAAAAGTTATAGCGTCTACAAAATACGGGATAGATTTATGGCATTTTAAAAAAAAATATATTTATTTATTTTTTTTACTAGTAATAGCGGCGATCGCGATTTTTTTTTTTTTTTCGTGACAGCGACATTATGGCGGACACATCGGACACTTTTGACACATTTTTGGGACCATTCACATTTATACAGCGATCAATGCTATAAAATTGCATTGATTACTGTGTAAATGTAACAGGCAGTGAAGGGGTTAACCACTAGGGGGACACAAGGGGTTAACTATGTTTCCTAAGGGAGTGACTGTAACTGTAGGGGGCGGGGACGTACAAGGGGAGAAGACCGATCAGTGTTCCACTGTACTGGGAACACAGATCGCTCTCCTCACAACTGACAGGACGTGGATCTGTGTGTTTTACACACACAGATCCACGGTCCGGCCCGGTTAACGGGCAATCGCGGATGCCAGGCGGACATCGCGGCCGCCGGGCACACGCACCGGGTCCCAAGCAACGCGGCGGGCGCGCGCGCACGTCCCCTAGGCGGCCGGGAATCCCAAGCCGTCATATGACGTCCACCCAGGATGGGAGATCCCATCTGTGGACGTCATATGTCTATAGCCGGGTATTGAAGTGGTTAAATAATTTTTTTATTTCTTTTATATACAAACATCATAAACAACGATAACAACATACAACCCAGCACGTATAGAGAGGGAATAACGAAAGAAGAAAAAAACCCTGACCCCCATGCTCCCCCCTCTCTCCCCATCATTCCCACATTTATCCGGACCCCTCTCATCATACATCCAGAATATCAAACCATCTTCTCCATATTTTTTCAAATTTCCCTAGACTGCCTCTATATAATAAGGTATATCTTTCCTTAATTATGGTTATTGATACCATGTATTCCCCTGGAGTTCTTAGTTCATCATGATACCCAGAGGACATCCCCCCCAGTTCTATAGAAATCTCAAATACATTATTAATCATAGATCCCACCCTGTACCAATAGCGATGGAGTTTAGGGCATCTCCATATCGTGTGTATTAAGTTGGCTGCCCTCCCTTTACATCTAGGGCATTGGTCTGTATCCCAATTCTCTGGTATTTCTCTGGTGTAGTTGTGTTAAATTTTGAGTTGGAGATAGAGAGGCCAGATATATTGCCGACAGTGCCAATGCCCACGGTTCATCAGAAATTGGCCCTATATCGTCAGCCCAAGCTGATCTTGCAGGTATATCCACAGCACCTTTTAGTTTTCTCATATAATATATCATATAATTGTGATATCAAACCCTTTTTTTTTTTTTTTTCCTTTTTATCGAGCAAGGCTATTACCACTGATTTATTAAACTTCTATTCATGCGATTGACCCTGTGCTTTTAATGCATGCCTGAGCTGTAAAAATTGAAAAAAATCTTTGGTTTGGGATATTATATTCATTTCTTAATTCACTAAAGGTTTTCATCTCATCTTCCTGAAATAACTGTATCATGTACCTTAGTCCCTTCTGCCTCCAAATTTCAAGACCTTCCAGTTTCAACAGTTCCGTATAGCTGCTATTGTTCCATATTGGTTTATATGATGTATATCACTTTATTCAAGTGATTCTCCTCATTTCCTGCCATACCTTATCAAATAATAATCCCATAAAAAATCCTTTATCGGACAATTGATTTCTCGACTCTAGTAGAGAAATTAATGGGTAGTCTTCATAAACTGATAGTAACAGCCTCTGTATAGGAACAGAGTCTGATACTATTGTCCAACTATAAAAATGTTGTAATTGAGAGGCTAAAAAATAATTTTTGGGATGGGGGATCGCCAGTCCACCTTCTTCTTTGGTTAGCATTAATGTTAACTTTTTTACGTGGTTGCTTTTTCCTCCAAATCAGCTCTCTAAATAGAGATTCTATTTTTCTAAACCAAGGTACTGTAATCCATATAGGTGAATTATTAAACACATAAAGTAGTTGCGGGGTCCAAATCATTTTGATAAGATTTGCTCTACCTATCACCGTCAGGGGTAACTTACACCAGCTTCGCCATTTATCCTTAAATTTTTTTAATCGAGGTTTCAGTTCAAGTTAATATAGTCGTTCCTCTCCAAACCCAGATGGATCCTAGTTAGTCCGCCGGCGATCCACTTGCACTTACACTAGTGCTTCTGCTCTGCAGACCGGATCGGTTTAGAGCAGGCTAAGTTAGGTTAGGAAAGCAGGATTAGTGCTCCAATACTCTGGTGGCGTTCATCCTCTCAGGATGGGAATGCCGGCACAGCACAGAACAGCATGGACTGTTGGAAACGCCCTTTCACATTGCTCCCGTCTCAGACCAGGAAATTATTTTAGGACTGAAGTTTAACTTCCAAAACATTACATATTAGTTTAAAGCAGACACTCTGGAGCATAACATAGTAGTAATTCCAAGTGCAACTGTTTTAAGTGCAGAATTTCTGTAAAATATAAAGTTATTTTAGGGTACACTAATGCAATATATTACCCAATATTTTGGTAAAATCCAATAGATGAAATTGCACTGGGCAGATACCCAAAATGTTAAGCCTTAAAATTGTGTGTGCCCATGAGACAGGGAGCAACTTCAGCACCATAACTTTTCCATAGGCGAAATTTTAAAAGCCCCTTTCAGGTCACGTTAGCGTTAACCATGAATAATGGACCTAGAATTATTGCTCCTATTCTCGCATAAACAGCGATATGTAACATGTGTAGCACAATCAGTGTTTTTCTACATTGGTGCCCCCAATGTTTGGAGGTGGCTCAAGAATCTTTTGGGGGGGGGGGGGGCGGCAAACTGTATGATACCCCCCACCCCACCCCGGTCGGTAGCACTTACTCCATCACCGGCGACTTCCCCCTGGACGACGGCGGCAGGCAGCCTCCTATCCTCCTACTCTGTCACCGGCGGCTTCCCGTTCTCCTGCTCTCCTCAGCGGCGACAGCTTCCTGCTCTCAACTGTGACAGCTTCCGTATCCTCCCTCCTTGGCCAACGGCCAATCGGGAGTCTTCTCTTTTCGGCCAATCGAAAAATGGGTATTGCACCCGCTTCTGATTGGCTGGATTGAGGATCAGTGTTACAACAGTGGACGAATATTCGCTGTTGTAACACACCTGGGTGGGCTCCAGGTCGCATTTGAAGCCTATTGGAGCAGTGGTTCTCAACTCCTGTCCTCAGGACCCACTAACAGGCCAGGTTTGCAAGATAACTGAAATACATCACAGGTGATATCATTTGCTGCTCAGTGATTGCAGTATTCTAGTCTGCATCTCCCCAAGGTAATACCTAAAATCTGGCCTGTTGGTGGGTCTTGAGGACTGGAGTTGAGAACCACTGTATTAGAGCCTATAAAATCCCCTGCCGCTGTAAGTCGCATGCCCGGTGACCCGAAAGGGGCCGGACGCATGAATAGGGGGCAGCAGTGGATTGATTCATGCTGTGCATGAATTTATCATTACCATATAGGGGGTGGCGTGAGAGAGGGTGTGGCACCCTGGCGCCCCCCCATGGACGTGCCGCCACTGTTCTCTGGTTCTCTTTAATGAAACATCAAGGGTCTTTTAGACCCCTGATGTATTAACTGCCCTCTACTGACGCTGGTGGAGTGCAAATTATGCTTTAGTTCATTCACTTCTTCTTTGGACAGACCAGCTGAGGGAAATGACAGTTGGACCCGGAAGTGTTGCTTCTGGGTTCTTAGTAGGAAGGGAATATCAGCAAACGTCCATTCCTTTAGATCCCTCCCCTCTGTCCACCTTATTCAAAGTTACTTAATCCATGCAGGAGTGTGTGAACTAAAGGCAGAGGGATTCCTCCTCTGAAACTTTTTTGTGTGTGTTGTATATACAGCTGCACAGCAGGTCAGACTTACAAAAAGATATTTACAACGTAGCAGTAAAATGACTCGGCATAAATGTATGAAATTCCTCAAACACAGCACCTGCTGATGAAAGTGATCAATCTGAAATAATAAGCAATATTTGTAATTAAAGGGGTGCATACTATATTCTAGGAGTGCAAATTGAGGAATGTTTTGGCATTATACTACACTAATGACAATAAATGGTCACTTGTCCTACTTTATTTACAGCTGGAAAGATGGTCTTGGATTCTGTGCCCTTATTCATAGACACCGCCCAGAGCTCATTGACTATGGCAAATTACGGAAGGTAGTTCAGTCTTTTTTGCTATTATGAATACTTTTCATGTGTTTCTGTAACAAACAGTTAGACTTTTTATTAAAGTGGAATTCCCGCATACTGTATGTTATTTATTTAACATGGTGTTTTTGCATTGCATTTTGGTATTTGTAGGATGACCCCTACACAAATCTGAACACGGCCTTCGATGTTGCTGAGAGGTTCCTTGATATTCCCAAGATGTTGGATGCTGAAGGTAATTACTGTTTTGGAAACTGAATTTTCTAGAACTCTTTAATCCATTGCCTTAATACTACCATTTTGTACCACTATTGTATTTATTTTTTTAATAGCTTCTCTAAGGGCTGTTGTTTTTATAGTGTAATATTTTCTGAGACTGCGCTTTGTTAAAAAATATATATTTTTCTTTATAACAAGGACTGACATTTCTATTAGGGTATGGAGTGATTACCCACAACCACCTATTGTATCTTACTAGCTGTGAATCGTTTTTTCGGTCCCTTATTTGAAAATGTCACGGTATATTCGTGTATAGCAGGCTGCAAAGCAGAAGTACGATTTACCAAGCAATATCAAAAGCAAGCCTTCCTTCTGAGTGGCCAATCACCAGAAAGGGAAAGAATCGCCTACTCCCCCATACCAGGAAGTACTGAGAATTTCCTCGCATAGGACATAACATTTCAGTTAAATTGTCATCTGGACTCTTTCATTAAAGCGGTATTAAACCCACAATTTGTTAAATACACTAACAAATTGAAGCCAAACTTCTGGTCACTTTATAATAAGTTACAGCAAATGGTTGTTTTTTCCCTTTAGGATAAAGATTTTACATGAATAAATAAAAGCTGATCATTGTAAGCACTTCTGCTAGTGGTAAATGGTTAGCCACATCCCTGTAAATTGATACATCTGGAAGAGAGCCTGTTCTTTAAAAAAAAAAAAAACAGACTTACTGGCCAGATCACTAAGTGAAAATAAAGGAAATAAGGCCTAAAAAACAAACATTCATGCAGCCGCCACATCTAACAATTGGTAAGCTGCAATATAATAAATATTTGCTGTTGGGTTTATTACTGCTTTAAGTATAGAGCTACATGGACAGCTATTCTTTTTTCTAAAAACGGTATAATCATGTGACCACCATGTGATTGTGCATGATGACTTTCTGCTATTTTTATTCAGACAGTTGTTCTTCCATTTTAAGGATGGAGTATTCACCAGATAATTTTCTGTGCTCAACATTGTGCAAATTCAGGGGAACAAATGATTATATGTGACCATCCCAGTTCATGTCTGTCAGTTAAAATTAGCATTCCGACTAGATCCAGGATGGCAGATGGTCCTATTATTGTATTCACGGTGATATAGACTAGTGTTTGTCAACTTTTTTTCAGTCACGGCACCATTTAAAAGTATTTTCAGCCCTGGGGCACCTCATCCAAAAAAAGCAGTCCCCCTAGCTTAGAAAAGCAGTTCTGATTCTAGAGTGGTCAAGAGTAAGGCCTCATTCACATGGGCGTACATAAGAGTACGCTCGTGTGAGGGTGCACGTCAGTTGGGACGCAGTAGCTGCACGGTCACAGCTGCTGCTGCTAATTTGATATCCGAGTGGGTATGAGTCCCTGAATGCACACTGTTTGCCTTTTGGGAATCCACACGGATGTCAGATTGGGAGCAGTGGCTGTGTCCTAGCAGCCCCTGTGTCTCAATTGGCATGGATCAGGTTGTATGGAACACGTGTACATCCCTGGGTGTACCTTAACAGTAAAGTACACACATACATACATACATCAAAATCAAACATGTAGCACTGTCATAACATAACCTTAATAAAGTGCAAATGTCCATCTATTATATTAAAATAAAGATGAAAAAAAATGTAATAATCCAAATGTCCCAATTCAACATCCATAAAGTGAACTTGAAAAGTGTGTTGATCCAATATTCAATCTGTGAAGACACCCGGTGCTCCCCACAGGATAGATGGGGCATATATATCTGCTTACCAGATTTTAAGACCCTCCAGGGTCTATATGCACGTTAGTGAGTTTTCACCCCTCACTACGGGCTCAACCATATCAGCTATCCAGCCTGCTTAATTGGATTCCACAGGTGTATCCCCCACAGCTATCACCAGTCAAGCAAAGTTCAGAGTCTGGTCACACAATGATCATATGGAAGAGTAAGATGAACTTATTGCGCAACATTCTTTGTACTTACAGCAAAAACAATAAAAATAGTCTCAAAATGGAAACATTTGATTTTTCAGCACCCTGTTACTGCCTCACAGAAGAAGTCCTATTTGACGAAACGTATGTCAGGCAAGGCACGGAGCAGCGGTGACATCTGAGCACTCGTGGAAGGTGCTGGACAAACAAATGTTTCCATTTTGAGCCTATTTTTATCGTTTTTGCTGTATGTACAACTTTTAATAAACTCCTGTGTGCTTTTAAAGAATTTTGCGCGATGAGTTTATCTTCCTCTTCCATATGATCATTGTGTGACCAGACTCTGAAGTTTCCTTGATTGGCGATAACTGTGGGGGGATACACCTGTGGAATCCAATTAAGAAGGCTGGATAGCTGATGCGGTTGAGCCCGTAGTAAGGGGTGAAAGCTCACTAATGTGCATATTTGCCCCATCTCTCCTGTGGAGAGCACTGGGTGTCTTCACAGATTGAATATTGGATCAACACACTTTTCAAATTCACTTTATGGATGTTGAATTGGGACATTTGGACTATTTACGTTTTTGTTTTGTTTTTTCTCCCCTTTCAATTCAATTTCATTTTTCATCTTTATTTTAATATAATAGATGGACTTTTGCACTTTATTAAGGTTATGTTTTGACAGCGCTGCACGTTAGATTTATTGTTATGAGGTGTACATTTTTGTGAGAGCTGCTGTCTGTCACAGATCATTTGTGTCACTTATTTAATTTATTCTATATGCACCTAGCGCATTATCGCTTGCATGCATACATACATACATACATACATACATACACACAGACATACACGCATACATATATTCCTACTTACACTTGCATACATATAGCCTATTGAAAAATCTCAGTTTACTGTTTACTTTCCTGGCTGATGTGTTCACATTCTGCTCTTGCACCGCCAGTTAACATTGATTACATAGTACTGCATGGTAGGGGAAGGCGGGACAGTTCAGGACTCTGGAAGCAGTCTGCCCCTGTCCATGGCTCTGCCTATTGCTACCATAATCCAGCTCCCACTCCACACTTCAGCTTCTTGGCCAATCAGCCTTTCTCTACCAGGATGCTGCGGCACCCCTGACGAGCCCAGACAGAACCCCGATTGAGAAAGGCTGATATAAACCACAATTGTAAGGATCTGGGTTAACTTGGCACTAAGAGCATGCAGAAACAAACTTTTTCTTTCAAATGAGTAAAAGCCTGGTAGATGTTACATTGAATGCTGCTTGAATCAGTTGTTCTTTAAGGCCAGGACATTGGCAGCAGATTGCCTGTTTTGTAGCTGCTCTCTATGTACTGTATTGCTACTTGTAAATGCTGCTATCCTCTGTCCACAAAAGGGCTTCTTCAGGCAAAAGTGGGCTAGCAAGAAAACTTCTAGTTGGGCCATAACAACCAATCGGCTTCCACGTGTCATATTGGCAGTGCAGATTTGAAAGTTATACAGGGTTCTAATTGGTTGCTATGAACAAGAAGAAATGTTCTTATTAGCATTCTTTTCATACGTAAGCCCCATACTTTGATTTGTTGTAAAGCAAGCTGTGCTCACTGCAATAGTTTGCTGTCCCCTACCAAGTGGTTTAAATGAACAAATTTTTCCCACGAATGATTGTCATTGTTTTTAATTTGGAACCTTCACGCATTTCCACCTTACCACTTTGCCATTTCACTGGGATGTTTGCCAAGTTTTTGAAGTGCTTACTTACCCTTATAAAAATGGATTGGACACCTTTTGATGTTCTGTAATGTCTCAGCATGAATAAATGTTTTCAGCTTAGCTGAACAGTCTGCTTGATGTTAAATGATGTAGGTTAAATGTTTGTTCATAATCGCTGTTTACATCACCTATTTCATACTGTGTTAAGTCAGTCTCCATTTCATTTATTATATCAACGTGCTTTAAACCTTTTCTTGACAGACATTGTTGGGACTGCGCGCCCTGATGAGAAGGCCATCATGACCTACGTTTCTAGCTTCTATCACGCCTTTTCAGGAGCCCAGAAGGTATCCCAGGGTTCCAAGATGTGTTCACTAAACACATTGTTCCTTTCACTAATGTGTGACTCTCTCTTCCTTCTTTCTGGTTTTTAGCACGGGGATTTACATACTTTATTTTCACAGGTGTTCAAAATTATATGGGTGTCATTGATACTATTTTTCAGCAATTCTAAACTGCCTTGTCCACACAACATCAAGCAGCAGAGACACCTTCATTTCTAGGGACTGCAGATAGGCAAACATTTTGGCACAATATTTAATATAAATGTACTGGGTAAAGTCCACTTTTGTAAAAGTAATCCTCTTAAGTTCAATTATGTATTCCCCTTCAGTTTAATTATGTATACCATTTGTAAACTTCATTTGTTGTATTCTTACAACCCCCTAGCAAGCAGAATCCATCAGAATCTATCCTGTATTGGTCTGACATTAAAATTCTATCTGATTGTTTGGTATAGGTTACTGCACCAAAAGTGAATCTGAAGTGACAATAAACTTGGCAGAGTGTCAATGTTGTAGAATAGCAGCCTTCACTTCCCTATAGGTTTCCTGTTGAGCACCTAGAAGCCCTGAATCCAACGTCTTTATATTGAGTGATTTGCTATACCATATATTGGGAACAGCTTCTATTTATTTGCCAAAAACTTCTGCAACATGGACACTTCTGATCAAATGGGTGGCAGGAAATATTGTTGCTTGTGTTCCTGGTCATGCTTTCTACCTTCTACACTTGGAAGACAGGGAGGATTGCAGATTCTACTTTCTTAGTATTCATAGCGGTAGGATGAGTGAGACAACAACGTTGTAGTATACTGTTTGTGCGTACCTCTTGATGATGGTGATAGTCGTGCATTCCATGCTTGAGCACCAACCTTTGAGTAGATGTAAATCATCTTTAACTATTTTTATATGCTTTCCTTCAACATTCCTCTTCAGTGTTCAAAGTGCCTTCAGCCACTTCTCTTGCCTGGAGTGCACCAGTGGTTTATACATGCATTTCTGTGTCGCCTTCATGTGAAGGCAGTCTGAAAACTACACTTTCTATGAGCATTGGTATTACATAGCTAAGCAGAGGGTACTGAGAAATTGTAGGTATGGTTGGCATGTTGATGTCTTGTCCAACTGCAGACTTTACATGCAGGGCTGACCACATTGCTTACTTCAATGTAGCATTGTCATATCATGGAAGGAAGATGAATACAGGCTATATTTCTAGTATGATAAATTAGTCCGTAATTGGGGACAATGTACACGTGTGAGCAATCTCTGCTTAATTTAGAATTTTGATTTTTGACAACACTTGCACTTTAATAGGTTTTCCATGTTGAATTTTGATTTATATTTCCTATGCATATGTGTAGTTCTATCCTCCTATAAAGCTGTTAGTAACCCAGCCTGGAAAACATTTCATTGGGCATACTGTTTCCCTTCACCTTGCTCCAAAACTTTGAAGTAACTCTATCTAGTGTGCTTTCTGACACTGTCATAAGTGTTTCTTAGGAGCTGTGTCGATAGTGTAAAAGCTTCCTAAGGAAATGTGGAAGAGTGCTGAGAGCCAGACATCCAGTCCTAATCCTGAAAGCCCAACTCCAGCCATAGCTTATTTTTTGGTTTGGTCATAGTAGAGAAGGTTTTTTGGCTTTCAGGTTTGTTAGTGTCTTCTGTGTCCTGTGGGGAGATTTCACTTCACTTCCTGTATAGGTGAAGAGATTTCCTTAGTGGTGGGACACAAGAAACAACATAAACTTCACTCTGCCCCATTCTACTTAAATGAAAATTATTCTCCCCCAAACTGAAGAGATTTTGCTCACTTCTGTCTCTGTAACAATGCAGGAAATGAGGGTAAGTCCACACCAATAAAGTTTTGGGTCAGAGTTGCTTTGTCCCTTTATTTGCAGCAAGGTTGTAAAGGTGTCCTTACCAGTTGAAGCTATGACTGTTTTACCCAGATAACCCAGTCGCTGCATAATGGCTTTAGGTAGAAGCACAACCACCCTATTTTTGTTTCTTGTTTTGTTCAGCAGTTTTGTTTAGAATTCACATTAATGCTTATTTTTTAGCTTTTACAGTTTGGTTGACAGTGATGGCATTTATTTTGAAAAGGCTTATGCATGGACTTTCATGAAGAAAGTGTCCATCTAATTAATGTGTGGTTGGATGGGAGGGGAACAATAACTGGCATGATTCCCTATGGCAAATGAGGTATATGAAGATGGAGTCCCTACATTCCCTTGTGAGGGGGAGTGTGGGAAAAGGGGATTTTTTAGTGCCAAAAAACAATATCAACTATCACATTCTACATTGTTAATGTGCTTATCTCATGTTTATGTTTATATCGTAATTGTACAGGACACAGGCCAGATATTCATAGACCCAGGGTTATAGGCAGGTACTTTCAGGTAATTGGACACTGGCAAAGCTTTGCTAGACACCTCCCTAAGCATATCACTATAACCCTGCCCCACTGCATGAGAGCTCAGTTTTTTGCTAGTGTCCTGAAGTGATGGATTTCTTCTCACTTACAGAGAAACACTTTGCTTAACTAGTTCATTATTTTACTTCCTGATTCTTCAACTAACTCTTTAGTCAACTCCTCACTGGCTTCTAAAAAAACATTGAAAGCAGTGCATTCAGATCGGTGCAACCTTTGTTTAACTTTGGGAACCATATCTGATCCCCTCCCTGTGAGGACAGCCGGTAATATTGCTTTTGCCACTGGGTGCTTGGCCACTCACCTTGGCAGTTAGTGCATTGCATGTAGTTAACCGCAGGGTGCTATGCAGGTCCAGGACAGGTTTTGTGCACAAAGTGCACAGTCCATTTGTCTTTAGTAAACCAACCCCTTGTCTAGGGTAACATTTCCAGCAAAGCTTTGCTGGTGTCCAATCACCTATTACCCAGGGTCCATGAACATCCAGCCTGTGTCCTTTACTGTACTCTAAATTATGGAATTTACAGACAAGTCCAAAATTCTTTGTTTTCAGCTGAATCATCAATCTATTAGTTTCCATTATGTGTACTAAAGCTTTGGGGCTTCTTTACAACAATAATAATCTGCCTGGATCTTCAATGAGCAATTGGTTATTAGAAAGCTGATTTGAAAATTATTTAATTTCTAGATTTATATTAGGTTCATTTGTCCTAGTGATGACCTCTGGGTTTCCCTATCCTATTTGGTGCTGTATCATTGCTGCAGGAAAATTGGCGACACAATAAAAACTATTGTCCATTTCATGAATAAGTAGGTATGGCAGCATGCATATGCAGTGAATAAATATTGCTGGTCTGTGCATTTATATTAAAAGAAAAAAAAACATTGGTTTTAAAATGTATGGAGGCTTTAATAGCCATCTGTCAGAGTTGGTTAGCCCCAGCCCAGGGGCAATAATCATCAACAAGAAGGGCAGATGGTCAGAGCAGCAGACAGTAGCAGTGTCAGCAAACTGGTAGCAAGGTAAGGCCCAGACAAGTGCAGACTGCCAATAACAGAGGTAATAGGATAATAACAAACATAAAAACCTGATAAGCTGAGTACAAAGGCAGTCCAAAAAGTTCACAGGGAAATCCTAAGCACTGAGAGTCAAAAGTTAGAGGCAGACAGACCTCTATCCAACACTTGAGCAAACAGACAAACTTGTTGAACAGGCAAAGGCTAAATATCCAATATTCAATTTAACAGGTCTCCATTAGGATACAGGCGTGTGCAGTAAAAACTTGAGTTGCATTGCGTTCTGACCCTCAGATAGCGAAAGGTTTATTACACTGACCACCTTGAAAGTGTGATCTGGCTGTCTCCAGCCTCGATAAATTCAGTAATTGACCATAGTCAATCATGCAGATCAGGAAAGTTGGTAGAAAATCAGAATTCCAGATTTGTTTTAAATAATTGACTAACCTAGTAGTGAAGCCTATGGATCAACATGGCAGTCAGAGAACTGGTATTTGCAGAAGCAGCCTCCTTATTTCTGTACAGGTTTCCTCTAAAAGCATTAATATCTATTTTGTTTACAATTATTTGATAACTAGATATTTATTTATTAAAAGCTAAAGGAGTTTCATGAAGACCTTATTTTTAATGGTCATTCAGTAGTACAGAATACAGCTCCAGCTTCAAGCGTCCTGGCCCTTTGTAAAGTTCAACAAAGGGCAGGGATACCTGAAACTGTTACTGTATTCTACACTATTGAAGGAGCAATAACATAGGCTCTCTGTGCTGCAATCCTTTTGCATTTAGTTTGATGGTACTGTAGTTCTCAGGAATGCGCATCTGGCTGTGTGTATGGACTTATATTGTGATCTTTAGGTGCTGACCCCCACACATTGTGTTATACATTCATTTATACATAAATTTTGACTATATAATTTGTAAATACTCCCTCAGCAGTCGTCTTTATATCATGGAATGTGATCAGCTTTTCTAGCTTGGATTGTATATACTGTATAACCTAAACTTTTCTTTTTAGCATTGGATGGAGTAGGGAAGGATTAAAATTCCTATCTAGTTTTCATTGCTGTCCCTGTCCTTTCTAGGTAGATTCACTGCTTCTATATATCCAGGTGACCATTGGCAAGGAAAAGTGATGAGCAAACCCAACATGTTAAGTTTCAGTTCTGAACAGAAATGGAGAGGAAATCTTCCACTGGGTACCCCTGCTCTGGTAACAGAATTTCTCTTTTCAAAGATTTCCTCTCAATTCCTGTTACATCTCTGGGAAGTTAATTGTCCCCAGCAGAACATAGGGATGCAAAAAAAAAAAAAAAAAAAACCTTACAAAGGCTAAATGCAAAACTATGAAAAATGTTTTGGCCATATATACACTTTTATGAGTGTTGCAATACACACTCAGTGTGAAGGGCCCATAAGTAGGTAGAAGAGTTCATATTCTAAATAATTAGGGCTTTGAAAATTGATCCCTGTTTCATTACCAGACATGTACTCATTCATTCATTGATTATTAGTCCCTCTCATCACAAATGAATGGACACCCAGACTATCTGACCAAAGTACAACTTCTGTGTGGCTATTTGATTTAAACTTTTGTAGCAAGATAATGACTGCAGCAATTTGTATATGTATTCTAAGAGAGGATGCCCAGAGCACCACTGGAAAGCTGAAGTCAGCACAACCATTTGTCTGATTTTAAAGTATAACTACACCCAAGAACACAATTGTAATATATTTCAGCTTACCAGTTTTTGGCTTTGGAGTCTGCGCTAGTTTGAAACTTCAAGGCTAAGAATATTTTTAGCAAGTACAAACCTACTTGTTGATCCTGATGGAAATAAAGTGTCCCTTTCTGTAAGCAGAAATGGAAACAAATAATAATCTTATCTTTTTTTTTTTTATGTAAACTACTAATTCCATCAGCTATCATGTAATTAACATGAACAAAGGCAGTCCTGTTTGAAGTTCTGCCTGAGTGGCAGCCTTGGCTCTTTCCATAGATACACTGGAGGAATAAGCATAGCCACCGAGGGACAGGAAGTGTGATTTTTACAGGATTGCCAGATAAGAATAAAGCAAAAAATGCCAGGAAAAAAAATTAATACAGCAACCTATGGACTGGTAAGCCACAGTATATTAAATTTGTAGTTTTGCGTTTACACTTTAAATCTATCCTCGTACAGCCGTCCAAAAAGAAATGAATCATTTCTTTTGCTCATTAAACTTTTTCACTTGTGTGTATTAATTTTACTTTTAGCTACTGAGTTCTGTAAACAGACTCTTCAACGGCGATGCTAAGAAATTCCTGAAAAATGCAGAATACAAACTATTAATACAGAATATTTTATATTTAGCAGAAAAAATACTTTTTTAGCCATGATTATAATAAATCAAAAAATCACTACACAGTCCCTTTTTACCCTTCAGCTCTTTTAAAAGCAAAGAATCTTTTTGTGTGTCATTCATCATACTTTCATAATGAATTATTTCTTATACAAATTTGAATGCACATTTAAGTTAATATGAGTACTGGTCTCTGTTTTTCTTTTGGTATTATTTTTTGTGTTTTTACTTTATATGGTAAAAATAAAAAATAAGCTGGCCAAAGATGGAAATCTTTTATATTTTAAACAGCCAGCTGGCTGATCATAAAAAAAATGATCAGATTCTGACAGCATGGACTCCTTCGCTGTTAGAATACACTGATCAGCACTGCAGTCCATTGATTGCTTGCGCTGATCAAGTGACATTTTTCCAACATTTCCATTCAAGAGAAGCTGATCGCTGGTCCCTGCTGAACCGGCAGAATTTCGATCCATCTATTGCCAGCTTTAGTCATAGTTTACCTATATACAGTACATGTATTTACATGTGTACAGTGCATCCAGAAAGTATTCACAGCGCTTCAGTTTTTCAGCATTTTGTTATGTTACAGCCTTATTCCAAAATGGATTAAATTCATTATTTTCCTCAAAATTTTACAAACAATACCCCACTACGGGCTACGGGAAAACTCTGTGAATGTCCTTGAGTAGCCCAGCCAGAGCCCAGACTTGAACATCTCTAGAGAGATCTGAAAATGGCTGTGCAACAACGCTCCCATCCAGCCCGATGGAGCTTGAGAGTTCCTGCAAAGAAGAATGGGAGAAACTGCCCAAAAATATGTATGCCAAGCTTGTAGCATCATACTCAAAAAGACTTGAGGCTGTAATTGATGCCAAACGTGCTTCAACAAAGTATTGAGCAAAGACTGTAAATTTTTCCGTTTTTTATTTTTAATATACTTGCAAAGATTTCAAATAAACTTCTTTCACATTGTCATTATGGGGTATTTGTAGAATTTTGAGGAAAATAATTACTTTAATCGATTTTTGGAATAAGATTGTAACATAACAAAATGTGGAAAAAGTGAAGCGCTGTGAATACTTTCCGGATGCACTGTAGATCCCTGAATAGATCCTTAGTTGTGGTTTAACCTTTAATAGGAATATGTCTCTAGCAAGAACGGCCATAGATGGATCAAAATTCCCTGCTGAACCGGCAGAAATGTGATCCATCTATGGTCAGCTTTAGTCTTCGCTTACATGTATAGTTCCCTCCAATAGATCCTTAGTCATAGTTTAACCTTTAATATGAATATGTCCCAGGGACGTGCGGTGAGGTCAGTGGCTGGTGAGGCACTGGCTAGTATCAGAGCTAGATGCACACAGGTTACATACGCTGCGATCGTTAGGGCGCGAGCAATTATTCTAGCACTAGACCTCCTCTGTAACTGTAAACCTGTAACCTGTAAAAAAAATTTAAAGCGTCTCCTATGGAGATTTATAAGTAGTGAAGTTTGGCGCAATTCCATAAGTGTGCGCAATTTTAAAGTGTGACATGTTGTGTATCTATTTACTCGGCGTAACATCTTTCACATTATACAAAAATATCCGGCTAACATTAGTGTTGTGGTTTTTTTTTTTTTTTTTTTTTTTATTAATGAAAGTTTTTTTTCTAAAAAAAAATAAATAAATAAAAACACGTTTAAAAAAAATTGCTGTGCAAATACCATGTGACAAAAAGTGTCAACGACCACCATTTTATTCCCTAGGGTGTCTGCTAACACAATATATAAAACATTTGGGGTTTCTGAGTAATTTTCTTGCAACAAAATGATGAGAGGTGTCAGAATTGGCCTGGGTGGCTAGGGGTTAATTACCATAAGTAATATACAAATAATTATATATTGTTTTTAAGGTAATTTACTATATTTTCAAACTCTACTCAAACAGGTGGCTTAACGGACAAATTACCGAAGTAAGTTGTAACTTCCAACCAGTAATTAGTTTATTATTTATCTGTTTTCTTATAACATATAGCATAATAATATATGATTTAGCTTGAATATAACAGTACCTTTTCAGCAGGCAGCAGATTCTCATTCTCCCTCTTAACTGTGTGAAAAAAACATTGGATTGTGGATAAATCTTATACCCATAAACACATTTTTTTCCTTGTAGTTGAGAGGGCTGGGCTGGAAGGGAGCATGTGTCTTTTAGACACATGCCCCCTTCTATGACACTGCAGTAAGAGGCATTACTCCACTGCAGCATTTTTATTGGACAGCTGGAATCAATGGTACTTTACCATTGGTCCAAGACTCCAAGCTGTTTAATTAAATCAGTGCCTCTGACAAGAAGTAAAAGGCACTGTGAGCTCAACCTCTTAGGGCTCTTTCACACGGGGCGGATCAGTGATGATCCGCCCCGTGAACACCCGCTTGCTCAGCAGGGATCGCTCTGCCGATCCCCGCTGAGCAGGAAGATGACAGGTCCGTCGCTGCACAGACCTGTCAGAGCGCCGCTCTCCCCTATGGGGGATCGGATGATGATGGACCGTAGAGTGTATTTAGTTTCTGACAGGCTGTGCAAGGAGCCCCATATCTCTGGAACAATCGGTCATAGGAGCCTCAAATTTTACCAATGGTGGGGTAAAACTTAGGCTACATACCCCCCAAATTTGGGGTCTCTGTGACCCCAGGTTGCCGAGCTACGACCCTCGCAGCTCTATTTTATTTTATTTATTTTTTTCATTGCAGGTGAGGCCCTGCCTCACCTGCCTCCCCTGACTGCATGTCCCTGATATGTCCCCACTCCACACTAAAATGTGTGTATACACAAAAATATCTCAGACTATAGAATAAATAAATAGACCTGTACCCTGTAAAACTCTTTCTCTAAATCAAACCCCATCACTTGCGCTTTTTGTTCCCTAACACAGTAGTTCTGAGCTCTGCATGAGAGCTCGCTCCTGAGATTTTAGGGATGAACAGTAATGGCTAAGAGTCTCTTAGCCACATTCCAGCAACAAGGTAGGGTGGAGGGTTGCCATCTCTGACAGTTTTTCAGTCAGGCTCCAGGAGCTGTAAATGGCCTACATCTATAACAAGGAAATGATTCAACTTTAGTCAAAGCTGCACAGTTTGTTATCTATAGGCATCCTTTACCTGCATAGGCAGTTTTATGGTAAAGGTGAACTATGCTTTTAAGTCTGTGATAACACTAGTTCGACTTGTAATACAGTTACTTTTGCCAAAGATATAGTGAATTGTGGCAAATCTCACCACCTGGGTTTCATGGATATGTGAGAATCCATGTGACAGATTTGCACATTTTTATCAAAAAACTGCCTTTGTTGAAAATGAACTTCTGTAGATGGAAATGCACTGTGCAGCTTTGACCAATAAATAATGCCCTTCCACAGGTGTAGGCCATTTTATGTACCTCCATGAAGCCTGACCTGAAACCTCTCAGGACGTTGCTAAGTGAGGCCCAGCTATTACTGGAAATATGGTCAAATTCATGAATCAAAATCTTATGAATTATGCCTTGTACACACGAGCGGTTTTTCCATTGGAATAATCTCTGAAGGTTTCTCCGACGGAATTCCGCTCAAGCGGTCTTGCATACAGACGGTCACGCCAAAGTCCGACCGGCAAGAACGCGGTGACATACAACATGTACGACGGGACTAGAAAAAGGAAGTTCAACAGTCAGTAGCCAATAGCTTCCATCTCGTACTTGCTTCAGAGCATGCGTCGTTTTTGGTACGTCGGAATAGCATACAGACGAGCGGTTTTCCTGATTCCGTCGGAAAAATTTAGAACATGTTCTCTTTCTAGGTCCGTCAGAATTTTCGACGTTAAAAGTCAGATGGGGCATACACACACGATCGGAATATACGATGAAAAGCTCCCGTCGGACTTTTTCTGTCGGAAATTCCACTCATGTGTACACGGCATTATAGCTGCTTGATTCACTGAAACAGAACAAAGATCTATTAATGCATACTTTTTCAGATTTCAGAGTTTATATAAGCTTTAAGTGGAGTTAAACTGTAACTGAGCACCACAAACTGAAAACACAATGTAATTCATTTTTAATGTTCACCGCAAACTCCCCCATCCATCTATGTCTCCATCCTTTATTTTGTTAAGAAATCACTCCTTAGCATTTTTAGCCGTGGTCATCTTGAGTTAGAGTAGATGATTCTTGTAGCATTTACTGCTGGAATCCATCTGCCCTTAGCTCTGACATGCAGGTGGTATGGTGTGTTTGGCTGAGAAAACCCCTCCTCCCGTCCTCCAGATGAAAGGAAAAAATGTCCATGCAGACTGCTTGGATCTATGACATAATTTTAGCTTAGGCCAGAAACCAAGAGGTAACTGAAGAAATTTAAAAAAAAAAAAGTTTTAAACTGAGTAAATATAATATAATTTCCTAACTATTTAAGTCTAGTAGCATAAGGATTTAAAATGAGTAATGTTGATTGGGAGTGTTTTTTAGTTCCGCTTTAATTTCTAATAGACAAGTCTGGTATATGTAATGTATGTAATATGTTTCTGTTTCAGTTTTTATTTTCCAGTCTGTTCACTGATGGTAACAGTGAATTTCAATGCAGCTTCAACTGCCTTCTTCTGTTTAGAAATAAAGGTCTTATCACTTTGCTTAGCTACAGATCAGCTAGCATATACTACTAGGCACACCGACATAAAAGAGAAGAGGAAGGTTACATTACTTTTATTATAATTATTAATAAAGTCTCGTTCACCTGTGCTTTGATCTCTGAAGAATGATCCATGTTTGAATTGCTCTTCAGAAAGCATTTGACAAGCGCTGAGGAGGCATTATGTTGCCATTTCACTGCCTGCTTTAACCCATGGAAGTCCACACTAGCATGCTTACAAAGTGGCTCCATTCACTGGAATGGGTTGCGTTTAAAGGGCAGTAGCACCCCCTCAAAGTGAAAGGGGACATAATTCATGCTGTGACACGTAGCATCGCTACTGCAGAATGTGTGCACCCTTGGTCGCTGCCTCTGCAGTTTAAAGGGGGTAGCGGTTGGGGGGAGGGGGGGGTGGTAAAGGTGCAGCTCAACAGGGTTTTACTGCAGTATATTAAATTTTTGCCCCCCTGCGACGCAGCTGATCACAGATCGAGGTAAAAATCCAATCACAGTAGCTCCTTATCATTTGATCAGCTGTGTCCAATCACAGCTGATCACGAATGTAATCAGGATTTGCCGGTAATCGTCAATCCTCCCCTCACGCTGACCGTGTGAGAGGAGAGACAAAAAAACGGCAAATCTGCACTGGCAATCGGGGCACTGATCATCAGTGTCCTAATGATCCTCTGCCAATCTGTGCCCTCCAATGTCACCGATCGGTGTCCATCAGTGCACATCAGTGAAAGAGAAAAATTACTTATTTACAACATTTTACAACGGAAACTTTTTTTTTTTTCAAAATGTTCGGTCTCTTTTCGTTTGTTTAGCAAAAAAAGCACAAACACAGTGGTGATTAAATACCCCCAAAAGAAAACTATATAGGTCTCAAAAAAATTGTAAAATTTTAATTTAGTTTGGGTACAGTGTTGCATGACCGCTCAATTGTCAAAGTGCGACTTCGAAAGAATGTCCCTTCCCATTTCTCATGTCAGGACAGGGTCAATGGTCACTTGTATACAATAACACACCACCTAAAAGAAGAGGGAATATTCTTACCTTTCTGGTGGCCCATGTCTTGAAATGCCTTTGGTTCACTGCTCCACAGCAAGTATTCCACACTCCTGGGTGTCTAGAATACCCATTCCCTCTCTGCAAGCTGTGGCTTCTCCCTTTGATTATACGTCACTACTAAACATACAAGCCAGCAGAGGGAAGCACTGTGTGCAGTAGGGGAAACGGGTATTCAACCTATCCAACTGGTTGAATATATTTATAGGAGCCAGTATGCAGAAATGCAGTAGCAATTAAAGGCACGGTCACCACAGAAGTAAGTATATTCCCTCATCTTTAAGCAGGTATGTTATTGGGTACAAGTGACCCTGTATTGATAGTCACTTTAAGATCCTGACCATCATTTGAACTGAGAAAATCCCTTGGGTGAATGGTGAACTGTCCTCCACATTACAGAAAAAGTCCAGTTGAATGATACAAACTACTACTAACTATTTGTCATTATTGTTACCAAGAGTTATAATTTTATTTGGATTTTTAATAAAATCGAGCCGCTGAATTCTGATCTTCTGCTTGTTACTGGTTATTAAACATTATGGGACAAATAGTGATTTTAACTGCATAAGGTCTCTTTCTTCCAACATAGAAGCACATAGTAAAAGGGGTAGGATAGAAAATATCAAACTGCCACTGCTACGTTGTTTTTAAAAGTGATCTCTCCAGTGCTGCCATAATTTTCCTTCCTATACTCCTTTACTTGGAGCAGGCATGTACATATCCAGTAAATACACTGATACACATGCTTGTTCTGAATCAATGGCTCATTGCATCACAAAAAAAGAAATGCATGGAAACCCCATGCACCTGAAAAAATTGGGTGCTACCACTGGTGAATGTTTTGTTTAGTATACTAGTTACTTGGCTGTCTGTGCGCTTATTAGGTTCTGAGTTCCTTGACCTAGATTTAGCATGTGGATTAGAAAGTCAAGGTACAGTCAGGACCCCTGATCTGCAAACTTGTCCAGGACAGTGACTCAAAGGTTTGAAGCCCCTGGATCAGCATAATGGTCAAGCAATTAAAGCCCCGGGATCAGCATAATGGTCAAGCAATTAAAGCCCCTGGATCAGCATAATGGTCAAGCAATTAAAGCCCCTGGGTCAGCATAATGGTCAAGCAATTAAAGCCCCTGGGTCAGCATAATGGTCAAGCAATTAACATTTTGAGAGGGATAGGTCAACAATAACAGTGCAAGATTTATCAATGAAGGTTGAAAGCAACTTTTCTTAGTACATATGCTATTCACATGGCTACAGGCATCACTAAGCGCTTTCACCTTCCTGCTTACCTTTTCCCATTTTCATCACAGTACTATGGATGGGGCCAAATGCTGCTCCACTAAAACTTACAAATGTGACAAAAGTAAGGACATCTTACCTCCTAATGGCTGGAATGACAGTATGTGCCCTTTGGTCTTTGCAGTCCTGGATAGGTCTGGTACTTTGGAGTGACTCTTGCACATTGCTCAAGTATCCCTATATAATATGAGGGTTCTTCAAAAAGTTTCCACACTTTTTTTTTTTTTAAACTCTATTAAATATAAAAAAAAGTGTGGAAACTTAGTATACAAAGAACTTGGACTTTTAATGTGTTTTTCAACAGAAGAATATCCATTTTAGGTTGCATGCAAATGCCAGAAACACTTACAAAAAAAGGGAATTGAAGTTGTTTAACGCAATAACAAGCCCTGAGAAACTAGTTGTGTGTGTGTGTGTGTGTGTGTGTGTGTCAGTTCATTACATATGTTGCAAAGGGAATAACTCCAATATTTTGTATGGTTGATGCCAACATACCCATTCCCTGGGCTTGCCTAGGTATATAGAGGTCCCTACAGCAGAATGTGCTTTCTGTGTAATATGGTTCCTTTCCATGCAGTTAGATGGATAGAAGAAGCAAGAAGTGTTCAGCGTTCTAAAACCATATCTTCAAAGTCTAGCTGTACAATTAAAAATTTGAATCTGTCTGCTCATTCCTGCTGTGCATGTCAAGAGCCATCTTCTCCTTTATCCCTGCTCTCCTCATTCCATGTGACTGTTCTTGCTCTATGCTTCTTTATCCTTTCAAACCTTTTCTTTTCCTTTCCTGTACAGATATTATAGGGACGCTAAGGCCGGATATGAAGGCTTTAATGACTTATGTGTCATGTTATTACCACGCCTTCTCAGGTGCCCAGAAGGTGAGATATAACACGTAAGAGTTTCCTCTGCACAACTTGCAACCTCAGCAAAGGCCTTATGTCTTGTGTTATTGAGTAAATGCAGAAGTGCATCACCCATCTCTAGTTGCATGGTGTATTTGTGCCCTACAATCCATTTACCATTGAAGTGTTCTGTCTGTGCCTCACTGACCTTTATGTTGATGTATCCTTCTGTTAAAGTGTTGGTCCTCCCAGAACTAATGTTTCAGCTTCTGTTAAGTGCTTTAAAATTAAATCCCCCATCAGTTTCCTTTTTCTTTAGCCACACCAGAGGTAAGATCTTCCTGCCATAGGTCCTGGCTGTGTCTACACTACATCCACTGCTTTTGCATTTGAGGAATCTTACTCCTTGTGTTACATCTAAACAACATAAAATGAAGAAAAAGATTAACATAGACTGTAAGATTTCTTACAGTGGCTGCTGTATATGGGCAGACCTGCAGATTCAGTTGGAAAGCTCCTGGCCCTGGAATGGAAAAGAGATCAAGGATAGGAATGGGTGATTAAACTCATCAGCACTTAACTGGTGTAATTTTAAGAAGTTCTCTTGTTATGCCTTTTCTTAGTCCTAAGTTGAGGTTCACAATGACTTGAAGCTAAATAGCAACATCCACTCCCATGATATGCTACTAATCTAAATTCTGGGGTCACTTTACTTAATCTTCTGTGTCATGTCTGCAAAGGTTGGATGGTTGTCATTGTCTTATGACCAGACCCAAGATAGTTTACTTCCTTGTTGTGGAAACAACCTCCAATCCACTAAAAATGCTTATGTGCCTGCTGCACAGTTTGGTTGACACTAGTGTTGTACTAGCATGGGGAGGGCCACACTTGTTAGTAATGAATGGTTTGGCTTACAGCTAAAGTAATAATAGCAACTACTGACAGTTCATTCATGATGGAACATGGAACTTTTTTTCCTGTTCCATTCTAACCTTTTAAGGTAAACGCTCTCTCTGGTTGTAATGTTTACAGTACTTTATAGCACTGTAAATTCTCCACTGCTTATATCCACTTAGCGACATAATGCTCAGTACCTGCTCCATAAAACTCCATTTGTCCAGTGCCTATCAGGTTACTGTATGTATACGAACAAACATTTAGATTGGCTTATCAGTAACAAAATGGAAACTGGTCACCATGGAGTTGCTGTAAATTTCTCTTCTGAAGATGACTTGCTAGGCAACCACCATATTCCCTGCTTCAGATTAACTGTCCATTGCCATATCATTACTAATTTTACACTTGATTAATGTTGTTACCCGGCGTCCTGTCACAGGAACAGCTCTCAGAGGAACTGAAAGTAACTAACAGGAAATCTTCTGAACCGGAAAAATGCAGCAATAACAGAGGATCTAAGCCCTTTTCTACCAAAAAGTAGTGCTTTTATTTTTGTTGGGGTCCTATTAACACAGGAGACACCCAGCCCTTTGCTGGTAAGGTTATGTATTTTTAGACAAACATCAAGTCAGTCGGGGTTGGTTTTCTGAGTCAGTTGTCTAGGTTGGTTGGCTGTCAGGGTCAGTCATCAGTCAGTACCTCCCACTCCTTATTGAGTGGGACCCATAGTTGCGTCACATGAATATTAAATAGCGATCTTTGTAAACCTGGAGGGCATAGCACATAAAATGGGGACATTTTTCAATAAACCCAATGGTATTACTGATAAAGTTATGAAAATTTATAAATTAAATTTTTACATTAAAATACAATAATGGTGCTTTTGAATATGTTCCTATATGGAGTAAGAAAGTTCTAATACATACGATTAGACATTTTAAAAAAGAACATTTTAAACCAAGCAAAAGGAAGAGAAGAAACAGGCTAAAGGAGAGGGGTGGAGTTTAAAAAGTATTTTGCGACTCTGACACCTGACTGTCTTTTGACATGTTTGGCTATAGTTTAATGAAATCAACAATAGTTTGCTCGATTCCTGGCTGCATATCAATGAAGGAAACAGAAGTATGTCCTAAATTGGACACCATACATTATTTCATCTTCAGATCCCTAAAAATGTGCTAATCCTTGAGAAAAAGAAAGCTAATATTATATCTAATTCCCTGAGTTTTCTGCCTGTTAGCCAGTGGTGCAGAGTACTAATTGTGGAGGTTTTTCTTTTCTCCCGTTGAACAGCTTGAAACCTGGCTGTTAACAATTAAAAGAATGATACCGGAAAATGACTGTTGAAAATTTGCATCTTCCTGTGTCTCTTCTCTGCTGCCAACATCTTCAGTGAACCAGCCTTTACCCTACTGTGGTATCCTCCCTAATCTCTTGTACTCCTGTTGAGCACCTAAAGACTTACCCCAGCCAAGAGTGTCTGCATGCTTTGATTTGCTTATAGTGCTGGTACTCTTTCTCTCTTGTCCTTTCTAGTGTGCAAGTGATAAGAAGTTAGTCCAAAAATATAATTTGAGTATATTGAGCATAATGTTTTTGCATTAATACTGTACATAGCTGGAGTAAAGTGTAGAATTTTATGTTTGGGATTCTGCGTTTCGCATTTAGATTTGTCAGTGTTATGCAACAGGCAAGCATCTTGTGCTATATTTAGTTGTAATTGTGTTTTATATTGAATCCATATGTATTGTTGCCAGGAAGCGGGACTGTTTTGCCAGAGGATGTATAATGTTCTCAGGCAGGTAGTGTTAAAGAAAGCGTTGACTGTCTGCTAATGTATTTATATTGTAAACTGATAGAAATAGTCTTTGGCAGCACTTATGCAGAGGTTCAGCGTGACTCATTCTTTGAAGAGTGGAACTTTATTCCATCTGTGTCGAAGGAGCTCTTGCTGTAACATACAATTATGCACAGCATACTTACACATTATGACACATTTACCTACTAGAGCAGTGATGGTGAGCCTTGGCACCCCAGATGTTTTGGAAATAATTTCCCATGATGCTCAACTACACTGCAGAGTGCATGAACATCATAGGAAATGTAGTTCTAAAACATCTGGGATGCCAAGGTTCTCCATCACTGTACTAGAGTGTCGTCCTAGCAGGTTCAGGGGACAGAGGAAGACATGTTTTGACTTTGCAAGTTTTTTTTTCTGCCAAAAAATACTGTTTCGCCTAGCCATTTTTGATTTTTTGACCTCAGTTCTACTTTAAATTGAGAACATAAGCCGACTAGCAAATGGCGGTGGGGCTTGTGCACTTGATGGAACTATTAAAGCCCCACTCCAGGGTAAAACAAAATGTTTAGTATCCCTTCCTCCCACCCCCTCTAACCCTTGGTACGTAATTATTTTTTTTCACCTTTACCCTGTGAAGCTAGGAATGCTCATCTAAGTATGCTCCCCAGGTCCCTTATCACCTCCGGTTTTGGGTCGGATCACTGATCCAGCGCTGCAATGCCCCTCCTGAGATCGTCATTCCCCTTGATGATGCATCCCCTTTTGTATCCTGAGAACCCTGCCACTGAACATCCAATAGAAAGTGCCCACATCATGCGGACACTGACATGGATATCCAAAGAAGGATTCTTCCAGGAAGAAAATAGAGTAGAAACCTCAGGTCTGCAGCATCATGTGGCAGCCGGTTAAGGTAAGTAAAAAAGCACATTTAGATAGGGTAGGGTAGGTGGAGGAAATTTTTTTTCCCAATGTAGAGCTTTAAGCTGACTATGCACAGCTCAAATTTCAGATGATTCCTGTAAATTGGCTGAAATGAAAGCCATGAATGGACCTGCCAACATCTGGCCAGACAAACTTCAATTGAGAAGAAAAAAGAGGTAAAAAAAACATCCGTTAAGGGACATAGGAATTCAAATACTTTCAGGTTATGCTGCCACCTACAGGATTTTTGGACACAGGGAAATAGGTAAAATTGTAAGCTAGCCCTCTGTAAACCCTTCCTCTACCTAGCATGCTACATATTTTGCTAGTATAGCTGTTATCTAGTTTGGACTGGGCATGTAGGGCTAGCTTGGAATGTGACCTTCTGGCATGGGAATTTGCATTGTGGTGCTTTCCAGACATGAATGTGCTATGTTTCTACACAGGTAACCCTAGAACATACGCCTTATACTTGCCTAGTGGTTCCCAGGGTGTTTGCTTAGTATCCCCAAAAGTAGCATGCGCCTGTAATCTGAAACCGAAGACCTCCTACTACTATAGAGTCTTTCTCTGCTTCATCAAGTGAGGCGGAGTCCTCCCCTAAGTCAAAGGAACAGCTATGTCCACTCTGGCTGTATGTGCTCAGTTATTATGGCACCCTGCCCTTGGAGGTGCCAGGTGTGCTCCAGTGCAAACCCCTGCAATGTCTCTCACTATCCTAAAACCCTTAGATCAGGCCAAGCTTTTGGTCCTTGTCCTCATCCCCCACTTGGATTCAGAGTTCCAATAGTCCATCTCTAGGGAGATTGTTTCTGAGGCTCTGCAGTTACTATCATCGCCTCGGAAGTACGGTGTAGTTTAAGACCCTATTGATGCAGCAGTTCTACTACACATCAGGAGGACCAGCCTGCTGTCTATTGGTTTCTTTTGAGGCCCCTACAGCTGCAAAGACCTTTTCACTCTACCTACAATTTGAGACATTCCTATGTGCAGAATGGAAGCCCACTGAAGGGTCCTTGGGAGTGTAGATACACTAGTGACCCGCCGTAACCGGAATGCCACCAAACTTTTGATCAGGGTCATTTGGGTAGTTTCTGTTGCCATTATGATTTAAAAAGAGTAAACACAGTTGATTGATAATAAAATATACCTAATTTTCGAGCGCTGCTCGACGCTTACGTGACTGCCCGCTGGTCTCCACCTCTCCTCTCCTTGTCCTGGCTGACGTCAATGGGAGATACTCAGCCTCTCCCCCTGCAGCTATCAGATTGGGAATTTTCTAACAGAGGGAGCAGAAAAAAGGAAAAACGTGGCTTTATAAACACTTTTATTTAGCCCTGTGTTCATTGAGGTATAATTTAAATGTATTTTTTAAATATAAGCAGTGTAAGTATCCACATTTTAATTATTAGCCACTTGCAGTCCATTGTGCAGTAAAGCTCAGATTGGTAGCAGGATATACAGCACAAGAGCAGATCAGTTATGTTTCAAAAGGCGTGCTGATAGGAGTAACAAAGAGAGAAACTCGTGTGCTTCTTCTCTTTTCACTGTCCAGTCACAGGGTGGGGGTGAAGAGGAGAACTGTAAATGTTACTTAACTTTAGCGGGGGGGGGTGGGGGGGGGAATTAGGTCACCTGCTGTTTGGCAGGGCTGTGTATATCTCAGGAATGGATGGGCAAACTTTTTTGGTGCTTTGGAAGGTAAAACAACTTTTTATATACTGTATGTATTTCATCTGTTTATCTAGATATTAGCCTCGAGGTCAACCTAAACCATTCACTCTTCAACTGCCAGGAATCATAGAATAACGCCAGTCTGTGCTCCTCTTCCACAATCCTTACGGCTCATGTATAAGTGAATAATACAGCACACATTTTCACACAGTACATTAAGGAACAAAGCAAGTCAGTAGTATTCACTGACAGCATTCATTCATAGAGAGAGACATATGTACATTCACTGTTAACTGCATCAGAATTCCTGAGTCCTGGGATTCAGTGGGCACAGGGGACAGGCTCTGCAGCTAACACTTTTTCACCCAAAAGAAACGGACTATGGTAAAACTGTGTGCACCACATAGGACACAGCAGCTGTGATTGATGCCCCTTGTAACCCAAAGGGCAGCCAGTGAGTTAATCATCATAAAGTCAGGAAGCCTGCTTGCTGCAAAAGTTTTCTAAGAAAATTAAAGAGACCGGAAAAAGGTTGAACAGCAGCACAGTTTTCCACAAAGCACCTGAGGCAGAAGCGGTAGGAACAGAAATAAGTGAGGTTGGAGTTCCACTTTATAAAGAAAAACCAAAGTAAAGCTAATGGTGCTAATTGTCATGTTTTCTTAGGTTCAGCAGTGCAACATTTCTGATATACAATAGTAAAAAGAAAAAAAAATTACCTTAGCGAGGTGAAATTATTTTCTGATCAAATGTGTTCATTTTCTAGTGGCGATTGCATTGTCCCTGTGCTTTTCCCTTACTTCTGAGATGTAAAGGTATATAAAGGTTTTTTAGGTGTGTGTATACTAATTCCTATTAATTTTATAGCATTTTCCACATATAAGGTATTTTATGTATAATCCCAACTAAATTTGCATGAGTTTTTTGGTTAGCATTTTGTAAAAATAACAAGTTTTGAAGTAACCGATGAATATGATATGAATAAAATGGCAACGTATGAGTGCTATGATTGTTGGATGTTTCAACATTTTAATTTTGAATGAGTGTTTTGCTCTGCAGCTTTAATTCTGGAATAAGGCTGGCCATAAACAGCCTTTTTCAATGCTCAAGCGAGGATCAGGTTATTTAGGGATATCCCCAGGAGACAATAATGAGCACTGCCAACATCAGCAGTGCTTATTATCACGCATAGAGATTTTCCAACTGTTACAAAATATCTGTGAGACTTGGCTGGTACTTTCCTTTTTCTCAGGGTAGAGAAATACGGGAGGGGTTAATCACGCATGTGCTTGTTTAGTCCATCAGACAAATCTTTACAGAGAACAGCCAAATCGCTTGGGAGATTTCTGTCTCTTAAAAGCCAGCTCAGCACTTTGTGAATGTCTAACTCAAATATATCCATGTGCCCAGGTTTGGACAATGTTTTATCTATGTAATAAGTAGGTTGCCACATGTTCAGAAATACAAGCTATAGAAACAAGAAATTATTGTGGGGCTAGCATCTTGTAGCCCAAAATCAATTTAAGGGTAGCAATTCATGTTAAGAGTTCTTGTTTCAGCCCCGTGAACACACACAAAACTGGGTGTATGGAATAATCTCCTCTGTTACCTATTGTATTCTGACAGCCGCTGCTCTCCTGGCTGTCACAATACCTGAACAGTGACTGCTTCTGATTGGCTGCAGTGACTGTTCGGCTAAGAACTGTCCACCTGGTTCCTTAGATTTTTTTTTTTTTTTTAGATCGACGTTTGTCGAGAGTTTGTTGAGAGGTGGTGTCTGCTGAATTGGCCAAAATTCAAGTCATGTATGACCAGCAAAAGTATGATAATTAGGTTAATGTTTATAGACTATTTTCTTACGGTGGATAAAGGGTTTGGTTTTCTGCAAGCCAACTATGTTCATTCCATGGGGAAATTCTGTGCACCCTATGTATGTTTATGTTGATGTAGGAGAGAAGTTTGCTAAATCTTTTTTGATGCTAAATTTTGATGCTAAATTATTCACATTTGTTGCTGCCTTTCTGACTTGCAATCTGATGTCTTTATAATTATATAGTTAGTAATTTCCAAGAAGGATATCCTAACGTTCATCATATTATCTAAATTGTAATCCAATAAAGAGTGGCCAAGGACAGGGTGATAGACTTGGTAATATGTACACGTGGAGGGGAGATAACATGTTTGTATCAGACTATAATTTACTTAAATTTACTAATTACAACTAATGTAAAACCTCAAATGTGTTCAGCTTGTGGTAGGTGAAGGAAAGGGCTTGTTTTGTGTTTTGCTATTAATCCTAAATCTGCTTTGTTTTCTGTTCTCTGTATAGGCTGAAACTGCAGCCAATCGAATCTGCAAAGTCCTAGCCGTCAACCAGGAGAATGAGCAGCTCATGGAAGACTATGAGAAACTTGCAAGTGATGTACGTGTTGCAACAAAAGGCTGAAGAAAAGGTTAACCTGTAGTGTTAGAGAGAGTAGCTTAATGCAATAGCAAAAGGAAACCATTAAATGTAAATATAATATTTTAGAAATGTGCCATGTGGGAACATTAGTCCTGTCTTGTATTATTGTATGCTTGACTTTCTGCTCTGTCAGTTGTTAGAATGGATCCGGCGAACAATCCCATGGTTGGAGGATCGCGCTCCTGAAAACACCATGCAAGCCATGCAGCAAAAGCTGGAAGATTTCAGAGATTATAGGCGTCTACATAAACCTCCTAAGGTCCAGGAGAAGTGTCAGCTAGAGATCAACTTCAACACCCTTCAGACTAAACTAAGACTCAGCAACCGGCCAGCATTCATGCCATCTGAAGGGAAGATGGTCTCGGTAAGCATGGACATTTGAAGGAATACTGATACATAAAAACCCACTGGTCTCATACCGACCACAAACATAGTGCTAATGGGTAAGCAGCACACAAACCCATAGATCGATATCTGCTCCCAATATCATAGCAAACAGTGTAAAACAAAATGTGACTTTTTTGTATTCTAGGGAATATAATCTAATGTGTAGGTATGAGACCAGAGGGACCTGCTCATTTCCATATCGCTTTCAGTCTATTTTTTTATTTTTGCCACTTATCGCTTCAGGGTTATTCTCCTTCTTTATATAACCTATATGTTTGGATCAATAGTACTGTGAACAGTTACCTTCAACAGCCAGCAATAATGTGGTGTTCTAGTCATAGTAAATTCCTCAAACTTACTGCCTATTTCACTATCACAGGGAACATACATATCTGTATTTCTTGGGGCAGCTGGCACTAACCAACCTGATTAGTTGTGTTCTTTAAAAAAGATCACATATCTTTATATTAGGGCAAGCATGATCTAATTTGGTTGAAACAGGTTGAATTATGGCAACCTCAGATCTATGGATGATAATGAGGTATTTCCATATTTTGAGTATACTCGTGCTTCTTTCTGACAAAGCTTTTTAGTCCATTCTGATTGCTGTGTAGCTACATGATGGATTATCATGTCCCTTTTTTCTTTACCCAGGATATAAACAATGCATGGGGAGGTTTGGAACAAGCAGAGAAGGGCTATGAAGAGTGGCTGCTGAATGAGATCCGGAGGTTGGAAAGACTAGACCACTTGGCTGAAAAGTTTCGTCAGAAAGCTTCTATTCATGAAGCCTGGACTGATGGTAACATGATCACTCACTTACTGTTCACTGTGGGACTTGCTTGTCACTAACTGTTTGAAGTCAACAAAACTGTCAGTGTTCTGGTTTAATTCATGTCCTGGTCTGAGCAAGGAGAAGAAAGCAGAGCACTGCAGAGAAATATTCTGAATGTTCTGATAACCCCTTATCACACATGTATAAGAATGAACAGCTTTCATTATTTCTGCACATCTGTTGAGCTGTTTTTTTTTCGCTTTACCTTTTTCTGTTATGGCTGCCTTATCCCTAATGCTAAATTAAGAATAACTTTCATAAGAATCACTGTATCTTGACATTGCTTAGAGGACAAGTATCACCAAAACTGATGCCTTCCAGCCTTGGGTGTATGCTGATAGGTTGAATTCTCTTCTGACATATATTACCCTTCATTCACATTTCTTAAAGTGGAACCTGTTTTAATTAGAGCAAAAATCAAACTGTCGTTAATAACAACAGCCTAAGCATCTAGTTAGGCGATTTCATAAAAGCTGAACATCCACTCCTCTGTTTTGGTGTCACCTCTTAGGGTACTGGTCTGACATAAGCGGTCCCAAAACCAAATAGGGACATAAGGTCTAGCTTAGATCTTAAGCTGCTGGACATCCTTTTTGTTTCAGATTTGTCCATTTAGTGTTGACCTCTGTGAGAGGTAGATTTCGGGGTCTATAGTCATCAGTGACGTATATCTTCATGTGCCGTTTTTTTTTCCAGGCTCATAAAGGGTTTTTGCAAATTGCAGTGCAAAGCCGTCTTTTTTTTTATTTTTGTGACTCTTCTCTTCAGGGCAGGCCACAGCTCAGAGGGTTCACAAAGTTCTTAGCCCAATACTGGACTTGCTGAAAACGCAGATGTAAAATTTCAGTTTACCTCAAGCTTTGTTCAGGAAGCAGTCTGGTCCAGATTTTCCTTTGATACATTTCTGCAGGAGAAAGTTGTTTCTAGGTCAAGGCACGTTCCCTATGTACAGTCCTACTCCAGATCCTTGGTAGATGATCATTCTCTCAGTCTGGAACATGAAGTTCCAGGCATTGGATTGCCAGATGGCTCTGTTCGCGGGGTATTACACAGCTAAGATTGCTGGTTGATGGTTCGAGATCTGGAGAAGGTATGGGCAATATAACCACTGATGCCAGCTTCTCAAGTCGGTTGGAAGGCGGCTATAGTTCAATGGACTTGTCTCCACAGGAGAAAGTATTGCCCATCGATATATCTTGATTTGATGGCCAGTACGCCTTGCTCTGGATGTTGGCACAAGCCAGTTGTAGGTGTAATCTGGTACTTCCTCTGCAGGCTTATAGATATATATAATATATCTATCTATATATATATATCTCTCTCTTCTCTCTCTCTCTCTCTCTCTCCCCCTCTCTCTCTCTACCCCTCTCTCTCTCTCTACCCTCTCTCTCTCTCTCTCTCTCTCTCTCTCTCTCTCTCTCTCTCTCCTTCTCTCTCTCTCTCTCCTCTCTCCTTCTCTCTCTCTCTCTCTCTCTCTCTCTCTCTCTCTCTCTCCTTCTCTCTCTCTCTCTCTCTCTCTCTCTCTCTCTCTCTCTCTCCTTCTCTCTCTCTCTCTCTCATCTTCTCTCTCTCTCTTCTCCTCTCTCTCTCTCTCTCTCTCTCTCCTCTCTCTCTCTCTCTCGTCTCTCGTCTCTGTCTCTCTCTCTCTCTCTCTCTCTCTCCTCTCTCTCCTCTCTCTCTCTCCTGTCTCTCTCTCTCTCTGTCTCTCTCTCTGTCTCTCTCTCTCTCTGTCTCTCTCTCTCTCTGTGTCTCTCTCTCTCTCTCTCTCTCTCCTCTCCTCTCTCTCTCTCTCTCTCTCTCTCTCTCTTTCTGTCTCTCTCCTGTCTCTCTCCTGTCTCTATCACTAGTACATACTCCAGTTATAGTATAATGGCAGGGGGAACTCTGCAGGTGAATCTACTATATTCCAAGTTCCACAACAGGGTGGAAATAGCTTGTGTCTGGGACAGAAGTCCCACCGGCAATAGGGGCAGATGCACTGTGACACCTTAGGGACCAGTTCTCCCTTAGTTTATGCTTTCCCTCTGTTTCGACTTCTCCCACATCCGGAAGGTGGTAACACTGATAATAGTGGTAGCCGAATTGGCCCAGGAGGGCTTGATACGCTGACATAGCGAGTCTTGCGGGGGTCGTTCCTTGTAACACTCCCAGTCCAGCAGAACCTAATGGTCTTGAGTCCTGTATCTCCACACTGTTGAGCCCTGGGAGCTGGTTTCAGGGAACCTAGATTACAAGACTTGGAAATGTTATTTTCTTTATCCAATTAGTAGGGGAAAGGAGTTTGGCCTTAAGTACTATTAAGGGTCCGAGTTCATCCCTATCCATTTTTTCCAGAGGCCATGTTTCGCACTCCTGGATTCATACTTCATACAGCGTGTAGTGTAGATGGTCCCCACATGTCGGGCTACTCTTGCGTCCTTGGGACTGGGATTCGCTCTTGGCTGTCTTTGCAGAGGCCGTTTTTTGAACCAATTAGGAGGACTGTTAGTCTCTTATCTCGGAAGATTGCTTCTTTGGTTGCTATCACTTCACTAAGTGGAGTGTCCGAACTGGCGGCCCTTTCATGCAAGGAGCCGTTCTTGGTCGCACATCGTAAGGTGATGTTGCCTTCTTATCCATCTCTATTGCCTAGAGTGGTTTCTAGTTTTTACTTGAATCAGGACAGTTGTCTTGCTTTTTATTTTTCTATTAATCAACAGTGGGCAGGAGAAAGATCGCTACCTACTCTAGAGGTAGTGCAGACACTCAAGGTCTACTTGAGTTGTCTGCACAGGTCAGGAATCCTGATTTGTGCAGCCAGAAGAGCCCAGGAAGGGGAGGCAGCATCCAGGACAAATGTTTAGCAATGGATCTGCCAGTTTATCAAGGGATGCCTGTGATTTTAATGAGCAAAACCCCATTGTTTTCTGGGGGAGATTCTCTACCAGATGTGTGGGAGTATCTTGGGCCATCCACCATCAGGTGTAGGTGGTCCAGGTGTGCAAGACCGCTATTTGGTGTTTAAGTTTATACATCCACAGGGTTTTTAACCAGGTGTATGTCAAGAACGTTGAGGAGACTGCCTTGGTCTCAACGTATTTCAAACAGTAATAGTGGCAGTTTCTGCAAAAGTGTCTCCCTCCCCTAAGGGGCGTTTCTTGGGGACTTCCCATGTAGTAATGACTGCTCTTTATCCTGTGATGTACAATAAAGAAATTAAGATTTTTACTACAGCTTACCTGTAAAATCCTTTTCTTAGAGTACATCATGGGACACAGAGATCCCTCCCCTCTTGTTTGGGAAGTTTATTGCTTGCTACAAAACTGAGGTACTTCCTGTGTAGGAGGGGTTATATAGGGCAGGACTTCCTGTCTTTTTGTTTGGTTGCCAGTGTCCAGTCACTTATAGGTGGCGTATAACCCATGTAGTAATGACTGCTCTGTGTCTTGTGATGTACTCCAAGAAAAAGATTTTACAGGTAAGCTGTAGTAAAAATCCTAATTTTTGCAAAAATGGCAATCGAGCCAGATGCTCAGTTATGATCTTGCCAGTTTAAGCCTACCCAGTGCTCTCTTCTATTTGTACCCACTGTTTTATGCATGAACATTTTGACTACAAACCTTTTTATTGAAAGATCAAGATACATGCAGGTTATAATATGCATGCATTTTGTACATAAACTTGAAACATCAGAACATAGAAATGTGGAATAAAGAATCTGATAACCTTGTACAGGATATAATGCGATACACACTGGAAAAACAAAAAGGTAGGGTAAATAAAGAGCAAATTTGAAACTAAAAGTCCAGGCAGCAAAACTAGTGCAGATCTAGTAAATTAACACATTTAAACTGGTTTATCAAAAAGGGGTATTCCAGTGCTCCCATTTCCTGTCAAAGAAATGCATAGTATCATACAGGGTATGGTGAATTAGTTCTGTCAATTTGATTGTATCCATCCTAGCCAACACTTATGACCAGAATATGGTCACAAGGAGGAACGCCATTATGCATGAACTTTTGAGGGTGGACTAGGGCCATTATTACCCTAAACAGAATCTCTGACCTGGAAATTAGTGGCATCCCATCCCTAACAGTAAACAAGCAAAAATTGGACTATTCATGTGCTCCTAGTGAGCCTCTTTATTTTTTTAGCTGCTGTTGTGGCCACAATTAATAATTGTCAAGTACAAAGTTTTTTCTTTTGGTTTTTGTTTGTTCATTAAATGTTTACTATTTATGGTGTGCAGCACCTGAAAAGTCCAATTGTTTTCTTACTAAAACATCACTTAGTGGTTCTAAAGGCTCAAGATTTTTTTACCTTCATGCATTCTATTTGTGAAGGTAAAAAAAGCCTTCTCTGTGTAGCAGCGAAAAAAGCCTTCTCTGTGCAGTCCATTGGCTCCCGCTGCTGTCAATCACAGCCATGAGGAGAGAGGGGGCGGGACCAAGCCACAGGTCTATGTATGAATAGACACGTAAAGCAGGGGCTCGGGAGCAAGCTTGCTTTGGTTCCCCCATTGCAAGCAGTTTGCTCTGGGGCACTTGGCAGAAGGAAGGGCCCAGGAGAGCCGGCGGGGGATCCGAGAAGAGGAGGATCAGGGCTGCTCTGTGCAAAACCACTGCACAGATCTGGTAAGTATACCGTGTTTATTATTTAAAAAAAAAAAAATAACACTTTAAGGCAAACGTCAGAGTGTAAAATGCAGTAATCCACAGCAACCAAAGAAAATGCACTGTTTAGTGATCTTACTTAAAATGAAATCAGATTGATTAGTAGAAGTTGCTTAATTTTATTAAGTGTATATAAATTCTTTTTTTTGGTATAAGCATAACCTTTTAAGAATTTGTATGTAAGGACTGTAAAGAAAATCACACAACAATAAATAAAACTCTCTCTTGGTTGTGAATCTGTCATCCTAACGTATAAAAAATAAGTCTAATAAACTCCTGTTCACCAACAGGAAAAGAAAACATGCTGCAGAAGAAAGACTATGAAACGGCAAGTCTGTCAGACATCAAGGCTTTGCTGAAGAAACACGAGGCCTTTGAAAGTGATTTGGCAGCTCATCAGGACCGAGTAGAGCAGATTGCAGCCATTGCCCAGGAACTCAAGTAAGTCTGACTAATGGTTCACTTCCTTTAAGCTTGTCCTCTGCATGTCTTTTCAAAGTAAAATCTGAACTGTGAATTCAAAAGATTTAAAAAAATTAGCTGCGCTGTCTGACATTTAGTTGGAGCTGCATTTGTGCCAGTGGAAGTAATTACAGTTAAAACCTCCACTTTCTCATACCCATTACTGTTGCAAATATGGAAATGTGTGCTATACAGTTAAGGTAAAGCCACTGCAAAATGTGCAGAAGACATGGGTAATTACTTTAGATGGGGAACAGATCCGTAAATTGCACATGGAATCCAAAACAAGTGCTCTGACTCTTTTTTTTATAGTGTTTTCAATGCACTAGAATTCAGCATAAAGCAAGAGTAGTAGCCGGCAACTTCAACATCCGTATGAATATCTTTATTTCTTGCACAGGGGTAGATAGAATGCTTACATGTTTCAGCTAGTAGCCTTGTTCACAGCTGTCTCAACCCTGTAACTGCTACATCTGCAAGAAAGCAGTTGTTCTGTTGAAAACAGATATGCTGGCTGGATCACCAGGTGAAAATAGGAAAATTATTGCAGTCGACACATCTAAGAATGGTAAACTGCAGTATTATAAGTGTTTGCTTTTGGGTTTCATGACACTGTTTTTGTTTTGACCTTGGTCATGAAGGGATTAGAGAAAGTGCATGAGTCACGATTCTCATGTTTCTACTAGCAAAACAACCGTGCTCTGTGAAGGGGTTTATCGCCAGTGCTAGGGGGTGGTATTTATAGTCCTGCCTTGAGAGCCACTGAGCCTCAAAGCACTCCTGCATCTAAAAGTGATCACAGACAGTAGAGGACAGTCAAACATCCAGCTCAGGAGAAAATCTAATGATCATCTGTATAGGCCTAGAGGCCACCAGCAAAAAATGCACATGGAAAATTATGGGGAGGGGGGAAAAAATAAGAAAAACTTTCCAATCATTATCGTATCCCCTTTGATAATGCAGCCCTAGAGGTTTCTGCAGCACTCCACGCTTGCTGTTTTTATATGATAAACACAGTTGTACGATTCAACTGTTTGTGTCTAGGGATGTCACAAAAACTTCAGAAGCTTGAGTATGGTTGGATCATGTTTGAACTCCACTGATACCTTTTGGCTACCTTAAAGCTGAACTCTAGCCCCCCCCCCACCACCACCACCACCTTTTTGCCAATTTTGAACTAAATGGTAAGTTATTTAAAAAAAAAAAACATCCTAAGCTAAAATACCTTATCATAATCATCCAGTATAGGATACAGGACCCTGGGTTGTAGGCTGGTACTGGAGCAACTTCATTATAACCTTGACATCCTGTAAGGTTACTTCGGTCACTGGATCCTGCCTGGGTGCTCACCTCAGCACTTAGTGCAACATGTGCAGTTAGCTGCAGCATGCTATACAGGTCCAGAGCCATGTTCCATCCCTATGGAACCCCTCTGGGGTATGCACACCTTGACGGGTGAAGCCTGGATCCTGAAAAGGGACCAGAGACTTGGACATGTAGGACAGGTTTACCCTATACTGGACCAGTACTGTAACTTAATTTACAGGTTTGCAAATAATTTTCATTATACGTTAAAACTTTAAGGACACCTGAAATTGTGTTTTAAAATGTATTCAGTTGTGTAATGTTTAAACTTTTCAAACTTTGTGGTAAAAATCCACCCCTCAAAGCATAGTCTAAGGTGGATGACTTGTGTTACACCCAGGGCTGGAGCTACCACTAGACAGCTGCCTGGGGCGCAGCCACGGCCTCTGTCCCGGTGTGGTGAAGCTCCAGGCATGTGTGTGCTTGGCTCTCCTCGCCTGATCGCTCGCCCGCTTTCAGTGCCAGCTGTTCAGGGAACACATCCGCTGCAGGTGCGGTGCAGCCATTTCTAAGATGTGTCCCACTGAGCGCCCCGCTGTCACATCTCCTTACTGCCCCGGGACTCCTTTGCTCCTACCTGTCCCTCTGGTGCGACCTGTGTGAGTACAGCGGAGGGGGCGGAGCTCTGTGGAGATCAGAAGAACATTGAGAGAGGTGCAGCAGGTGTTAGTTGAGCTGACCTCCCGGCTGGCGCGGCGACACCACAGAGCTGCTGGATGGCACTGGCGGGAACCCTAAGCAATACTGCCCACCAAGTGCTGGGGAGAGCCCTCAGGAGAGATGTAATAGACGATGAGGCCATTCGATCTGCATCAAGCTGTGTGTGTATGGGGGGGGGGGGGGGCGGCGGTGAGTAGTGCAGGAAGTAGGGGTCATGTAGGTCAGTGTAGTGGTCAGGGAGGTCACATGTGTTACAAGGGCAGGGCAAAGGGGGTGGAGTCAGAGGCAGAGCCAAGGCGGGCGGCAAAATGAGGTTTCGCCTAGGGTGTCGAAAAGGTACTCGGACACTTCCTACCACCCTTTTTCCATGAGGACTTTTGCTACAGGGCGGCCTACAGATGCTGTGTATTCTTTTTACGGACATGCTTGCCTTATTTTGGCACCCTACTCTTTGAGTGCCCTATATTGAATACCCTCACCAATAGTAATAATGGAAGCCAGACGCAAGGTTACCGTGACAAAAGTTGAGGTGACCATTCGCTCTACCAAAGGCCTACAGAACACCCAAATTGTTCAGAGTGACAATGCTTCCCTTGCATCGGAGCCAAATCCCGTTTTTAAACCCTCATCTTGTAAACAAACCCATTCAGTTTAAAATGGGAATGGAAGGCATTTGTGTAAAGAAGGGGAAAAAAATTAATTTATAATGTTTAGAAGTGATCATATAACCTCGGTTCTCAGCTGCAAAGGTGTTAAGGGAGGAGAAACAGCAGAACACTAAACTTCCCAGTGAATGGCTGTGCAGGGAGGGGGGGGCATGTCAGGACAAGTCTGATCTTTGGAGTAGAGCAGGGTCAGTTCCAAGCATAGCTAGAGAAATGACCAGACTGTGTTTTCATGCATAGTGTGGTCAGTTTTTAATAGGAAAGCAGAGGGACTGGCATAATCACCAGGTATTTTACACAAAGGAAGCAATACAAAAAGAACAAGATTTTAAAATACAAGAACATGGTACAACAGGCACATATCAGGAGTATGAAATGTTGGGTTTACATATTCTTTAACATCAATTTCTGCACCCAATTTTAGCAGTATCTCATGCATGCAACAAGCAACACACCTGCCCAAAGCAGATTCTTCCGCCAGCATGTCAGACTTTCTCAAACAACTAATGGCCTTTATACTGCTGTCACTGACACAACAGTGCCAAGCTCCTTCATCTCAGCTGTCTCTGCCACAGTCAGAAAGTGAAATGCTTCCCCTAGAGGTTGCAGACATTGAAGGAAATTAGGAGGACCCAAAGCCAGTGTCAGAGGAGGCCACAGAAGATTCTCACCCCCAGCCTCTCGTGCACCTGATGTTAAAGCTTCACACAACATGCCAGTGTAGATATGCTCACTTCTGCTGTGTGCAAAATCCTGCATTATCGCACTGGATTCTCCTCTGTCTCACCATACCCACTTGGGTACTAAGAGACCTGCTAAGTTTAAAAATACATTTCCCATTCATTAACAAATAGAATGGGCAATTTATGAGGATTGGGTTAACCCAAAAAAAAGATTTTAATCCCGAAAATAACTACCGAACTCTATCCTGTGGAAAAAAGTTTACTTAAAAGTGGACTGTCCTGGTAATGGACCCCGTTGTCTCAGTCCTAAACAAGCATCTTTTTGTTCCTATTGAAGTTGTTCCTTCCATTTAAAAATTCTGCTGACAGAAAATTTTTGAAACTTTTAAAGGCTCTCTTTAATCTCACAGCTCTAGCTCTGCAACCAGCTATTGCTGCATTTTTTCTTTGTCAGACCACACCTAATTAGACTGGGGCATTTTGACCACAAAGGTAGAAAAGAGAAGATGGAATTTTTAAGGTGCCAAAAAGTTCTAAAGAATGGAAGCACTTCCTATATCATAAAAACTCCTAAAAATATTTTGTTAACATATACACTATATTACCAAAAGTATTGGAACGCCTGCCTTTACACGCACATGAACTTTAATGGCATCCCAGTCTTAGTCTGTAGGGTTTAATATTGAGTTGGCTCACCCTTTGCTGCTAAAAACGCTTTGACTCTTTTGGGAAAGCTGTCTACAAGGTTTAGGAGTGTTTCTATGGAAATGTTTGACCATTCTTCAAGAAGCACATTTGTGAGGTCAGGCACTGATGTTGGAGAGAAGGGCAACTCAATATTGTACCCTACGGACCCTACACATACTGTAGCTGCTGACTTTTAACATTAGGACACTCTCACTGGCCCAGCAGAGGAGGAGGGGGCCAGCTGCTGACGTAATTCGCTGTTGCACCGGAGGGGGGGAGGAATCTCAAGTGGGAAAAGTACACTTTTGCCAGTCAAAAGAAAGTATAAACGCCCTTCATTTAAACGGCTCTTTCCCCTACGCCAGGGGCTTCCGCCTCTAGGCAGGGGCGACTGCCTCCACCGTCAGACTCTAGAGGAAAATCTCAGAGTCAGACCCAGGCTCAAAAGAAGTCCTGGGGTCGGAAACCTGCAAGCCAGAATCCTAAAGCCTCATCATGAAGAGGCAACCCCCCTCACCAAGATGGGGGGGGAGACTTCTGCAGTTTTCAGAAGTCTGGAAAGAGGAAATTCAGGACAGATGGGTCAACTTCACGGTAACGCTGGGGTACAAGCTGGAATTTCGGGACTTTCCACCGTCTTGCTTCCTGAGGTCAAGCGTTCCCAAAGATCCAGAGAAAAGACAATCTCTGTTTCAGGCACTAGACTGATTAATATCTCAAAGGGTGATCATACAGATCCCCACAAAAGAGCAAGGTCTGGGGTTTTATTCAAATCTTTTCATGGCACCAAAATCAAATGGAGACATTAGATCCATTCTAGATCTAAGAAATCTAAATCCGTTCCTGAAGATCCGCTCCTTTTGCATGGAGACGATCAGGTCAGTAGTTTCTATCCTTCTAGGAGGAGAACTCCTGGCATCAATCGACATCAGGGATGCATATCTGCATGTCCCTCATCAAGAGTTTCTGCGGTTCGAGTTAGAACAGCAGCATTTCCAGTTTGTCGCCCTGCCCTTCGGGCTAGCCACAGCTCCTGGGTGTTCACCAAAGTGCTGGCCCCACCTCTAGCCAGGTTAAGGGCACAAGGCATAACAGTCGTAGCGTACCTAGATGATCTATTGCTAATAGATCAATCTGTGGCTCGTTTGGAGCAAAGCGTACGCACTACAACCAACTATCTGAAAAGTTTGGGTTGGATTCTCAGCGTAGAGAAATTTTCCTTAATATGCTAAAAAGGCTGGAGTACTTGGGTCTGATCATAGACACAGCCCAGGAAAGGGTGTTCTTGCCTCAGGCAAAGATCAACTCCATAAGAGAGCTGGTGCGGATGGTCAGGTCAAATGGCGAACCCTCCATTCGGCTTTGCATGAGGTTGCTAGGAACCATGGTGGCTTCATTCGAAGCAGTTCCCTATGCCCAGTTTCATTCAAGACTGTTGCAAAACAGTATCCTGTCTGCTTGGAACAAAACAATTCCAGCTTTAGACTTGCCAATGCAGCTGGCCCCAAGAGTGTCCCAAAGCTTCATGTGGTTACTAACCCAGAGTCTGCTGAAAGGAAAATCCTTCAGACTAGTCATCTGGAAAGTGGTAACGACGGATGCCAGCCTTTCAGGCTGGGGAGCAGTACTAGAAAAGACAACTGTCCAGGGACAGTGGTCAAGAACCAAAAGAACCTTGCCCATCAATATCCTAGAGATTCGGGCAGTACGTCTGACTCTAAAGGCCTGGACTTTCAGGTTACGGGATTGTCCTGTCAGGATTCAATCCGGCAATGCCACAGCTGTGGCCTATATCAATCACCAAGGGGGCACCAAAAGTCTCTCAGCACAGAGAGAGGTGAACCTTATTCCAACTTGGGCAGAAAGGAATGTGCCATGCCTTTCGGCAGTCTTCATTCCGGGAGTAGAGAATTGGCAGGCGGACTACTTAAGTCACCAGCAGTTATTCCCAGTGAAGTGAATGGTCACTTCACCCCGACATATTTTGGGCTGTTTGCCAAAGATGGGGGACTCCAGAAGTAAATCTCCTAGCGTCCAGGTTCAATATAAAGTTAGTCAACTTTGTGGCCAGAACAAGGGATCCATTTGCATGCGGAACGGATGCGTTGGTGACCCCATGGAATCAGTTCTCACTGATCTATGCATTCCCCCCTATTCAGTTGCTGCCACAACTTCTTTGCAGGATCAAGCTGGAAAGAAAGATGGTAATTCTGGTGGCACCAGCAATGCCCAGAAGGTCATGGTATGCAGAAATCGTAAAGATGGCAGTGGAGGGACCATGGTCCCTCCCACTACAGCCAGATCTGCTCTCACAGGAACCAATATTCCATCCTTCCTAAATTTAACGGTCTCTAAATTTAATGGCTTGGCTATTGAAACCACATTCTGAAGAAACGTGGGCTTTCCGGGTCAGTTATTTCTACCCTAATTAGTGCAAGGAAGCCAGCTTCCAGAACTATAGTGTCTGGAGGGCTTATGTTTCCTGGTGTGAATCCAAGGGTTGGCAACCTCGGAGAAATATCATAAGCAGAATTCTTGCCTTTCTACAAATAGGGGTAGAAATTAAATTGGCCTTGAGTACTATTAAAGGCCAGATCTCAACTTTATCAGTCTTATTTCAAAGATCATTTGCTACTCATTCTTTAGTCCGGGGTTTTATACAAGGGGTGACGTGGCTTTTTTCCTCCCGTCAAACCTCCCTTGAAACCCTGGGACTTGAACTTAGTTTTGTCTGTGTTACAAAAACAGCCATTTGAGTCAATACAACATGTTCCCCTTGTCCTGGCAAGGAAGTTGGTATTTTTGGTTGCTATATCCTCAGCAAGGAGGGTTTCGGAATTGGCTGCTCTTTATTGTAAAGAGCCATATTTGATTTGTCATGAGGACAGAGTGGTATTTTGCCCTCGTCCAGACTTTTTTTTATCAAAAGTGGTTTCAGGTTTTCACTTGAACCAAGATATTGTCCTGCCATTGTTTTTTCCAAAACCGTGTTCCAGGGAAGAAAGGTCACTACATTCTTAATGTGGTGAGAGCAGTGAAAATCTATTTTAAGGCAACTGCTCAGATTCGTAAGACTGATGTCTTATTTATTCTGCCAGAGGGTCCTAAGAAAGGACAGGCAGCATTGAAGTCCACTGTCGCTAAGTGGACTCGGCAAGTGATAATTACTTAAGGCTCTGTGTCCCATGATGTACGATAAAGAAAATAGGATTTTTATAACCGTTACCTGTAAAATCCTTTTCTTGGAGTACATCATGGGACACAGAGGTCCCTCTCCTCTTTTTTGGGATTTCAGTATATTGCTTTACTACAAAAACTGATGTGCTCCTGGAAGGAGGAGGGGTTATATAGGGAGTGAACTTCCTTGATTGGGTATACCAGTGTCAACACCTAAAGGTGGCCCATAACCCATTAAGTAATACTTAAGGCTCTGTGTCCCATAATGTATTCGAAGAAAAGGATTTTACAGGTAAGCTGTTATAAAAATTCTATTTTTTGATGTACACAAATCTAAAGACCGGTGAACTCTTTTTAAGAACATTTTAAGCTGTCTACCCTGTTGGGATTGTAGATGTGGAGAATTATTCAGTCCACTAGTGTATTATAACACTTTTCTTAGGTTATGTTTCCCTTTTAATCCTAATGCATGATACAGGTTGTGTAAAAATGAGCTAAAAAAAATGTACATCTGGTGGTCATGGTATACACTGTACATCACTGTCAGATGGTTATTTCTGATGATTATGTTCCCTATCTGGCTCAATCCTCAAATTGTTTTTGTAACAGAAAAGATTGTGAATGGAAAAGTCAATAAGCAATTCTAGCAATTTATTTTACTTGTCGATTATGCTTGTGATGGTACTCATGGGGCTAATTAAGGTCACATGTGTCACAAGCTATTGCATTTATCTGTGTTCACTGAACAGCCTATTTGTGTTTGCATGTAGTGAGCTGGATTACTATGATTCTCCAAGCGTGAATGCCAGGTGCCAAAAAATCTGTGACCAGTGGGATAATCTTGGCGTTCTCACCCAGAAACGAAGAGAGGCTTTGGAGGTATGACTTCTCTACCAATACTTGTTGGGCTGACTTCTGTGCATTACTACAGCAGGGCTATCAATTTTTTACTTGATAATAGTAAATATTCCCATTGCAGTATTGTCCTTAATGAGGGGCAAGCCAGCCTTACTGTAGATTGTAATATATTAAATATTAAAAGTAGAGAGCCCCTATCTGGTTTTATTGAAGCCAGCTATCAAACTATCATGTTTAATAAATTTAAATTGAGATGAGCAGTTAGTTATGCCAGACTTGATTGCATTGTAAAACTCCTGATTCCATCTTTGCCTAAACTTGGTTAAAAATAACCTCATAGCTACATCAACAAAAACACTTCAGTGATAGTTGAAAGGTACTTCCCCAACCCTGCAGAGCCATTTAATGTCTTTATGAGCGCATAACATAAATGTGCCATCTAGGAAGTGGGCTCCATATATGCATTCAAGTGTTTGCTCTGGAAGCATGCTCTATTGCATGCTCCCAGCATCGAGACTAGGGTTGTCCCGATACCACTTTTTTAGGACCGAGTACAAGTACCGATACTTTTTTTCAAGTACTCGCCGATGCCGATTACCGATACTTTTTTTTTAATGTCACGTGACAGTTTTTTTTTTTGCTATTTTTTTTTTGGGGGGGGGGGGGGGGTGAACGTTGTATGTGTGTGTGGTTTTTTTTTTGTTTTCTTTTACAATTTTTATTTTTTACAATAATATTTTTTTATTATTTATTGTTTTTTTTTTTTTTTTTTTTTAAATCAGCCCTGTTGGGGGGCTTTGGTGAGATATCAGGGGTCTTAACAGACCTCTGATATCTCCCCCTTGAGACAGAGAAAGAGACAGAGGATAGAGATTCCCCAGTCCCTTTCTCTGCAGCGTCAGCTGCACTGAGAATGAATGGAGAGAAGACAGCGGCTTCTCTCCATTCATAAACTGACACATCGTAATCACAGAAGATTACAATGTTTCAGTTATGTGAATGGACAGAGTCAGCTGACTCTATCCTTACACAAAGGAAGGAGGAGGGGGACGGAGGAACTGAGGGGGAGAACGGAGGGAACAGATGAGAGAGGAATGCAGGGGACAGATAAGGATAGAGGAACGGAGGGGGAGAGATAAGGAGAGAGGAACGGAGGGGGAGTACGGAGGGGGACAGATAAGGATAGAGGAATGCAGGGGACAGCGGAGAGGCACAGAGGAACAGAGGGGGCACGGAGGAGGATGCAGTGACAGTCAGCTGTGAGCGATCACAGCTGTATGTCACTAAAGCTGGTGAAAGCCGCTGGGGGAGAATCTTGTAACTCCCCCACGCGCCGATCACAGCTGTCCTCCAGGTATCGGGGGAAGCATCGGGAGCATTTGCCCGAGTACAAGTACTTGGGCAAATGCTCGGTATCGGTGCCGATACCGATACTAGTATCGGTATCGGGACAACCCTAATCGAGACCCAGCCATTGGTGACAGCTTCTAGTCTCTTGTATTAATAATCGGGAACTGGTAAAACCAGATCCCGATCCTGTGACCACTTTGAAAGTGTAATGCCCACCTCAGTGTTTCTCTTCTATGAAGAGTAGAAACAACAGTCGAGGAGGAAAAGCTACAATGTATATTTTCCTCTCTTGCTAGAGAAAGTCTGTACAAAAAAAAGGGTCTGTTGAAGGAAAAAAAAAATAATAAAGAATAAAATGTTACTATAAGAACATTTTTATAAAAAATAAAATAATAAACATGTTCTACTTACCTGCTATGTGCCTTGGACAGAGCTGTCCTGAACCTCCTCTTCTGGGGTCCCCTGGCGATCTCGACTCCTTTTCCCTGTATGTCCCATAGCAAGCTGCTTGCTAGGGGGGGTACACAGTGTGGGCTTGCTTCCAAGCTGTTTTTATCTAGGAAACTATGCTCCCTAGACACACAGCGTAGCTTGGCCTTGCCCCACGCTTTCTCCCCACACCATTTGATTGACAACAGTAGGAGCCAGTGGTTCCTAAAGGGCAATAGAGGAGAGAAGAGATCCAGCCATGCACAGCACTGGATCGATTGAAAGTATTTTGGGAGGTTGAGGGCTCAAAGCAAAATGGAAAAAGTTTTTTACCTTTAATGCAGGGAGTGCAGTAATTTAGGGTTTGATATAGTTTAGTGAGTGTTAGTGTAAGTTACAGTGTTGGTGTAAGTGGCAATTACATAGTAGGTGAGGTTGAAAAAAAACACAAGTCCATCAAGTCCAACCTATGTGTGTGATTATATGTCAGTATTACATTGTATATCCCTGTATGTTGTGGTCATTCAGGTGCTTATCTAATAGTTTTTTGAAACTATCGATGCTCCCCGCTGAAACCATCGCCTGTGGAAGGGAATTACACATCCTTGCCGCTCTTACAGTAAAGAACCCTCAACGTAGTTTAAGGTTAAACCTCTTTTCTTCTAATTTTAATGAGTGGCCACATGTCTTGTTAAACTCCCTTCCACAAAAAAGTTTTATCCCTATTGTGGGGTCACCAGTATGGTATTTGTAAATTGAAATCATATCCCCTCTCAAGCGTCTCTTCTCCAGAGAGAATAAGTTCAGTGCTCGCAACCTTTCCTCATAACTAATCTCCTCCAGACCCTTTATTAGCTTTGTTGTCCTTTTTTGTACTCGCTCCATTTCCAGTACATCCTTCCTGAGGACTGGTGCCCAGAACTGGACAGCATACTCCCAGGTGCGGCCGGACCAGAGTCTTGTAGAGCTGGAGAATTATCGTTTTATCTCTGGAGTTGATCCCCTTTTTAATACATTCCAATATTCGATTTGCTTTGTTAGCAGCAGCTTGGCATTGCATGCCATTGCTGAGCCTATCATCTACTAGGACCCCCAGGTCCTTTTACATCCTAGATCCCCCCCCCAGGTTCTCCCCCCAGTGTATAGATTGCATTCATATTTTTGCCACTCAAATGCATATTTTTAAATTTTTCTACATTAACCACTTCATTCAGCCCCGGAAGATTTGGCTTCTCAATGACCAGGCCATTTTTTGCGATTCAGCACTGCGTCGATTTAAGTCTGTTTAGTAAATAACACTGCTTAGTTTGCTTATATGAAAGTAAATCTAAAATACACACTGGCCTAGATCAAAGCATTTGGCCATTTTCCAGGTCTCTGCTCTGAGCTACATTCATACTTTTATCAGCTGCTCTGTATAACATGTTCACATCCAGGTGCTGTATATATTAGAGAGATTGTCCCATAGAGGTATAATTAGACACAATGAAGCCAGCAGCACATGAGGAAAATAGAATTTTCTGAAGAACATTTATATCGGTCTTCCTTCACTGCCAAATTCTAGTGGCTTGGGAAAATCTGCTGATGTGAATGAGAAAGTAACGTAGGTGGGAAACTGTTCATGTAACTGAGTGTGAGAAGTAGCTATATGGAGAGGTATTGAGCTGCAGTAAATCTTATATTGTACCGGATAGGAGGTAAAATGTTCCATATACATTCTCACAGATGGGAGAGAATGAAGTGTATCTCTGGGCAAATAAAAACAAAAATACATACAGTGAGGGGAAAAAAAGTATTTGATCCCGTGCTGATTTTGTACGTTTGCCCACTGACAAAGAAATGTTCAGTCTATAATTTTAATGGTAGGTTTATTTTAACAGTGAGATACAGAATAACAACAAAAATATCTAGAAAAACGCATTTCAGAAAAGTTATAAATTGATTTGCATTTTAATGAGTGAAATAAGTATTTAACCCTTTCGCAAAACAGGATTTAGTACTTGGTGGCAAAACCCTTGTTGGCAATCACAGAGGTCAGACGTTTCTTGTAGTTGGCCACCAGGTTTGACACATCTCAGAAGGGATTTTGTCCCACTCCTCTATGCAGATCCTCTCCAAGTCATCATAGTTTCGAGGCTGACATTTGGTAACTCGAACCTTCAGCTCCTTCCACAAATTTTCTATGGGATTAAGGTCTGGAGACTGGTTAGGCCACACCAGGACCTTAATGTGCTTTCTTGAGCCACTTCTTTGTTGCCTTGGCCGTGTGTTTTGGGTCATTATGCTGGAATACCCATCCACGACCCATTTTCCATGCCCTGGCTGAGGGAAGGAGGTTCTAACCCAAGATTTGACGGTACATTGGCCCTGTCCATCGTCCCTTTGATGCAGTAAAGTTGTCCTGTCACCTTAGCAGAAAAACACCCCCAAAGCATGATGTTTCCACCTTCATGTTTGATGGTGGGGATGGTGTTCTTAGTGTCTTAGGCAGCATTCCTCCAAACACAGCAAGTTGAGTTGATGCCAAAGGACTACATTTTGGTCTCATATGACCACAACACTTTCACCCAGTTCTCATCTGTATCATTCAGATGTTCATTAGCAAACTTCAGACTTGCCTGTACATGTGCTTTCCTGAGCAGGGGAGGACCTTCCGGGCGCATGATTTCAGTCCTTCACGTCGTAGTGTGTTACCAATTGTTTTCTTGATGACTATTGTCCAAGCTGCCTTGAGATCATTGACAAGTTTCTCCTGTATACCGTCGTTCTGGTGTGTTTCCTCACCATTCTCATGATCATTGAAATTCCACGAGATCAGATCTTGCAGGGAGCCCCCAGACTGAGGGAGATTAACAGTTATTTTGTGTTTCTTTCATTTGCGAATAATCGCACCAACTGTTGTAACCCTCTCACCAAGCTGCTCGGCGATGGACTTGTAGCCTATTCCAGCCTTGTGTAGGTCTATAATCTTGTCCCTGACATCCTTGGACAGTTCTTTGGTCTTGGTAATGGTGGAGAGATTGGAATCTGATTGCTTCTGTGGACAGGTGTCGTTTATTTAGGTAACAAGCTGAGATTAGGAGCACTCCCTTTAAGAGAGTGCTCCTAATCTCAGTTCGTTACCTGTATAGAAGATACCTGGGAGCCGGAAATCTTGCTGACTGATACTTATTTCACTCATTAAAATGCGAATCCATTTATAACTTTTTTTAAATGTGTTTCTCTGGATGTTTTTGTTTTTTCTGTCTCTCACAATTAAAATAAACCTACCATTAGAATTATAGACTGATCATTTCTTTGTCAGTGGGCAAACATACAAAATCAGCAGGGTATCAAATACTTTTTTCCTTCACTGTATTCAATACATCTTTGTAATACATGCACATTTCCTCATATTTTATGGGGATTGGCATTGCTGGAAGATTGATCAAAGCAGTGGAAACTGCAGTTCAGTGTTTCTAAATGTAATATAATGAACCTAGTGAAAAAAGAATCCCTTGACAGCGTACAACATTGGGGGTACAGTGTTTCGTTCAGAGTTGAGAGTGAGGAGAGGGGGTGGTCTGCAATCCAGCTGGGGATAATTGGGTAGAGCTGAAAATACTACTTGGGATTTCAGTACAACAGATACTGTACTGTGTTGTCAGCTCAAACAGGAATTTGAGAGCACATCTGATTTCTGGCAGAACTCCAGGAATTTAAATAAATTCACCCTTGCCGTGCAGGGGAGGGGTACTGCAAATACTGTGTGTCTAGGTGCACATAAATAAGGCTAAAATACTTGCCTTATTTCTTGCTCCAGCAGACTCCCTCCAGCGGTGCGACCATTCCCATAAGGCCGGCCATACATGGATCTAAATTTGGCTGGTTTACCAGCCAAATTTCGATCTATGTATGGTCAGGCTGATTGTACCCAAGTTGATCCATCAAGTTGATCCATCGATCGACTTGGGTACAACCAGCCTGTTAGATTTTTCTACATATGATTACTGCTAGTGGCTCTAGCCGCTAGCAGTAACCATTGTATTCTGCTGGCCGGGAAGGCTTCCCACGCCCCCAGCTGGCAGAATACAATAGTGCAGCGGGAGGCATTCAATGTTGATGGGGAAATCGAGCATTTTCTTTCCATTCACCTGTGGTGGAAAGAAAGAAAATTGAGTAATCTATGGCCTGCCTTAATCTCTAGACCCCAGCCTCTATGCACATTACAAGGATAATGTTCATGCATGTACTTCATGGTGTCAGGACTTCACACAGATTGGTGCTTCAGGCAGAGCAGGAAGAGCGCCAGACCTGGACGGGGGGTGTAAGGTAAGTACTACAGCCTATACTTTAACCTTTAGGTGTTAACGAGACCAAATGTGCGTATATTGCAGAGATGTATTAAAAAAATTTTCAGATTTTGCCCAGAAAGAAATTAAGTATACCTCAAGGGTGTTTTGCTTCCACAGCATAAACAGACACTTCCTGGTGTGGGTATTTATAGACTCTTAGTAACGTTTGTGCATCCCTGCCTTCTAGTGCCTGTATCCTTTATCATGCTAGCTTACATATAAAGTACTTCTTCTTTATTCGTTATCAAGCCAAGAGTTTTCAGTGCTAAAAGGAAATGTATTCCTAGATAAAATGGAATACAAGGGAGCTGACTCACCTGCAAGTGAGATTGCTTTATATAGGTGTGTTTGATCAGCCTTTTGTCTTTTATATCAGTTTTGTATTATTTCAGTGGTGCTGAATCAGTATTTTGTGAGGATATTAAATATTTCTGCAGACTTTATCCATGGGCTGCCATTGTTCGAGTGTGAATTGATTTCAGCTTTGCTTCGTTTTGAAATGGCTTCTGCCTTTGTTTTGTAATGAAATTTATATTCCAGTGACAGCTTACCCTTTTAGCCCTTGGCAGGACAATTTATTAAAGTAGGGAATGTACAGGTGTAGAGGAAGGGAGAGGGATAAGTGTGCATGCTCCTCAGAGACCTCCATTTTAGTATGTTATATGTCTAGATTTTGTAGGCTGTTGCTTTTCGTATGCATGTAGGAATGTTATATGTCTGTATCATTTTTGTTGCTTTTCATTTCATTTATGAGTGGTAAGAACTACTCAAAAGCTCTCTGACACCACTGATAGTTTAATTGAGGGGGTGACAACTTCTACATTTAAATGTTCCCATAAACATGAGATCAGTAATGGCAGTCACACACAATTACGTCTTCCATGTTCATCATGATAAAGAACAACATTGATGTATTGATGGTTGATCACGGTCAGGTTCAGGGTCTCCTCAGCCTTTCCTAAAGAGAGCACACTTGCCTAAATTTTTCATTTCCAATTATTATTATTATTATTATTATTATTATTATCATTATTATTAAGCATTTCAAAGAAGTACAAAAGCCATCGTGAAAACATGTTGCAAGGGAGGAATACAAATTCATCTCCTGATACATTCTAGCATCCAAAGGTATAGTGAACAAAGTGTAAACCATCTGTATTACAACCATCTGTAATACAATGCAGCTACTCCTACAGGAGAATAAAACCCAAGCAAATATCTTTTCCACCTCACCATTGAAAACTCCACTATAGAGAGCTAACAGAATGAAACCAACAAATATCACCCTATGTACAACGGAACAGAGAGACTAATACAAAAAAAAAAGAAACGTCAGGAAAGAAATAAAGGTTAGAGTAAGAGGCAGGAGGAAAGAGACATGCACCCTCTGTGGTCAGATTATAGTAATATTTATTCATCTCAAGGGGAATCTGAAATGACTTGATCCAAGGATCCCAAGTTTTCTTGAAGAGGGACAGTTTGTCGTGTAGGATTGCCTTCAGGTGTTCATTTGTCATGACCAAAGTAAACTTGGCCCTCAAAAGATCAAATGGGATCACGGGGGACTTCCAGGATCTTGCAATTGAGATTCTGGCTGCTGTAAAAATTAGTTATTAATCATTTCACATGTCTCGGTTTCCCCTCCACCGGTCATCCCAGAAGTGCCTGTTGTGGAGTTTTAATGAGGTTTACCCGGGTAAGGGAATAAATAAAATTATACATGCAGATCCAAAACTTCACTTTTTTGGCACGTCCACCATATATGGAGCGCCATACCCTCTTGACCACAGCCCCTGAAACCGCGAGGAAGCTCGCGAAACACAGGACGCTATCCTCACTGCTACCATTTACCATCTTAGGAAGACTTTATAATTTGCCTCGATCAAGGAGGTGTTTATGTATGATTTATGAATTGTACTGAGCTAGTTTGCCCTATTCCTCTACGTCCATTGTCTCACCCAGATCTTGTTCCCATTTCTTCATATAAGATAACTTGAATGTAATAGAAACCAGAATGTAATATAATATATATCTTACAAATGTGCCCAAAATTCCTGCATAACCATTCCATCGAAGTTGAAGAGGTCAAGTTGTTAGTGCATTTTTGAAGCGGCTAGAAAATGTGTTATGTTAGAGTATCGAAACACTTCAGTAGTTGGAAACGGATGCTGGTCTAATAGAAATTGTTTTGACAAAGCACCCCTGTGATTGCCCAAAGCCATTATTGGTCCTCCCAGTGTGCAGGTTGAGACCTAGGGTGAAAGCTGGGTTTGCTCAACAGTGGGGCCAGGGGAGACTTTCCTAAATTTTTGTGGACATTTTCTAACAGTGAACAACTCTAGTTTATACGTTACATGCTTGGTTCAATATTTTCTTCCATTAGGATAAGTGGATAGAGAACACAATTCACCATAGCAGTTTGTTTCCCTGCAGATAACCTGAGCTACATTTTGATTTTCTAAGAGGCTGGAACATAAGATTGGTAGGAATGGTCTTGTATGTTTGCAAGCTGCATAATTTCCTTGTATAACTGTTTTGCTGTTTGTTGATATTTTAGAAAACAGAAAAGTTGCTGGAAACAATCGATCAACTTTATCTAGAATATGCCAAGAGAGCAGCACCATTCAACAACTGGATGGAAGGCGCCATGGAAGACCTGCAGGACACTTTCATAGTTCATACCATTGAAGAGATCCAGGTACCCTTATCACTTTCCCAAATTTAAATGTGAATGAGCCAGTTTACTGGATTAGGCAGATGTGGACAAAGAATTTAGCACTAAAATTCGTGGCCATTAAAGGTTGAGTCTACCCAAAACTGACATTTAGTTGTAAATTGGCAATGCTGGGCTTAGGCAATTTAGTGGTGAGATATTTACCTTCCCCCATGGAGTATTATTTTCCAAAATAGTTTTCAGATATGTGGTCTCAAGCTCTTGTAGTGCTACCCCCATAGGGGGCCACTGGTAATAGCTGGATCTTTCCAGTTAGTACAGAGGCTGCCCACCACCACAAGCACCAGTCCATTCACACCGGCTCCAATAACACAGTCTAAGGAATGTCATTTTTAAATTTTTTTGCTTGAAGAACTTTGAAACAGGAGAGGGGTTAGGGCACAAGGCACTCCAAGTTGCTTGCACAATATCGGACACTTTTCTCTAGGCTCACACTCCAAAATTCTGCTGAGGACGGAGGAGAGCGGTCTCAGTCCAGACTACCTCTGTCACAATAAATATTCAGGCTGGTCAATTGAACCTCCCTCCCTATACAGGTATTCAAGAAACTTCTTCCAGAGGCAGGGGGAAGCAGTCAAACTCACAGCCTGTGACACCCTGAACAGACCAGAATAAAAAAATCACTTCTCCCTTGACTAGAGAAGGAGCCAAAAACTAAATTTGCCTAGCATCCTATGCTCTAGTGCTGCTATGTTCTTAAACAACATATGTTGTCTAGTATGTTAACCTGTATCTAATGCAGCCAAAATTACACATTTAGAATGTGCCTGCTTGCCATATATGCAGCTGTTTTCATAAGACACACTTTACTGCCATCTCCGAGCAGAAATGTTTGCACAGTTCAAGATACTTTACAGTAACTGGCAATTTGAAAATGATACAAGAGTGGAGATGGAATGATTTTAGGGGGCTGACTATTAAAGTGGTACTAAAGTCTAAGGACTGGTTCACACCAGCTGCAGGTCTAGTGCATTTTAAATCTGCATCAAAAATGCATGCACAGTGTTTTTCATGTATTCCAATGGCCCTAGTTTACATCAGGGCAGTGAGTTCCAGTGCAGTCAACAAAAGTAAAACATGCTGTATTTTTTTCTATATGGAACGCATCTGAAATTTGGCAAAATGCATTATAATGCACATGTCCAGAATGCAGAAATAGTGGTGTGAGCCGGCCCTAAAGGTTTTTTACTTTTGTGCATTTTATGGATCCCCCCACCCTAAACACTTACCTGAAACCTCTCACCGCTCCAGTGCCATCCTGGCTGCAGCCCCGCTCTCCTCTCTTCCTGATCTCAGGGGAGACTCTGAGGGCAGTGGGAGCCAAAGACTCCTGCTGTGGTTAGTCAAACTCTTTTGAGAAAGTATGGAGGGCGTGGCTTGCCGGCACTACACAGTGCCCCTTAGCACATGTGCCCACACGTGTCCCCTTAGCTCACGGCTTGCTGAGGGGGCACTCAGCCATAGGCTCCTGCTGCTCTCGATCAAAATCTCTTGTGAGAATGGATCAGTGGTGTGGCTTACCAGCGCTTTGTGTGTCTATGAATGCTCACAGCTCAGCTAGGAACTGAGCACGCACTGGTTTCCCCCCTCGCACCCGGCTTGCTAAGGAGGCACCCAGAAGTGAGAGAAGCTGACAGCACTGGAGGGGGGCTGTCAGAGGAGAAGAGGCTTTTCTGTGCATTATCATTGGCCAGAGAAGGTAAGTATAAGCTCTTTATATTTTGTTTGGTTGAAGAAAATAAAAAAAGGCGTTATCACTTTAAAGAGAAGCCCCACTCAGAACTGAAATTTGAGTTTTGCTTTGTTGCAGACAAGATGCATGCTGATTTTTTTTTTTATCTACCACATACTATTGTATTGAGCTGTACCCATCTTAGATGCCAGGAAACTCCAATTCAGCAGCGATTGCAAGCCAAATGAACTCTAGGTATGATTTTCTTGTATAGTTACATTGGTACAGCTTTGACTAATGTAAGTATGTCTATCTCATACGTGAATGATTGCTGCGGAAGCTGATAATCACTATAGTAGTTGCTGCTACTATAGTGACGGCACCAATCTTCTGATTTCTGTGCAAGTGGCTTCCCTTTTGAATAGTTACCAACTGGGGGTCACTCGCTTGGCACCACCACCATTCACAAAATGGATATATATATTTTTTGAGAATGCAAGGCATTTTCTGATTGGATGATGGGGAGAGGTAGGGCAGTGATGCCACAATCTTTACCTCCTCCAATCAGAGAATGCCTTGTAATCATTGAAGAAAATACAAGGCATTTTAAGAATGGCCGCAGTGCAGAGCAAACAAACCCCCTTTGGTTAATATGCAAATGAGAAGCCGCTCGACACAAATGACTTAGGGCCCTTTCACACTGGGGTGGTTTGCAGGCGCTATTGCGCTAATAATAGCGCCTGCAAACCGACCCGAAACAGCCGCTGCTGTCTCTCCAGTGTGAAAGCCCTGGGGGCTTTCACACTGGAGCGGTGCGCTAGCAGGACGGGAAAAAAGTCCTGGTAGCAGCATCTTCGGAGCGGTGAAGGAGCGGAGTGTATACCGCTCCTTCACTGCTCCTGCCCATTGAAATCAATGGGACAGCGCGGCTATACCGCCAGCAAAGTGCCGCTACAGAGGCGCTTTTCGGTGGTTTTTAACCCTTTCTCGGCCGCTAGCGGAGGGTAAAATCGCCCCGCTAGCGGCCCGAATACCGATGGTAAAGCGCCGCTTACAATAGCGGCGCTTTAACGCCGATGCCGCCCCCGCCCCAGTGTGAAAGGGCCCTTAGAAAATCCCTGCTATCACTGTAGTAGCGCTGACATCTACAGTAATTTAAGGTTTCCACAGCAGTCGCTCAAATATGAGATATGTGTACTTGCATTGGTCCAAACTGGATCAATGTGACTATGCAATAAAAGAGTTCAGCTTTAATGTCCCTCCATCCCCATCAAATGAACTGTCCATAATGTAAAATAAATAAATACCTGGTGATTCTTTTAGATTTGGCACATCCTCAGGAGGATAAATAAGAAGTTTGCTAAATTTTCTTGTTTTATGGATTGTCTATAGAAGGTTTGTTTATGGTAACAGTAACTAACAGTTGTATATGGGGCCTCTATGGAAGGGGTAGGCAACCCCCAGCACTGGTGCCACACAAAGCCTCTTTTACTGGCATCTGACTTCCTCCCCAACAGCAGAGCAGTGCAGGGAAGTGTCAGTGAGACGCTAATGCATTCCAATCTCACAATTCCCTATGCCACACCTGCACTGGGGGGGGGGGGGGCACTGTGCCCCCCACACATTGTAAACAATGGGAAACATTGATTATCTAACTTTGCTGTAGCTGTGATCAGCAGCTCTTGTGATGGGGAAGAGATTGCAGTACTGCTGGGGGGGGTTCCTGTTTCCAGGAGGAGGACTGTGATTGGCCACTGCCAAAGCCAATCACAGTCTTGCAAGCCCCACCCACCATCTGGAGGAAGATGGCTTGCTTGGTTGCCACTAATAATCTCAGAAAGAAGGGTTTTCACTGTTGTTGAGAAAACCCCAATCAGGTGTTTGTGTGTATGTGTCACTTACTACTGACCCCTCAGCTCTGCATCATCACCTACTCCCCAACCTCTGAACTCTGCATCACTTACACCTGACCCCTGAACTTTACGTCACTTACTACTGAACCCCGGCACCCTGTTTCCCTTTAAGCCACAGCCAGTATTCAGAGCAATGAAAATCGCACCCAATTTTGTTGCGGAGCTCGGCACCGCACTTTCTCAGCTGCGGGGGCTCAATCTTGCATACAGGCCCACTGCTTTCAGAAAATGCCCGTGACCCAAGCTTATCATTGCGCATCTCTTCCAGATGCTTGTATGTGACATCACATAAATCATGCATGCACGTGGGATGGATGCGAGAGGTGGATCAGTGGGGATGAGTGTGCCAGGACACAGGTAGATGTGTCTCATCTCTGCTTCCTTTCACCACTCTGCATATCGCGCATGTCATAGATGAGAAGAGGGTACAGCAGTGGAGCAGATGAGTAGGCGGGGTTTAGCGGTGGAACAGAAGAGCAGGAGGGTATGATGGTGGGGCAGATTTGCAGAGGGTACAGTGGTGGAAGAGATGAGAAGGGGGTTCAGTGGTTGGACAGAAGAGCCAGGGGGTTACATTGATGGGGCAGAAGAGCCAGGGGGTTACAGTGGTGGGGGTACAGAGGTGGGGCAGTTGTGCAGGGGGTACAGTGGCAGGGCAGAGGAGAAAGGAGGTACATTGGTGGGACAGATTTGCAGGGGGTTAAAGTGGTGGGGTAGAAGAGCAGGGGGGTACAGAGGTGGAGCAGAAGAGCAGGGGGGTACAGAGGTGAGACAGATGTGCAGGGGGGTTCAGTGGTTGGGCAGAAGTGCAGGGGGGGTACAGTGGTTGGGCAGAAGTGGAGGGGGGGTACAGTGGTTGGGCAGAAGTGCAGGGGGGGTACAGTGGTTGGGCAGAAGTGCAGGGGGGGTACAGTGGTTGGGCAGAAGTGCAGGGGGGGGGGATACAGTGGTTGGGCAGAAGTGCAGGGGGGGATACAGTGGTTGGGCAGAAGTGCAGGGGGGGATACAGTGGTTGGGCAGAAGTGCAGGGGGGATACAGTGGTTGGGCAGAAGTGCAGGGGGGATACAGTGGTTGGGCAGAAGTGCAGGGGGGTACAGTGGTTGGGCAGAAGTGCAGGGGGGTACTGTGGCTGGGCAGAAGTGCAGGGGGGATACAGTGGTTGGGCAGAAGTGCAGGGGGGTACAGTAGTGGGAGAGATGAGGAGGGGGTTCAGCGGTGAGACAGAAGAGCACAGTACAGTGATAGGGCAGATGAGCAGTGGGGTACAGTGGTGGGGCAGAAGAGCAGGGGGTACAAAGGTGGGGCAGATGGGTTCAGTGTTAGGACAGGTGAGAAGGTGGTTCAGCAGTGGGGCAGATGAGAAAGGGGGTACAGTGGTGGGACAGATGAGCAAGGGGGTACAGTGGCGGGACAGATGAGCTGGGTGGTACAGTGGTGGGACAGATGAGCAGGGGGGTGGTACAGTGATGGGACAGATGAGCAGGGGGGTATAATGGTGGGACAGATGAGCAGGGGGGGTACAGTGGTGGGGCAGATTTACCAGGTAGTACAGTGGGGGGGGGGGGGGGGCAGATTTGCAGGGGGTATAGTGATCAGAGGTGTGAAGGTGCAGGAATTGGGGCTGATCTGAGGACTGGAGGTGCAGGAATTGAGGCTGATCTAAGGCATGAGAGTGCAGGATGTTAATTAATCACTGTGACTCAAGTAGTTTACAGCATTTACTTTATAAAAAATCCTTTTAGTGATTGAAAGTGTGAAGTTAACATTTTTTGTTATATAATCGGCACGCTCAATTTCTTTGTAAACATTTTTCGGCACACTGTGTTTAAAAGGGTGCCTACCCCTGCTTTATGTTATGCAGTTATCTCATATTAGAGATTTGGATTAATTTGCTCCTATCTTGAACCCTCTGAACTGGTAATGATGGACTATGATAGAATGTAATATAAATGAATGCATCTTGTTTTAGGGACTGAGCACAGCACATGAACAATTCAAAGCGACATTGCCAGAGGCTGACAAGGAGAGACAAGCAATTCTCGGAATCCATAATGAGTTCACAAAAATTGCTCAGACCTACCATGTCAACATGGCTGGAACCAACCCCTACAGCACTATCTTGCCTCAAGAAATCAACAATAAGTGGGACCACGTGAGTTAATTCTATTGACTAAGTCATTGCACCTGATGGAAAACCTTGCAAGGCATGAACAATACATTGAAACAAAAATAAAAACAATATTGTGTTTTGGTGCCTTATCAATGCTTTGTTAAAGTGGTAGTAAAGTCAGTACAGTACTTTAAAAAACAAAACAAAAAAAACACTGACAGGCAGGATTTTTTTTAACAGAAGAGACCCTAGACCCTCTCAAATGAAAGCGCAGACAGAAATAAAGATGTGTAAATATTATGAGGAATAATTGGAACATTCAACAATAATTTTAGTGCTGTTTTTACCCTTTTTAACCAGTGTCAATCACACCTCAATTTCTTGTACGGGTGTAACAGAGACAGGAAAATAAAAATCTCCCCTGTGGGGTCACAGAGAAAAAACTGACGTAAAAATCACGTAAACTGATGTAATACTTGCCTGCTGTACTCATACTTTAAAAAATATAATTATTCAGTGTTTGATGTTGGGTAATACAGAAGCTTTTTGTCACATAGACACGCTACAGTTATCTGGAGATGCTAGTAAACAAAAGTGTCCCAATACAAAAAAATGAAAAGGGATCATAAAGTGTTATTATGAAAATAAATGTCCAGATGATCTTCTCAAAAATCGGTGAACAATGCACCCATGTGCAAAATAGAGCAACTCCACTCTATCACCAGAAAGTGTAAAGATCCTCCACCTTTATACACTCACCGGACGGCTAAAATAAAAAGGTGTGTATAATAGCCAATCCTGTGTGTCCATATACTCTCCACTGCACTCCAGCCTCAAGCCACAAGTGCGATCTCATAGACCAAAAAACACTCACACTGTGGAGACCAGTGATGAAATATTTAGTGCAGTATTTTATTATTAAATTTGCCATTACAAATATAAAAACATCCACGTGTAAAACAAACAAACAGTCTGGACTCACAGAGATGGCCACTGATCCAAGTTCCTCTAACAGCAGCCTGACGTACACACGTAAGGCCCCCCCCCAACGTGTTTCATGCGTACGCACGTTCTTAGGGGATATGCCTACGTATCCTACCTAGTAGGTAGGCGTATCCCCTGAGGAAATGCGTTGGGAGGGACCTTGCGTGCTGGCGCCACCGTTTCTGGAGCTTGGATCAGTGGCCATCTCTGAGTCCGGACTGTTTGCTTTAGCACGTGGATGTTTTTATATTTGTACTGGCAGTTTTAATAATAAAATACTACACTATATACTTCACCTCTGGGCTGCGTGGTGAGCTTTTTTGGTCTAGGACAGGGATCTGCAATTAGGGACCTCCCCAGATGTTGCAGAACTACAAGTCCCATGAGGCATAGCAAGACTCCGACAGCCACAAGCATGACACCCAGAGGCATGATGGGACTTGTAGTTTTGAAACAGCTGGAGGTCCGCTAATTGCATATTTCTGGTCTAGGAGATCGCTCTTGTAGCTTGAGGCTGGAGTGCAGAGGAGAGTGTACGGACACACAGGACTAGCTATAATACACGCCTTTGTGTTTTAGCCGTCTGAGTGCATAAAGGTGGAGGATCCTTACACTTTCTGGTGATGGTGAAGTTGCTCTATTTTGCACAGGACATTGTTCAATGATTTTGGAGAAGATCATCTGGACGTTTATTTTCATAATAACACTTTGTGATATGTATACATTTTTGTTTGCGAGTTAATGCTGCTGCATTATTTGTTAGTGTTTTATGTCTTTTGTATAAAAAAAAAAAAAAAAAAATTGTGTCACTCTATGCATTTTATTTAAGCGCTGCTCTATTGTTTTTTGGGTTTTTTTATTGCGGTTTTATAAGGTTGACTTGTCACCTTTTTGTGCTAGATGCTATTTTTTATAAGCACTTACACTCTTTTCAATAAATGGACTTGTGTCTGTTTACACCCACCTACCTCCAGGTCTGATCAGGCCCAATTAAACATATTTTTAAAAAGGACTGCATCCATTTTGGTTTTGGCAGACCAGATCGGAGGTAGCCTGATGTAAACGGTGGAGTCTGTTTACACCCAGCTGCCCATAGAGCTCATCGGAGTCTGTCTGTCCCCTACTGATCAGAGCAGGCTCCGCTCGATGTGAAAGGGGCCTAAGAAAGGCTAGGCTATATGCAAGTTAACATTTCCTTCTGAAAATTACAGTTGCCTGTATGCCATTCTGAGCCAGTGGGTTCCAAACGTATTAGTCACAGATTGGAACAAGTATGAAAATTTTAACTGCACATCGCCTTCAATTTAAAATTCCGCACTGAAGGCAGCAGTACACAGCGGTGTTATTGTGAAGAATACAATTTTGCTAAACTGTTACCTGGTGTGTTTTGTACAGGTCAGACAGCTGGTGCCTCGCAGAGATCATGCCTTAATGGAGGAACATGCACGACAGCAGCAAAATGAAAGACTGAGAAAGCAGTTTGGAGCACAAGCCAATGTCATTGGACCATGGATACAAACAAAGATGCAGGTATAAGGGAACATTTATGTCGACATTGTAGCCTTTATTGTTGCATGTGCTCCAGAGAGCAATGTACACATTCCATATAGACTAATCAATGCACCTATCCTCGTCCTGGAACAGCTTTAAGATGATGAAAGGTGCAATTCTGGTCCTTGACATGTACTTGCGCAAAAACGTATGGAAAGCGGTACAATTCTGTAGACATGGGTTACTGAACATCATTGAACTTTGCCTTGAGTTATCACATATGCTTCAATGTAAGGAGTGTAACTCGTAGGGCAATAAATGCAGCCTATATATCTTGAGCTTCAAGTAATGATTGCAGATAGTTCTTCCCTGACCAAATGGAATTTAAGGAATTGCCTAAAGGCGCACCGAAAAGGAGGTAGCCATACAGATTGGAGTAGAGAGTTTCAGGAGATGGGAGAAGCTCTGAAGAAGTCCTGAATGCAAGCATGGGAGGAGGTGACCAGGTAGCTAGAAAGCAGGGGGTCTTGGGAGGAGTGAAGAGGGCTGTTTTTGTCATATTTTGAGATAAGGTTAGTGATGTAGCTGGGAGCAGTTTTGTGGATTACTTTGTAAGCTGCTGTTTAATATTTTGCATTTTATTTTTTGGATGATTGGAAGCCAGTGGAGGGATTGGCAAAGAGGGGCAGCAGACTCTGAACAGTTGGTAAGGTGGATGAGTCTGGCAGTAGCATTCACGATGGACTGGAAGGTGGGATAGCGAGGTAGGCCAATGAGGGAGTTGCTGTATGTGATTAGAAGAGGGAGAATAAATATTTAAAGTCTCATACTAGAGAATAATGTACAAGCTTTATCCGTAAACAGTATTTTGTATAGGACTGCCTGGCTGTAAAGATTTTCAGAGCTTCAAATAAATGCTGCAGTAAAGTATGTATTAAATATTTTTATTCTAAATCCTGGGGGCCTTTGATTTTTACCTGGCAGGTTCTGAAATCTATAAGTTGGCTCATATAAATATAATATTTAACTTTAACTCATTTATGGTGCTTTACTACCTGCTCTCTGTAGGAGATTGGCCGCATTTCTATAGAAATGAATGGAACTCTAGAAGACCAACTGAGCCATTTGCGACAATACGAGAAAAACATTGTGAACTACAAACCAAAGATTGACCAGCTAGAGGGTGATCACCAACAAATTCAGGAAGCACTTATATTTGACAACAAGCACACTAATTATACAATGGAGGTAAGTGTAACTTTGGTCACAGCAAGTACTGTGTTCGAGAAGCCTCTCTGTGGTTTTTTTGTTTTGTTTTTTTTTCTCCTCATATTCAAAAACGGTGTGTGTGTGTGTATGTGTGTGTATATATGTGTGTGTATATATATATATATATATATATATTATATATATATGTGTATGTGTGTGTGTGTGTGTATATATATATATATATATATATATATATATATATATAATATATACTGTATATATATATATATGTATATATGTTTCAAGATGCACAATAAGGAGGCACTTGAAAGATGGGCTGCATGGTTGAGTCGCCAGAAGAAAGCCATTACTATGCAAATGCCACAAAGTATCCGGCTTACAATATGCCAAACAGCACAGAGACAAGCCTCAAACCTTCTGGCACAAAGTCATTTGGAGTGATGAGACCAAAATTTAGCTTTTTGGCCATAAACGCTATATTTGTAGAGGGGGCAATACACGGTATTAGGAACTGGGGTATGTAAAATTTTGATCATGGTCATTTGGCTAGTTTCTGTTATTATGATTAAGGGTAAACACAGTTGATTGATAATAAATGGCCTCAGCCAAACACTAACCATGAGTGAAAAAAGTTTTTGTGGTGTTATTCATATTCTCTGAAAAATGGCCAAGAAATCATAAATTCTGCCAGGGTATGTAAACTTATGAGCACAACTCTGTGTGTGTGTGTGTGTGTGTGTGTGTGTGTATATATATATATATATATATATATATATATATATATATATATATATATATATATATATATATATATATATATATATATATATATATATATATATATATATATTACATATATGTATGTGTGTGTGTATATGTGTATGTAGGAATTTCTTTTTTACAAACAACTAAGTTAAAAAATTTAATTCAAAATTGAAAATGTCACTCATACAGTATGAAACACATTTTTTTTACAGTATAACTTGTTTCAATTATTACAGCACATCCGCGTGGGATGGGAGCAGCTCCTTACCACTATCGCCAGGACTATCAATGAGGTAGAAAACCAGATCCTTACCCGAGATGCCAAAGGCATCAGCCAGGAACAAATGAACGAGTTCAGGAATTCCTTCAACCACTTTGACAGGGTAAGCTTTATGTGCATGGACTCCGGTGTTTATCTATAGACTTATGATTAGAGCCACCCAAAATGAATATTTCAGCTTTTAAAACATGCTGAAGAGTTAATTGCCTCTATCCTCAGGGACTGCAGTAGCAAGATTCCTGGATGTGCATACCTGCTACATCTATTATGAAGAGTTGGATGTTTGTTTATTTTATATGCGAGTACAATAGCACACATTGGTACACCCATATTTGTAGTAGGAATTATAGCCAGTGAATTTCACAGCTGAAGTCCAAGTGGGTGACCCTGCCCACCAAATTCTATCTCTGAGATTTCACTTTTGGGGGAAATGGTCCCTTTATCTCTTAGCAGGGTAACATGTTTTTCCTACCTAAACGCTCATGGTTGTGAGCACACTGTAGTCTCATGAAGAGTACTGTTGTTAGTACTTTAGTCTCTAGGATAAGAAAACAAATGCACAGTTACCACATTTTTATTATACCTGTTTTTATGTTAAATTGAGTTTAGTTTAGAACACATCATACAGAAAGCTTTTCAGTAAATATCATTGAATCATGTGACTGTATGTATAGATGTACTATAACGATAGTGTATAAAAATCGACATAACTTGCTCCCCATTATAAAGTAGATAAATTGACCTATTACGTCTGAATATAAAGGTTGCACTGACTAGACTGTGGCTGTGCGGGAGAAGCGTGCATGTACTAATGTAAAGAGCACTGGTATACGAGTATGTAGATCACAGTAATTATGCATGAACCGAGATAAATAAGTGGTTATACACAATAAACATGCATGTCTTTATGCTCTGCTTCTGCTACTACAATAGTCTTACATCTGCTGTTATGTGTTTATACAATTGAATGATATTTCTAAATACGGAAATACTCTTAATCCTATTAAAAGCGTATCTAAACCTAAATATATATTCATATATTCCTGCTTAGCAGTCCTTAAATGTGGTGGCTGCATTGGTTTTCTTTTTTTAGGCTTTTTTTCCCTTTTATTTTAAGGGGCTGATCCAGCCATTAAATCTGTTATTTTTCAACATTTTTTTTTTTACCAGACCTTGCTGTCTAGCAAAGGTGGCATTTAGGGGGTTGATGCAAAGCATTTAACACTGGCAGGGGTGCTTACAATAGTCAGCTTGTATTCATTTATGTAAAACCTTTATCCCAAAAAGAAGAAAAAAAAATCTGTAACTGCTTAAAAGGTGTAAGCTGGAGTTGGGCTTTAAATAAGTGATTAACAAACTTAAACTTAAAGCTCTAAATCTACTAGTCAGTCTAACACTACCCTCTCCAGACAATGCTGCTGTCCAAGGGTGTCTCCATTGCTCCTCCATAGATGGAGGAGCCACCCTAAAAGAGGAAGCGTGTTACTGGTCAGACCTCCTGGTGAAAATAAAGGAACATAAGCCGGTAAACAGAAAACTAAAGCAGCCACCACATCTAAGGATTGGTAAGCTGCAATATAAGTGTTTTTGAGTTAAGATACACTTTTAAAATCTTGTGCTATTAGTAATTGACTATTAATAAGATATTGTTAATAATAAAAATGTGCAAACAGCCGTGTAGCATTAGGGTCCTTTCAATTGGATATAATTTGAATGGAAGGTTTAGGCAGGTCCTCACTGAAAATAAGCACACTGTTAGCGCTCAAGTTTTGAAGAGACAAATAGAGATATTCTTCTGTCATTTGTTTAGTTCTTAAAATGTAACTTCACTTGAAAAGGGAAGTTCCGATTATCCTTCTCCTTCCTCCCTCCTCTCTCATCATTGTGAATTTCTCACAGGCATCCATTCCCACTTCCGCTCTGCTCACCTCCCCACCCCACCGCCTGCAATCGCCTGGGACACATCGCATGTTCCAGGAGACTGCAGGAGCATTGAGAAAACACAGCACACCTTGTGCATGCACAGTGGGAAGCCGGCTGTGAAACACCAAGAAGTCACAGCCAGCTTTCCACAAGCAAGATGTTGGCTTCAGGGACATGAAGACTGGCGAAGAACCGTCCCCTGGTGATGACAGTCCTGGATCCCTGCGCAGGTAAATGTTTCTGTATTAAAAGTCAGCAGCTACAGTATTTGTAGCTGTTGACTTTTATAACTGATCAGAACTCCTCTTTCATGGCACATAGGAGTCTTTTATGGTCTTGCAGCTCTCCTATGACTGGGGAAATCTTCAAAAATAAAGACTACAAAGAAAGTGTGCATGGGCATAGTGCAACACCTTCTGATACCATTTAAAATGTAAAACGTTTATTAGAATACTCACTAAGAATAATGCATATCATCATATCCTAGGTTCAAAGTCTGTTCACATCCTAAGAGACTGGATATATGATAAGAAGACCTCTTTAGCGCCTACAGCGGGATGTAGTTGGTGCAAGTCTGCTAGAGCTGACCTGCTTACATGCATGCTTGCCTTTAAATACCTTAAATCAGAAAGGAAGTTAACTCAAAGACCCTCCCTCTATGCTAATGAGGGGCTTTGCTTAGGACTATAGACTGGCAAAAAAGGAGCCCAACACATGGTAATGGTAGTAACGATAATAATGATGCACTAGACAAAAACACATAAACATAATGGACTTAATCCACTAAATCAACTACATGCATCTGCCACGCTCTATCTATGGGTATTGCCCACAATTGCTTCATTCATATAACAATGACTCAATGGGGGTTATTTAAGAAAGGCAAATCCACTTTGCACTACAAGTGCAAAGTGCACTTGGAAGTGCAGTCGCTGTAGATCCGAGGGGGACATGCAAGGAAAATAAAAAACAGCATTTTAACTTGATTGGATAATAAAATCAGCAGAGCTTCCCCTCATTTCAGATCTACCCCTCAGATTTACAGCGACTGCACTTCCAAGTGCACTTTCAGTGCAATTTCAAGTGCAATTTGCACTTGTAGTGCAAAGTGGACTTGCCTTTCGTAAATAACACCCAATATGTCTTGCATAGGATTCAGCCCCACTGAATATTAATGTCATGGTATGAATTCTTGCCATAATAGGTACACATCGTAATACCTTAGTACAGTACTGGATCGGAAATTCATGCCTCTTTTATTCAGTATTCAGCTACATCCACCCCACCAGTCAACAGTTGCAAATGGGCTGGAGCCAGGGCGCACAGCCAGAGAGGGGCGCCACCTCTTCTCACTACACCATCAACGCAATCTCCAAATCTTCACACTGGGCTGTCTTTATCTTCCAGACCACATCCCATTATCCAAGAAGAAGTCCTATAAAATTAAGGATATACAACATATAAAGAATAAAACAGAACGATCACATAAAAATACAATAAAAAGTATACAATAAAAAAAATTAAAATGGAAGAAAAAAAATTGCTCACTACCAAAAATGACAAAAAAACAATTACAATAATTAGTGCATATATATGTATGCACGCATGCACAAACAAGTACATACATATGCACATTTTGGCTCCACTTAAAACATTACTTTTTGTCTATTCAAAAAGGCAAGCATGCAAATAACGCTACTAAATTGTTTACAGTCTGAACCATTTTCTTCCCTTGAGATCAATTGCATCAGTGTAAGCTGCAAAATAACCCAAAAAGGATTACAAAGAGAATAGTTTGGTACTGGTATTTTTTTGTCTGCATTGATTGCCATTATTTTAAGAAAGACATTTTTGTGTTCTTTCTTATTTTTAGCCAGTTTGTAAATGAAAAATGCTTTCCTATATTAAGGATAGATATATTGCATAGTGTTTGGGGAGGATAGAGGTAGGGGGTTGAGGATGGATTGCTCTTGTCTATGTTTCTCATCCTTATCTGTGAACCTCATGCCTGATAGTGTGAGACTATTGCCCCACAGCAGCTAGTCAGGGTGTTCTTTTCAATAAATTCACATCAGTCTTGATTGTTAAAATGAAGCTGATTGGTTGCAACACAGGTAGTTGATTTTCAGACATTTAAGCTGGCCATGCACAGCTTCTTCTTCTTTTTTTTTTTTTCCCAGTCTGCTGCACTAGCTAAAAATGGATCGGTGTATGGCCAAGGGGTACCAACTTTTGTTGGTACTCCTGCAGCTTTTAGAAACATTCTTCTTGAACATGCTTCATTCCTTCTGACACGTGATGAAATTTAAAGCAATTGTCTCATTTATACCTGCATTTTCATAGGGTAAAGCAAAGGAAGTGTGAAAAGAGGCAAATTGCTTATTGTACAAATATATAAAGATATTCTGAAATGGCCCAAATTTGTTGGTACCCCTTGAAAACAATAAATAATAATAATAATAATATAATAAATTGTATCATAGTGATAGTTTTAATTGGTATTGGTATCACACATGTCTTTGATCTTGTAATCAGCCTGTCAGTCTATTTAAATAGAGGAAAGTGGTCAATCTGCTGTTTGGTATCATTGGGTGCACCGTATTGAACAAGGCTATCTCCGTGCTACTTTCTGTTCCTGGAACTACTGTTTAAATATTTATTAATACATTTTTAAGATCCATGGAGAGTGTTGCCAAACCTCCCTGCATGTGGCCACAAGAGAACTATTTACACCTTTAATAGAATTGTAGTGCAGTAGTAGACAAAGAGCCAGGGTCAAGGTACATCAGTGTCCGATTACACAATCTGTCCCTTTTTGAGTGACAGTGAGTTCAAAGGAAGAAGGCCCAGAAGAACTACACTGTTGAAAGAAAAACAAAAAAGACCAAAACGGAATTTTCAGAAATAAATATTGACAAACCCCAATGCTTCTTGGAGAATGCTCTTTTTGGAGGAGACCGTACTGGAGATTTTGGCTAGTCACATCTCAAAAAGGTCACAAACAAAAGAATGAACACCATACCTATTTTGAAACATAGAGGAGGCTTGGGAATGTTTGAGGGCAGCTTGACTGTGTCTGGCACAGGGTGCCTTGAATCTGTGCATGGTGCACTGAAACTTCAAGACTATCAAGGAATTCTGGAGCAAAACAAAATGCCCACTGCCCAGAAAGCTTTGTTTCAGTTGCATGTCATGGGTTCTCCAACTGAATAATGATCTACACACAGCTAAAAGTTTCCAAGAACAAAACATCTGACTATTCTGAGGTGGCCTTATATGAGCCCTGTTGGCAGGTGCATTGAGAGCTACAGAAATTGCTTGTTTGCACTGATAGACCCTTATGGTTATGCAAAAAAAATCAGGTTAAGGGTCCCATCATTTTTGTCAGTTTTTTTTTTTTTTTTTTTATTGAAAATATTGCAGTAAATCACAAATCAAAAGCAAAGTCTGATTTTTGTGATGGATGCCATTTGATTTGGGCAGATTCAAGCTATTTCAGGAAAAATTGTGGGTTCTTCCATGGTTGTGGAAGGGCACCAACAATTTGTCCACGTTTGTACATATATAAGGCACTCAAGCATGAGCCCGTGTGTTATTCTGGGAACATTACCAATTCTGTTGTAGTTGAATATCTCTGTTTAATGAAAAGTGAATGCTGTACATGGGGTTGTGAGGTTCTTCTATGTGCACAAACTCTAAATCATCCACTGTTAAATACATCCTTGTCACAAATATTAATTCTAACTATGTTCTTTTTGTTCCCTCCATCCTGTGCATGTCCTTTCCCGCTTCATCTGCATGACCCTTTATTCACAAACCAACCCTCTATGCTCTCACCCTATCACCCACCCCTGGCATGGCATGTCCCGGACACCTGAACTCTCACTTGCTGTCACAAGGATCACAACGGCACACTTGGCCCAGAGGAATTTAAGGCCTGCCTCATCAGCTTGGGTTACGATATTGGCAACGACCCTCAGGTACTGAAAATCAGAGTTGATAAGTTGAGCCGGGTATTTCATTTTAACGTGACTCTTGGTTTCCCAGGCATTGCGAACAAATGTTTTTGTACATCATACTGAGAAGGAATAATTTCTTTTTCTCCTTATTTCTTTGGTGTTGATTGCTTCTCTTGTCTACCCTGTTCTTTTCTTCTTTAATCTGTTATTCATCTTCTTTTAAATACCTTCCAAACCTCTGCTTCTGTGATACCTCTAACATATTTCTTATGTGTTTACAATTTTCCTAACACAATCTTTATATACATCCTACTGCTGCTTTACTTTTCTTACTGTCCTCTTCTCTTTACTGCCTGTTTCTGTTCTCTACTCTCCACCACTGATCCTCCTGCAGAAGAAGATTGGTATGCTGGACAGTGATGATTTCCGAGCCTGCCTTATCTCCATGGGTTACAACATGGTAATGTAAAATGCCTGCTTGCATTGTGTGATGTTGTAAGAACACAAATACTCTGTAACACAAAAATCATACTTTCTCTGGGCAAAAGAATCCTTTATAAAGGCTCCTGATTTCTTGTGTGTCCAGGAGGGATGACCCACAAAACTGGTTCGGGCTGTCGTAAGTCCTGTCCTTTAAAATATATGTAAACTCTTAAAAATTAAAATTCCCTTGTTTGCTCCTTTTTGGTCTGTTCAGTGTTCAACCAAAAGTGTTTTTTGTTATGTCTGTTGAATAAGTGCAAAAAAAAAATACCTGCTGATGCTGCCATAAATCCAGTGAACTTCTAACTTCCTGGACATTCTGCAGCAATATCTCAAGCAGTCTTATCAGCCTTCACAGGTTGCCTCTGTGAGCTATAGAAGCCCCTCCTGCTATCTCAATGCATTCCTAAACTGACCAACCACTTCAATATCCTGTGATAGGATTGTGAAGGAAGGAGCCCTGATAGTTCCATCATGGAAGAAGTTGTCAAGACACAACTTTCACCTAACTCAAAAAAAGCTGAGCTAGGGAAGTAAGGAATGAACACCTGATTGGAGAACCTTTTTTGATATATACAATATATACAGTGTGTGTGATATATATAATATTACACACACACACCGTGGGGAAAATTATTTGATACCCTGCAGATTTTGTAAGTTTTCCCACTTACAAAGAAACAAAAGGTCTATAATTTTTATTATAGGTGTATTTTAAATGGTAGAGACAGAATATCAACCAAAAACACATGATACAAATGTTATGAATTGAGTAAAATAAGTATTTGATCCCCAAGCAAAACATGACTTCGTACTTGGTGGAGAAACCTTTGTTGGCAAGCACAGAGGTAAGACGTTTCTTGTAGTTTGTTACCAGGTTTGCACTCATCTCAGGAGGGATTTTGGTCCACTCTTTTTTTACAGATCTTCTCTAAATCACTAAATCTCTCCAATACTCCCATAGGTGACATTCAACTGATGGACACATCAGGGCACACAATGTGGGTATTTGAGGATATACATTTTATTCCCACCCCCATGATAGTTACTCCCGACTTGACTACATTTTTTGCTCCCCTATCCTAGTAGCGAATTCCACTTCAGCAGACATATACATATGCCCCTGGTCTGACCACCACATAGTATCCTGTAACCTTTCCTGCATAGGACTCTCCAATGCCACTAGGGCCCGGCGCCTTAATGACTCCTTACTCACTGATCCTAGCATAGTTGGTCAATTATCTGATCGCCTAACTGACTACTTTTGCCACAACATTGAGGGGATCTCCCCCATAACTCTATGGGCAGCCCATAAGGCTGTGTTAAGGGGTCATCTCATAGAAATTGTCCAGGAAACGCCAAAAACTTAGATATTTCCACACTTACTTATGACCTTGAACAACTTTACCACAGTCATGGCCAGTCCCCTTCCTAGGAATTGCTGAATCAAGTCAATAGCAAGAGAAGCGCCCTGGACACTTTGCTCTCAGAGCAAACTGAAAAATCTCTTTGCTGATCCAAGGCCCGCTTTCTCTTGCATAGAAATTCGGCCTCGGCTTTGTTTGCAAGAAAGTTGAAACAATCTACACAACTAAAACATTCTTACAAATTATGAAATAATGGGAACCTCACAACCCACCCCAACGATATCCTAATGATATTCTCCTCCTACTACCAAACACTTCTATCAGACCCTTCATCCCCAAACTGCCCCTCCTCTCAGACCTGGCTAGATTCTCTCCCGCTACCCAAGCTCACTGAGAAGCAGTTACAGCTTCTCAACGCCCCTTGCAAGGAGGAAGAAATAGCCTCTATCATCTCTTTAAAATCCTCCAAAACCCCAGGTCTGGATGGTTACACAGCACCATATTATAAAAAATTTGCTGGAATACTAGTCCCTAAGATGGCCAAACTATATAACCTTTATACTGAGAGGGGGATCATTTCCAGATGACATGTTGTTGGCCAATATGTCCTTGATCCCAAAGCCAGGCAAGGATCACACCCTTTCCCAGAACTTTCACCCTATCTCTGTCATTAACAATGACTTAAAGATTTTTGACCGTATTTTAGCAGACCGTCTGGCATTGGTTATCACCTCTCTGATCTCCCCATGTCAGACGGGCTTTATTCCAACTAGGCAAATTACGGATAATATATGCTTAGCAGCTAACGTCATACAGGACGCTGACGCTCACTCCAGTAAAGTCCTACTGCTTAGCTTAGATACAAATAAAGCCTTCAACAGTGTTCTCTGGCCCTATTTAGACTCTATCTTATCCAAAATTGGCATTAATGGGGCATTCATAAACGGGTTTAAGGCATTATATCATCACCACCGGATCCGCATTAAACTCCCAGGGTGCAACTCTGAATACTTTCCTCTGGGTCGAGGTGCTAGTCATGGGTGTCCCCTCTCCCCCCTTCTATTCGCTTTGGCGATTGAACCGTTAGTCTGCTCCATTTCCTCCAACCCAAATATTAAAGGATACGTTAAAAATGGTCAATTTAAAATGAGCTTCTACGCAGACGATGTCCTCCTCTTTATTACAGACCCCCTAATTTCCCTCCCCAACCTTCTCAATACCTTAGACACCTTTCACCACCTTACGGGACGAGTGAATCAATCGAAATGTATAGCTTTACCCATCAACCTCCCTCAGCCCTTGCTGAATACTCTCAAAACTAAATGTGAATTCACTTGGAGCTCAGGCACCCTACCATATTTGGGGATCCGACTAGCCCCATTCCTCAAACTGATATACATGCATAATTACCCACAATCCTTCTCTAATATAAAACAATTACTCACTCAATGGTCATCATACCATATATCGTTCTTAGGTCGAATTCAGGCAATAAAAATGTCATTCCTCTCTAAACTATTATTTTACTTCAGATCTTTACCGATTTATGTCCCCCATTCCACGATAATGGCAGTGCAATCCGAACTGCTTAAATTTGTCTGGCAAAATAAGAAGCCTTGCATGAGCCGCCTGTTGATGCATAGAGCGCAGTCTAGAGGCGTACTAGGCTGCCCAGACCTGTGGAAATATTACTTGGCCTTACGCCTAATCCAATTGGCACAATGGCATACCCCCTATCCTCTGTCCAATGGTTGCAGTTTAAAAGTATCTCCGTGGTCCCGTTCTACCTCCCAGGTCTTCTCTGGTCAAGCTTTGTTTCTCCTAAAGATGTTGCACAGCTAAATGGTATTGTGGGTCAATCCCTTTATCTCTGGTTTCTCTATAAGGTGAAATTCAAATTGCTCTCCAACCCTCCATGCCTTGCCTCTTTCTTAGGTGATATTCAATTCCCCCCAGCCTTCAATACAGACCAAGAGTTTGCCAGTTGGACCTCACAAGGCCTAGTAACTCTAGACTTTCTGCTACAGGGTTCCTCCTTCTGCACATTTGAGCTACTACAACACAATTATGCCCTTCACCGCTCTGAATTCTACAAATACTTACAAATACTACATTTTTTCACTAGTATGGTTACCCAGAAAGCCAATTCAGTCAAATCACCATGCGAGAACCTCTGCGGTGAGGCATCCAGAGATAGGGGGATCCTATATAAATACCTCAATGATCATGATACTACAGCCAAATCTATAGCTATGTTGGGATGGGAGGCGAGGGTGGATCAGGAGATCCCAGTAGAGGACTGGTATGACATGGTCTCAAATATGCATAAATGAACACGCTCTATCGCTATTAAAGAGACCATAGTTCAATTACATACCCGTTGGTATTACACCCCCTACAGGCTGCACAGAATCTACCCACTGTTTCCCAACACATGTTTTAGGGGATGTCGGGACAGGGGCACTCTCCTACATATGGTCTGGAGCTGTACGGTTCTGAAACCCTCATGGCAGTGAACCTCCTCACTTTTGCTCCAAATAACAGGGGTACCTGTGACCTTGACCTATCAGATGTGTGCATCTTTTTTGCCGAGCTCACTGATGTCTCCCCCCCCCCCCCTCAAAAGTTGGCACATACACATCTTTAGTGCCATCCAATGGGCAATTGCCTTAAATTGGCGATGCCTTTCTGTTCCTTGTTCACAGGTGCTTCTTCACATGAAATCCATTAGACTAATGGAAAGAGTGCATCACACTCTCATGGACTAAATGCACATCTTCGAGTTAAAACCTTTGTCGGGTTTTTATTGCTGTTTGTGTTCTTGTTGGAGAGATTTCCCCTCCCTTTCTGCTGCAGTGACAACTGCACCCTTTACTACAAAAAAATGGTGCCACCTGTACTCAAAAAAGCTCAGTACACTGCAAGTATACAGTAAATGAGAAATTAAAAAATAAATATACTTATGCACTACTCAGTGTGTGGATTACAAATTAAATCAACAAATAGATCAAAAATCAGAGTAATAAATGTGGAAAAAAAATGAATAGTGAGATAAAGCTACCAGTGTCACTAACACCAACAATGATCAATGTGTATCTTATTGGATCAGCGCTAAATCACAAATAACACCAATAATTATATTAGAGCAATATATACAAAGCATACACAATGGGAAAAAAAATGTATTTTCGAGATTGGTGAAAATAAATCAAATAAAGTCCAGTGTAGGAAAATGTGAATATCAATAACAACGGTATAAAGTTCTGAATGCTTGACAGACAACTCCCAGTGTCAGCATCCATACATTTGTGCTGAATCTCCAAAAAAAGAGCAAACTCCACCACCATGTGCAATGGCCGCTCACCTCAATTCCAAAGGTAATGCGAGTCAAACTGCTGAAGCAAACTTCATATGCTATCATCCGTCATTGGTCATCGCACATGCAACAAGGAAGAGAACGCCTCTTGGTGTACTATAAAACAGTAGTTTATTTAAAATGATGGATTAGAGTGATCAAAACACTGATATATTATTTTGGCACCATTATCCTTTTTATAGAAAGAACAAGAGAAAAAACAAATTGGCGGTATGGGACTTTGTGGGTGCTTATTTTAATAAAATTAGTATGTAACAATAAAGTATGAAAAAATAAATTATTTTATTACAACAACATGAAAAAAGGACAAAGAGAATAGTCACATAGAAAGGAACAGACGTCACTTATTCTATGTAGTGTATCCACATGTCTGTTAAGTTTTCCACACACAAGTTCAACATTTTTTGCCATGCGGCTTCCTCAGGAACATGCTTGGACATTTTTCTCTAATAAGTAGATACAAATGTGTATATTAATTTATACAAATCTCAAGTTTGAAAAGATACAAACAATAATTTGAACCAGATACATATATACATACATAGGTGCATCCAAGGAGTGTAGCAGAAATTATGAACCGGTAGGCTCTGGCTCCAATGCTTAGGAGATTCAGAAACCAAGCTATACTGAGTGATGTCAGAGCAAATAATTGGGCACAAGAGCCCTAACAGTAGTTTATTTAAAAATAAAACAAAGGTAGACTTACATTTAAAATCGCAGATGTGCGGGTAGCCACACAGATATGGGGTCACACATCAGTGAGATGCTGGAAAAGGAGAACTTTGGTTTTGGCCGTACCAGAAGTGACGTCACCCACCTCCTGCTGACGCGTTGCATCACTATCAAGTGACTTTATCAAGGGATAAAGTCCCTTGACAAAGTCATGTGATAGTGATGCAGCGTGTTGGGAGGAGCTGGGTGACGTAACTTCCGTTTACGGCCGAAACCGAAGTTCTCCTTTTTCCAGCGTCTCGCTGATGTCATCTGCGATTTTAAATGTAAGTCTACCTTTGTTTTATTTTTAAATAAACGACTGTTTTATAATACACCATGAGTTCTTTTCCTTGTTACATGTGCGATGATCAATGACGGATGATAGCATATGAAGTTTGATGCGCATTACCTTTGGAATTGAGGTGAGTGGCCATTGCACATGGTGGCGGAGTTTGCGTGGGATTCAGCACAAATGTATGAACACTGACCCTGGGATTTGTCTGTCAAGCATGCACAACTTTATTGAAGAAGGACTGTACACTATTGCTAATGATATTCACATTTTCCTACACTGGACTTTTTTTTTTATTTTCACCAATCTTGAAAACACATTTTTTCTTCCCTATTATTAGTATTATTATTATTATATGCTTTGTATATATTTCTCTAGCTGCTCCAATAAGATACACATTAATAAATGAGAAATGGCTTCAGCTCGGCTCTCCACTCATGAAATAGCCCAAGGGATGGAGAGCCGAGCTGAAGCCATTTCTTATTTATTGTATATTTGCCGCGTTGTAGTCTGGATGGAGCTTGACTATCCAGCATTAGTAGCCACCGGCACCAGCAAAGAGTAGGATCATCCAGCCGGATTATTAATTGTGATATTTGACCAGTACTGTTCTTTTTGTTTAGTCTATAACTCATCCCTTTAATTTTTGTCCTGGGGTCACTGGGACAGGAAGTGAAGAGAAATCGCCCCAATGATGACACAGACAGCAATAAGGTTCTCACTGTTACCCACTCCCACAAAAACTAAAAACATTTTGGCTGGAGTTGGGCTTTAATTTACTATATTGATTTATTTCATCAGTTCTTCAATTTAAAACAACGTATTACTGTTTTTTCCATTTGAATTCAAGATTTTGTTAAAGTAATCAGTTTTGATGGGTTAAAGGAGTATTATTTCATTGTCCAAATCTAGTGTAAAGAGCCACAATACTGATAAAAAATTTTTGTATAATAAATGTAAAGATCAGAAAGTAAAAAATAAAGTACATTTTGCTTTTGCTACTTTATTTTGGCTAATTTTGTACATTACAATTAATATGTTTCTTGGACCAGAGGATAGTGCAGTTTTGAAAATGATTTTAATTGAATTTACCCGCTGGCTTGTTATATAACACAAAAATGACTGTTTCTGATACCAAGCTGTATGAAGTTGGGAGATCTTGTCAGTTTAGAGGTACAAAAAGTTAGCGGATGATTTAGCCCATATATGTTTTAGGTGGACTGATCTACAAAAGTAGGATAGACAAGCCATTAGTGGTATTTTATTTAAACTTCAATGCAGGTCTAATGATGTGGAAAAAATGTACAATTCCAGGTATTTGTTGACAGAATAAATCATCTAGGTTTTTAGGGGACAATAATTTAGACACACAACAATCTATTACATTTTAAATATGCCAACATAAAATGAAAATAATAATGATCAGTGGAAGAAATCTTAAAGACATTTCAGCACAATTTAAATTAGACAATTTTCCATGTTCACTTTGCAAAATGAATTTTTGCTGATCACTGAATGAGGTGAAACGCAGTGAAGAATCACTTTACAAAGCATACCCAGTCATGCGCAAGGAAAATTAACTACTTGTCGCCCAGCATATGCATATAAAAGCCCTGAATAGCACGTGGTTATAACAGGACTACAGCTGCAGCGATGACCCTGATATCTTTGTTTTTTTAGAGCTGGTGATCAGCTTTCATGTAAAAGGTGATCCAGGTGTTAATCACTTTTACAGCGCTGCAGAGCCCTGCACCCCGTCCTCTGCTGTTCCCGGGCTCTCCTGTTCCCCCCAGCGAGCCTGGTACCACCGTAAGCAGTTGGGTCGGCTGCTCACATTGGTGATGGAGAAGCACTTGTTCCCCTATTTCCTCTGTGACAAATAAACTTGGAAGCAACAAGGATTTTGTCAAGTATTCGGTGCTGTCTTTCCCTGGCCATTACAGCCAGGGGAGCATCTGATCAAACATGATCAAATGCATTGAGGAGCAGGAAAGATATCAGGGCTCTAACAGACCCCTGATATCTTCATAAGGCTGCTTTCACACTGAAAGCGCCGCCTGTTATCGCTAAAGCGTGGCTTGTTTTAGCTGTGCGTTAGTGTTGTTCAAGCGGCGTTTTGCACCGCTTTTCAGCCGATAGCGGGGCGCTTTTAACCCAAAAAAAGGGTTACATACTCCTGTTTTTCCACGCTTTTATTGCGCTTTGAATGTGCTCCCCATTCATTCATTACATCCAGCGCTCCCAACCTGCCCCAAAGATGCTGCTTGCAGTACTTTTCGTCCCGCAAGCGCACCGCCCGAATGTGAAAAGTTACAATGGAATGAATGGGAGGCGGTTTTCAGGCACTTAGCAGAGGCTATTTCCAGCGCTAAAGCGCATGAAAAACACACCAATGTGAAAGGGGTCTAAAGAGCACCTGTCGCTGCCCAAAGCTATCACAAGGAGGCATGTTTGGCCCCTTTTGTAATAGCAATAAAGTTAAAATGAAAAAAAAAAAATACAAAAAGTATTAAAAAAAATACTGTTTTTATAAAATATGTAATGTTTAGGCTTCTAAGTAATTTTCTAGCAAAAAAAAAATGATTTTAACATGTATGTGAAAAATTAAAAATTTACCCAGACAGCAGGCAGTTTAAAAAAAGCAAAACAGGATTTTTGCTTAACACAATTGAATGATTGAAGTCACCAAAGCTTTGCCTCATTCGCTAATCGAAGTGAAAATTCACTGTGCAAAGAGAGTTGTCCAAGAGTGACTGACAGGCTAAAGTAGCATTAAGATCCCAATATGTTTAGCTTAACACATTGAACACAGTAAAATAAACTTTCCCTAGCACTTGCAGTTTACAACCTTTCAGTGCTGCTGGATGCTGCTCTCTGCCACCCTGAAGTTCTTGTCTTTACAGGAATCAGTTGACAATGGATAGTGCAGTCAGTAGTCCATCACTAGTCGCTAGTAGTCCATCAGGGTGGTTCCATAGGATGCTGCAAGAGAAGGAGCCGCCATAAAACAGGAAACCTGGCGCAGTGGTGATGTACCTAAATAAAAAGGAGAATAGGCAATGATTAAAAGATAAAGAAGCTGAATACTAAGGGATTACATGAACTGTTGAAAGTTCCTGTGTGATCATGTGATCATGAGCACCATTGAACACTAGCCAGATTACTGTAAAAATTAGGAACCTTGCTGTTGCATTTGGCAGGGTTAGCTAGGAGATATTTGTTAAAGGGTAAAAAAATATATATATATTGGATAAGATGTTGAGTTTATAAGGAATCCTAGGCTGAGCAACAAGTTCTCATTTGCACAGTATTTCTAATGTATTCTAGTTGCCAACAAATGAAGTAATGGGTAGCTGTCAGGTGGTCCAAAAGCTGTCATAGAAGCAGCACAGGGTGTATTTCCATAATCTGCAGGGAGAGGCATTGTCACATTAGAATACCAATATTCTAATATGTTTCCTTTGTAGGGTGAAGCAGAATTTGCCCGCATTATGAGTATTGTGGATCCTAACCGACTAGGAGTGGTAACATTTCAAGCCTTCATCGACTTCATGTCTCGGGAAACTGCAGACACAGACACCGCAGACCAAGTTATGTCTTCTTTTAAGGTCCTGGCTGGTGATAAGGTATGTGTATGGTCATTTTTATGGCATCAAATACATAGTGTTTGTTAACCCCAAAAAATAAATAAATTGATCCTGTTTCTTTAAAGCATGTTGTACAGCACAGTGCTTGTGCTGTGTAATTTGGCCCCCTGTATCACCTGAAACACCTGGCTGATCCTGCCAGTTTCTGCCCTCCCCTCTGTACGCTGACTATGATAATCAGGGCTGCTGACATTGTACGTGCTTCTGTCAGCCACATCTATGTCTCCTCTGTCGTCCTCCCCCTCCCCTTCCTGCTTGTCAGCTCCCCAATCCTCCCCTCCTCAAAAAAAAGTGTTTTTCTTCTATAGTTCTGTCTATTATATAATATTAAGCTCCCCAGTAGATGTAATTTTTAAAAATATGCGGTATAATACCTTACGAGCGTCATTCGGCGCTCACGTGACTGCCCGCTGGTGTCCTCTCCTCATCTCGGCTGACGTTAGCAGGGGTTTCCCAGCACCTCCCTCTGCAGCTATCAGATTGGGATATGAGACCGGCGGTCAGTCAGCTGAGTGCCGAACAGCGTTCTGAAGTAAGTTATTATACCGCATATTTTTAAAAATGACATCCACTGGGGAGCTTAGTGTTATGTACCATGTTTGACCTTAACAAACACTTTAAAGTATTGTCTGCCCTTTTTGCTTGCAGCCAAAAAGTATAGATCTAAAGAATAAGAAGTGTGTTTGGTGTATGTTAAAGGGTTTTATATCTGCATAGATTACATTGTATCAGTTTGTGTCTCTCTTTAGTGTTAGAACTCCTACTGTACTGTTTTTTTTTTCCTTTTACAACTGCCCCGCTCTCCTTTTATACTTACAGTGGCTTGTGAAAGTATTCGGCCCCCTTGAACTTTTCAACCTTTTGCCACATTTCAGGCTTCAACCATAAAGATATAAAATTTTTATTTTTTGTGAAGAATCACCAACAAGTGGGACACAATTGTGAAGTGGAACGAAATCTTTAGGATTTTTGAAACTTTTTTAACTAATAAAAAAATGAAAAGTGGGGCGTGCAAAATTATTCTCCCCCCTTGCGTTAATACTTTGTAGAGCCACCTTTTGCTGCGATTACAGCTGCAAGTCGCGTGGGGTATGTCTCTATCAGTTTTGCACATCGAGAGACTGAAATTCTTGCCCATTCTTCCTTGCAAAACAGCTCGAGCTCAGTGAGGTTGGATGGAGAGCGTTTGTGAACAGCAGTTTTCAGCTCTTTCCACAGATTCTCGATTGGATTCAGGTCTGGACTTTGACTTGGCCATTCTTACACCTGGATACGTTTATTTGTGAACCATTCCTTTGTAGATTTTGCTGTATGTTTGGGATCATTGTCTTGTTGGAAGATAAATCTCCGTCCCAGTTTCAGGTCTTTTGCAGACTCCAACAGGTTTTCATCCAGAATGGTCCTGTATTTGGCTGCATCCATCTTCCCCTCAATTTTAACCATCTTCCCTGTCCCTGCTGAAGAAAAGCAGGCCCAAATTATGATGCTGCCACCACCATGTTTGACAGTGGGGATGGTGTGTTGAGTGATGAGCTGTGTTGCTTTTACGCCAAACATATCGTTTTACATTGTGGCCAAAAAGTTCGATTTTGGTTTCATCGGACCAGAGCACCTTCTTCCACATGTTTGGTGTGTTCCCCAGGTGGTTTGTGGCAAACTTTAGACGAGACTTTTTATGGATATCTTTGAGAAATGGCTTTCTTCTTGCCACTCTTCCATAAAGGCCAGATTTGTGCAGTGTACGACTGATTGTTGTCCTATGGACAGACTCTCCCACCTCAGCTGTAGTTCTCTGCAGTTCATCCAGAGTGATCATGGGCCTCTTGGCTGCATCTCTGATCAGTCTTCTCCTTGTCTGAGCTGAAAGTTTAGAGGGACAGCCAGGTCTTGGTAGATTTGCAGTGGTCTGATACTCCTTCCATTTCAAAATGATCGCTTGCACAGTGCTCCTTGGGATGTTTAAAGCTTGGGAAATCTTTTTGTATCCAAATCCGGCTTTAAACTTCTCCACAACAGTATTACGGACCTGCCTGGTGTGTTCCTTGGTCTTCATGATGCTCTCTGCGCTTTCAACAGAACCCTGAGACTATCACAGAGCAGGTGCATTTATACAGAGACTTACACACAGGTGGATTCTATTTATCACCATCAGTCATTTAGGACAACATTGGATCATTCAGAGATCCTCGCTGAACTTCTGGAGTGAGTTTGCTGCACTGAAAGTAAAGGGGCCATACTCAATCATCACCAACAAATATGGGGATTGGCCCAGAAAAAACTTAAAATAGGGTACATTCACGCACACACTCCTTTTATGGGCTAACAACCAGCTAGCGGAACTTAAAAAAATACCAGACCCTACTATATGGGCCAGATATGGAATCATATATCTGCATCAGGTAATTGTGAACGCTAGGCCTAAAGCATTTCAAACTCTTCAGGAAGAATACTCTATTCCGCAACAATTAATGTTCAAATTCATACAACTCAGACATGCCTTGCGTTCACAATTCAGGAACGAAAGTTGCACCCTGGAATACCCCCAAAATCTTGGACATAATAATGGGAGCCGAATCGCAAAAATTGATATCTAATCTCTATTACTCCATAAGGTTACCCAGAATCAGAGAAGTGATACAAAAAGCCAAAACAAGATGGGAAAGAGATGTAGGGGCCGTAAGTGACTCAGATTGGGAGGAAATTCTAGATAATGTGAGGGTGGCATCTCCAAAACTGTCTGATAGGTTAACACAGATATACATCATTCATCAAGCGTACCTGACACCTAACATAATAAGGAAGTTTCAACCTACACGTATTATATTATGTCCTCACTGTCAGGCAGAGATGGGTAGCTTTTTTCACTTAATCTGGGAATGCACTACCCTTCAAACATACTGGAGTCAAGTGATAAAGTTCTTGCACGACCAAATGGGTTCCCCTGTAGTATTAGATCCAAAACTTTGTATACTGGGTCTTCTTCCAGACGTGGACATTGATAAATACCAAGCCATATTTATATCTGAAGTCCTATTTTTGGCCAGAAAAGTAATTGCTAAGACTTGGATGCAGAACGTAACCCCCACCATAACAAGCTGGAAGAGAGATGTTAACAATTCCCTCTCATACAAGCAGCTGATTTACAAACACAGGGGAAACAGCCACAAATACTCAAGGATTTGGGACGGATGGCTGGGAGACGGTGAGACATGTGTATAGTAATGCGTGTAAACAAGTTTATCAATACCTAGCAACTAAAACATACTGTACAACCATATAATAAGTAACCCAATTCAGTCTGTCAGAACCTCACAAACAATTGGTATACCTTTGTTATGCAATGCCAGCCTTGCAAGGCGCTAATGTATGTAAACGTACCACATGTGACTATATTTTATGTTTCTATACATAGACCTCAAATGTGCTGTATAAATTTCTGCCTAATTTCAATAAAGATCATTTTCCCAAAAAAAAAAAAAGAAAGTAAAGGGGCCGAATAATTTTGCACGCACCACTTTTCAGTTTTTTAATTGCTAAAAAAGTTTAAAATATCCAATAGATTTCGTTCCACTTCACAATTGTGTCCCACTTGTTGGTGATTCTTCACAAAAAATTAAAATTTTATATCTTTATGTTTGAAGCCTGAAATGTGGCAAAAGTTTGAAAAGTTCAAGGGGGCCGAATACTTTCGCAAGCCACTGTACCTGAGCCCGATCCAGTGATGTGCACGAGAGCAGTGGCTCTCCTGGGTCTCTTTCTCCTCATTGGCTGAGACAGTAGTGGGAGCCATTGACTTCAATGAAGAGAGAGCAGGGGCAGGGCTGAGTCGCACTGTGTGTGAATGACCATACGGAGTAGTGGCTTGGGAGCGAGCTGCTTGCTATGGGGGGCACTCGGTAGGAGGGAGGGGCCAGGAGCGCCAGAGGGGGAATCCCAAGAAGAGGATCCGGTCTGCTCTGTGCCTTTAATCTGCCTTTTAATATCCTTTTAATTACCCAGAATGTCACTACATGGAACTGTTGGCATTTCCCTGCGACTTCCAGGGTTGAATTGTATTGGTTGATTTGAATTTAAAGTGATTGTAAATTAAAATGTTTTATTAAAAAAACAACAACAAAAAAAACAAACCTATCTTACTTGCTCTGTGCAGTGGTTTTGCACAGAACAGCTCGATCCAACTATTCTTGGGTCCCCCCGCTGGTGCTCTGGGCCCCTCCACTTTTTTGAGTCCCAATGGCTCCTGCATCTCAGTCAATCAGGAGGGAGAGACCCAGGAGAGCCTCGGATCTCGCGCACATCGCTGGAACGAGATCAGACCTGAGTAAGTATTAGAGGGGCTGAGGGGGGAGCTGCACACATTCATGAAGGTAAAAAAACCTTCAGCCTTTACAACCACTTTAAGTCCGTGGATCCTAGGAGCTTATTTATAACTGAGATTAGATATTGCTATCGGCTCTCTATTTATACATTGCAGGGCTACATGTATTGTGTCATGAAATGCTGGCGGAGCTCCACACAGATTTTCTCTGCTTATGACAGCAGAAAAAACTTTGTGACTGGCCTTTAATTGTCATTGTGCTCCACTGACTTTAGAATTGCAAAGCTAGTGGAATGCAGCGCATATTTGAAAAGCTCATGGCTATGCCTTATAGATATACAAAAATGTGGTATTTTTTACTGCTGCCTTTTAAACAAGCCCTTTGGGTACATATGATGCCTTCTGTCTCCTACCATGTTTTTCTTGAGATAACATTCTCATGACCTCATCACGCTCGTACAGGTACAGGAGTGGGGCATAATGGCTCTGTAACCAAAAATAGCTAACTTTGTATGATGTACTTTTTTTTTTCTTTTGCAGAATTACATCACTGCAGATGAACTTCGCCGTGAACTTCCTCCAGATCAAGCAGAGTATTGCATTGCCAGGATGGCACCGTACATTGGGCATGACGCAGTCCCAGGGGCTCTGGACTATATGTCTTTTTCAACGGCGCTGTACGGTGAAAGTGACCTTTAACCCACCATTGCTCACCTCGATGTCACTGCAGCGCTGATTGTCCACCGCTCCTGTATGCAATGGTGTTTCAGCTTTCACGCCTTTTGTGTCTCCATAGCTCACAAAATAAAAAACAAAAAATCACGATTTTGCTCCTGCAGTGCTCAGAGCTTTTTGTCTTTCTGGCATTGCAGGGCATGTTAATATCTGTTTTTGTCCTTACAGTAACAGTTTACAAATAAAATTTTTACTAAAGACCTTTAAAAAAAAGCATATTTTATTATGAGAGGAATAAAAGGTGAAATGTATTTTTCTGCCAAAAGTGAAAATAACCTTTTTTGTGGTTTGTTGGACATCAATAGTAATGTTGAGCTCCTTACCTGTCTTCTTTTTTGCTACCACTTGAGGGAGCACTGACTGTTAACTAGTTATGAATAGGCATGATTCATTCTTTTTCATCCTCCAAATACAATCTCTTTCAAACTGCGGCAATGTAAACCATTTCAAGGTGCAGAAGGAACCTATTGAAAAGTATCCATATTTTTTTAAGCAGAAACATTCCCTATGTTTTCAATATTTAATGTAAGATATATAATGCAGCATTCTCTTACCAGCTCAACAACTTCTTTTTAATGTTGTTACTATGGTTTGTTTTGAGATATGAAGCTTCGATCATTTGTTCTCAATATCTGCTTGTCACAGACCTTATTAAAGAAGTTCCTGTTTAAATTTTAATCTTTTTGTGTTATTGGTTACTTTCCAATAAATGACATTTCATAATACTGTTTAAACAATATGTTGTGTGTACATGGAATTCTTTTATTTATGTCAACAAAAGATTTGTGTCTGAGGCTACCCAGAGGAGTCTGACGTGGGATAGGTCAAGAGAAACCACAGGCTATAAATGGGGCACTGTATAAGCTTTATATGGCTAAAGTATATGGACAACCCTCCAAACAATTGAGTTAAGGTGCGCAGACAGCTCCAAAAAAGATATGGTTTGACAAGTTTGGTGTAGCAGAACCCAAGTGACCTGCACAGAGCTTTGACCACAGTCCTACTGAACACCTTTGGGATGAACTGGAACACTCGATAGCAAGCCTGATCTTTTCATTCAACATTAGTATCTGTTTTGGCTGAATGGATGCATATTTCCACAGACACTCCGGTATATAATAAAGCCTTCCCAGAATAGTGTAGGTTTTTATAGCCAATGAAAGTTGAAGGGTAACTCTCTATATTAATGCCCATGGTTTTGGAATTGGATATCCACAAGGCTTATATAGGTGTGATGGTCAGGTGTCCACAAACGTTTGGCCATGTAATATATTAATAGTGAGCCCCACCATACAGTAAATACCCTAAACCAATGTTTAACTCCAGTCCTCAAGGTGCCCCAACAGGTCATGTTTTCAGGCTCTCCATTATTTTGCTTATTTTGATTTGATCAGTTTCACTGCCTTAGTAATTACCAAAAGCCATTTCATCTGAGGACATCCTGAAAACATGACCTGTTGGGGTGCCATGAGGACTGGTGTTGAGAAACACTGCCCTAAACGTACCAACTTTTCATCACGATAAAACACAGAAATAAGCATGCTACAACACACATTGTAAATTGCATTTAGACAATTTTGGCTGCAGAGACTGTATCGTATATATAGCTGTCAGCATAGCAGTGCTTTAATGTGCTCCCCATAGCTGGTCGGTAAATAATAGCAGTGCCTATCAAAATAATAGCCCTGTATCCAGTGGCGGCCTGTCCATTAGGGACACAGGTGCTGCCCCCCTAACCCATGCGCCCGGACCCTAATCTCCATGCAGGGCTCTAGTCACATGGATTTCAATAGGGTGTTTTTTTTTTTTTGGGGGGGGGGGGTTTGCACATAATTCAAGCCTGGGGAGCTAATTGTCTTCACAAAAGGTGGCCTTGGGGAGCAGAGCACTGCACCCTGAGCCCACCCAGTTGTGTGGCAATAGCAAATTAATATTCAAAATTGTCTTCCTGGTTATCCTCCCGGCCAATCGGGAAGCAGGTCCTGAGACCCGATTGGCCAAGAGGAGAAGCGACCATTTTGGCCAGTACCGGGGGAGGATGTACGGGGATTTCCAGGAGATGGCCGCCGCCGTCCTCATTGGAGTGATCTCTCTGGGGGATGCCTGTCCTCGTAAGCCCGACCACGAGAATACCCGGGGGGGGAGAGGGGGAGGTGGTTTGTTTGCTATGGGAGACAGCACACTGGTATTCCTGATCCATAGTACATTAAATTTACATCGGGAAGAGATTTAAAGGGCTCCTGTCAGAAAAGGAATATAGTAGCTGCCATTTCTGACTCTTTGAAGATGGGGGAGAATCCGAGTAGTCAGGATTCTTTCCCCCATTCACAGATTGTGTTACAGCTAGTGTAATCAATGAAAGAAATTCAAACTTCCTAGTGGAGGAGGAGGAAATAGGGGACCGATACTACTGTTCTATACAAACAACTTGATACAGCATACTATAAAATAAACAAGTACTAAGATAATATATATACTGTACAATATCTCACAAGATTACACCCCCTCACATTTTTGTAAATATTTTATTATATCTTTTCATGTGACAACACTGAAGAAATTACACTTTGCTACAATGTAAAGTAATGAGTGTACAGCTTGTATAACAGTGTAAATTTGCTGTCCCTTCAAAATAACTCAACACACCCATTAATGTCTAAACCGCTGGCAACAAAAGTGGGTACACCCCTAGGTGAAAACGTCCAAATTGGGCCCAGTTAGCCATTTTCCCTCGCCGGTGTCATTTGACTTGTTGGTGTTACAAGGTCTCAGGTATGAATGGGGATCAGGTGTGTTAAATTTGGTGTTATCGCTCTCACTCTCTCATACTGGTCACCAAGTTCAACATGGCAAAGAATTCTGAGGATCTGAAAAAAAGAATTGTTGCTCTACATAAAGATGGCCTAGGCTATAAGAAGATTGCCAAGACCCTGAAAATGAGCTGCAGCACGGTGACCGAGAGCATGCAGCGGTTTGACAGGACAGAAGTTGAGTGCATGTGCTCAGCGTCATATCCAGAGGTTGTCTTTGGGAAATAGACATATGAGTGCTGTCAGCATTGCTGCAGAGGTTGAAGGGGTGGAGGGGTCAGCCTGTCGGTGCTCAGACCATACGCCGCACACTGCATCAAATTGGTCTGCATGGCTGTCATCTCAGAAGGAAGCCTCTTCTAAAGATGATGCACAAGAAAGCCCACAAACAGTTTGCTGAAGACCAGCAGACTAAGGACATGAATTACTGGAACCATGTCCTGTGGTCTGATGAGACCAAGATGAACTTATTTGGTTTAGATGGTGTCAAGCGTGTGTGGCGGCAACCAGGTGAGGAGTACAAAGACAAGTGTGTCTTACCTACAGTCAAGCATGGTGGTGGGAGTGTCTTGGTCTGGGGCTGCATGAGTGCTGCCGTCACTGGGGAGCTACATTTCATTGAGATTACCATAAATGCCAACATGTACTGTGACATACTGAAGCCGATCATGATCCCCTCCCTTCAGAGACTGGGCTGTAGGGCAGTATACCAACATAATGACCCCAAACACACCTCCAAGATGACCACTGCCTTGCTAAAGAAGCTGAGGGTAAAGGTGATGGACTGGTCAAGCATGTCTCCAGACCTAAACCCTACTGAGCATCTGTGGGGCTTCCTCAAACAGAAGGTGTCGCAAAAATAAAAACCGCAGAGATGATCAAATACCACTAAAAGAAAGCTTTATTTGTGGGGAAAAAAGGGCGTCAATTTTCTTTGGGTATAGCGTCGCACGACCGCGCAATTGTCAGTTAAAGCGTTGCAGTGCCGTATTGCAAAAAGTGCTCTGGTCATTGAGCAGCCAAATCTTCCGGGGCTGAAGTAAAAAATAATGTGACCTAAAAAAAAGCCCCAATAAATTGTGTTTCCAAAGTGCTGTGATGTCAATGCATATTTATCCATTCATCACAAAGTCTCCCATGTTTGCTAAACATTATCAACCTTAAACAAATCCTATTTGTTGTGTCACATCACGTGTTAACATCAAATATCTGGTGATTTCACCACCTACTGTATGTGCACAGGGGACAATTGCCAGAAAACAAGGTTGATGCTTGGACTATGCTGCCATTTGGATTCCAAACTCATGCATCATCAGACTGGATCAAGGTAAAACAACACAGAGAAACTGATGTGCATAATGTAGCTCCATCTCCAAATGCATTATGTCACAATAGGACTTTGTCGAGGGAGGAGACTTCACACGCACAAACAATTGAAATTGTAGGACAAACAAATGCACCATCCACATAAGTTAGCCTATCCGGAGCATTAATTCATTTTTTTACCAGTTTATAGCTTGACATTGGGGCTTTTCTATATGCAAACTTTTCTGGGTTCTGGGAGGGCGTCATATCCGTGATTGCACCTGCTGCGGCACGCTCTGTGACAATGTGTTCTCGGGACACAGCTCTTCACAAATCGAGTCAAAGGGCCAATCAGCGGCTCTTTACCTTTTGATCAGCTGTGTCCAATCATAGCTGATTATGATGTAAACACAAGTCGGATATCGCCATTCTTTTCCTCATGCTGTGACAGCATGAGGAGAGGAGAGCCAATATCCGGCTTGCGTAAAAGGGACATCTAAAGTGATAATCAGGCAACTGATGATCAGTGTCCTGATTATCAGTGCAGTCCCAATAGTGCCCACCAGTGCTGCCAATCAGTGTCACCTATCGGTGCTGCCTCATCAGCGCACATCAGTGAAGGAGAAAAATGACCTGTTTGCAAAATTTTATAACAAACAATGAAACATTTTTAGTGGGTTTTTTTTTCAAAATTTTCGGTCTTTTTTTCCTTTAGCAAAAAAAAACCCCAGTGGCGATTAGCCACATGCCAGCAGAATGGCTCCCCTGTGCAAATTGCCATAGCTGAACGGCGGCCGCTTTAAGGGGTATAAGGGACGCGCGCCCGCTGTGTCACTGAGGAGCCGATGCGTGATGTCCGCCGGGCAGCTGCGATCGCTCCTGACAGTGCAGGAACGTGGTTCTGTGTATGTAAACACACAAATCCACATCCTGTCAGAGGAGAGGAGACAGATCGTGTGTTCCTATTATATAGGAACACTGATCGGTCTCCTCCCCCAGTCAGTCCTATCACCCCACAGTTAGAACACACACATCCCTAGTGTTAACCCCTTCCCTGCCAGTGAAATTTATAGCACTGATCGCTGTATAAATGTCAATGGTTTCAAAAGTGTCAAAATTGTCCGATCTGTCTGCCGCAATGTCGCAGTCCCAATAAAAGTCACAGATCGCTGCCATTACTAGTAAAAAAGAAAAGAAAATGCCATAAATCAATAACCTATTTAGTAGGCGCTATATCTTTTGTGCAAACCAATCAATATACACTTATTGTGAATTTTTTTTTTTTTTTACCAAAAATATGTAGAAGATTACGTATTGGCCTAAACTGAGGAAAAAATTTGTTTATTATTATAGCAAAAAGTAAAAAATATTGTTTTTTTTTTTGTTTTTTAATTGCTGCTCGTGACAGAGCGAGAACCGGGATCTATGTGTGTAAACACAAATCTTGGTTCTCTCAGGGGAGAGGAGACAGATTGTGTGTTCATACCAAGTATGAGCATTGATCTTTATCCTCCCCTAGTCAGTCCCATCCCCCTACAGTTAAAACACACCTAGGTAACACAGTTAACCCCTTTATCGCCCCCTAGTGTTAACTCATTCCCTGGCAATGACATTTATACAGTAATCAATGGCTATTTTTTAGCTCTGATCGCTGTATAAATGTCAATGGTCCCAAAATAGTGTCAAAAGTGTCCGATCTGTCTGCCGCAATATCGCACTCCTGATAAAAATCACTGATCGCCGCCATTACTAGTAAAAAAAAATAATAATAATAAAAATGACATAAATCTATTCCCTATTTTGTAGACGCTATAACTTTTGCGCAAACCAATCAAAATACAAAAAATATGTAGAAGAATACATATCGGCCTAAACTGAGGAAAAAAATTGTTTTTTTTTTTTTTAAAATTGGGATATTTATTATAGCAAAAACTACAATATTGTGTTTTTTTCAAAATTGTCGCTCTTTTTTTTGTTTATAGCGCAAAAAATAAAAAAAAATGCAGAGGTGATCAAATACCACCAAAAGAAAGCTCTATTTGTGCGGAAAAAGGATATTAATTTTGTTTGGGTACAGCGTCACACAACCATGCAATTGTCAGTTAAAGTGACGCAGTGCCGTATCGCAAAAAATGGCCTGGTCAGGAAGGGGGTAAATCCTACCAGGGCTGAAGTGGTTAAATACCACCAAAAGAAAGCTCTATTTGTGTGAAAAAAAATGATAAAAATTTTATAGGTACAGTGTTGCATGACCGTGCAGTTGTCATTCAAAGTGTGACCACATTGAAAGGGGGTTGAAGGGGCTGAAAGTTCCCAGTAGGCAAGTGGTTAATGAGCATTATAGCTACTAATGAAATTAAAATCTCCATAATTTACCTCTCCCTGTTTAACCAACTCTTCTCGCTTCATAACATTTTCTCTATGTATCTCTTGATCCAGTAATTCTTTATTTTATTCTTTACTCACAAACCTTTCTTTCAACGCAATTCCATCTGATCCTAATTATTTGTCTCCTGGGGATATTTGGCAGTCAGCAAGGGGGGGTGACAACTAGAGAATATAATCCCTTGTGTGGAATACCTGGCGTTCCTGCCAGTTCTCAGTATCTTAATGCAATCTGTGCATTAAGATAAAAAAAAAAAAAACACCTGTGTGCAGCAGCCCTAATGCCCCGTACACACGGTTGGATTTACGGACGGAAAATGTGCGATCAGAGCGTGTTGTCGGAAATTCTGACCTTGTGTGGACTCCATCGGACTTTTTCCATCGGATTTTCCGACGCACAAAGTTTGAGAGCTTGCTATAAAATTTTCCGGCAACAAAATCCGTTGTCGGAATTTCCGATCGTATGTACACAAATCCGACGCACAAAGTGCCACGCATGCTCAGAATAAATAAAGAGATGAAAGCTATTGGCTACTGCCCTGTTTATAGTCCCGACGTACATGGTTTACTTTCAGAATGATCAGATTTTCTGACAACTTTGTGTGACCGTGTGTATGCAAGACAAGTTTGAGCCAACATCCGTCGGAAAAAATCCAAGGATTTTGTTGTCGGAATGTCCGATCAATGTCCGACCGTGTGTACAGGGCATAAGAGTTTCTACCTGTCGTTTTAAAATAAAAGGCTATGGAGGGCAGGAGGCGGAGCCTAGCGGAGCAGACATGCATTGTTAGAGCTCCACACCGCTGAGGAGAGAAGAGAAGGACAAAGCGGAGCCTGCAGGCTCAAAAGGTATCCATTTGAACCTTTTTGCCCCAGGGAACAAACTGTGAAAGTTTGGGCAGGAAATATGGTACTGGGAGGAAACCGTGGCAGAAAAAAAATCACCTCACAAAGAGCTCACAGGCACTCACTGCAGCTGAAGCAGCTCCAGTCACCTCACAAGATACAGCATTAGGGCGCTCTCACAGACAGAAAATGTCACAGCAAGACTCTCCATTTGAGTCAGATACAGAACAAATCCTCTCACAAACTTCTCCACAAGCCTCCTCAGTATCCCCAGTAATATTATTACAATTTGAAAAGATGCTTCATAAGGCTTTAAAACAAACCTCAGACCAAATAACAAAAAGCCTAACCAAAGAAATAAGAGAGCTGGGAAACCGCACCGCAGCCTTAGAAATAAAAATGGATGAAATTGAAATTACAACCCAAGAAAATATAACAGAATTGGAACAATTAAAAAAAGAGAATTTAATACTTCAAACTAAGCTCGAAGATTACGAAAATAGAGCCAGACGTTCAAACTTGCGCATAAGGGGAATACCTGAAACTGTGACAGACCTGCAATCTACTATTACTGCTCTATTACAAGAACTAAAGCCAGATATCCCTATTGAACGTTTAGAACTGGACAGAGTACACAGAGCCCTCACAGCCAAAAAGAAAGATGGACCCCCACGTGATATAATCACAAAATTTCATTATTACAGAACGAAAGAACAAATACTAATTGCTGCAAGAGAAAAAAAGGAACTTAATTTTCAAGGACACAATTATCAAATTTTTGCTGACCTATCCCAACTTACTATTACTAAAAGACGATCCATGAAACCCCAACTAATGGAACTGCAACGCCACAACATTATGTATCAATGGGGTTTCCCCTTTTCAGTCAGATTTAACTACCAAGGTATAATTTACAGAAGCAGATCAGCAGATGAACTACAACAAACCCTTTTAAAATTAAATCTGACAGAACCCACAAGCAGCAACACTCCCACACGCAGAAGAATGGCATCTTCACCTTCAGGCAGCACCCAGAAAATTTCAGAACAAAATGGGAATCATCATTCTCACAAAAGAGGCCGTTATGCCACATCATCCATGGACCAAGAAGATTCAATGGACTGACATCCTAATTCCTGATATCTCTTCATTTATTATACTAAGAGATGGTTCTCTATAAAAAACCTATATTTATAACTGAATGTAACTGCATTCTGATAGTCACACACTGTGTGGGATCATGTTACATTCCAGTTATATTTCTTATTACTTCTGATTCATATAGCCTTAGAATATATAAGTGAAATAAGGAAATTCTTGTTCAGTTATATATTATCAGGTAATAACAATAGATTTATTACTTTTTAGGACAAATATGTTTAATAATCCAGAAGTAATGGAAGCTTTTTCTTTCTTTTCTTAAAACAAATATATTATTACCTAACTAGTTCCTAGAATTATGTTTTTGTTTATTCTAATCTGAAGCAATACAACATAAATTTTATGAGTTAACATATCTAAACAGTTACATATGAATAAAATATGTAATTGTTTACTCTAAAAGGGTTAAAATCCCAAAATAATTCAAACTATCTTCATCAATACCAAAGTTATTAACAGTACATTTCTAACTGAATTATTTAGCCTAGGGCAAGACTAACCATATCCAACCACCCTGGAATAAATAATTTCAACAAAAACTATATTCTGCACTCCAATTAATGAAACATCATTTTCATGTCTTTTGACATAGCACTTCTCTCCTGTAAGCGGAAGATCCGTGTACCCCCATTAGCCCTCCTCATTCTCCCAACCATATTATGTGGGAGTGTGACGAAGGCACTTATTCCCCTGAGAGAGATATTTATTCTCTTTCACGGGTAAATTGTGATTACTTGCAAAAAATAATTTATACAATGTATCATCCAATCTCATATGTTTTTTGTTTACTCTTTACTCCAGAATTCACTGGTTTCTTTTCTATCTATTCATCTCTTCAGTCCACACAGGTTGATCTGCGCAGTCAGCTCTGGATAACAAAAAGTAAGTCAAAACTATTTGATCTATTGCCATGGCACCACTGAATATACTTTCCCTGAATGTTCAGGGAATAAATGTCCCTCAAAAAAGGACCAAAGCCTTCCGTACTTTCCATAACAAGAAGGCTCACATAGTATGCCTCCAAGAAACACACTTCACCAAAGATTCTACTCCAAAATATATTTCTCCTTTTTATCAACAAATTTACACGGCTTCTGCCTGTACCAAGCAAAGGGGAACTCTAATTGCATTTCACCGATCCACACCATTCACCTTATCATCAGAAATTAAAGACCCAGAAGGTAGATACCTGATACTCATGGGTTATATAATGGATACAGCAATCACGGTGATTTCCTACTACGCTCCTAACAAACAACCTACACCATTCCTCTCACATATATTACAAGTGATTAATACACACAAAATAGGAACAATGATAATGTGTGGGGATTCGAACCAGGTCCTCCTCCCATTTCTAGATAAATCACCTTTTACACCATCCAAAATAACCTCTAGATTACCTTTTTCTCAACTTCTTTCCAAATACAATCTGGTAGATTCGTGGAGAGAAAGTAACCCAATGAAAAAGAAATTCACTTATTTCTCGCACCCTCATCAAACCTTCACCAGAATAGATCATATTTTTCTAACAATAGGAATGATACCAGAAATTATTGCATCAGATATAATTCCGATTCCGTGGTCTGACCATAATGCAGTATACACTACTATAGCCTCAGCTATACCAAAAGCGCATGACCCAACATGGTACTTACCGGACATAATGCTCAAACACCCACTACATCAGATGGCCATTGAACAAGCTTTAAAGGAATACATATCAATTAATAATACAACAGACATCTCCCCAATAACACTGTGGGAAGCTCATAAGCCTGTCTTGCGTGGTACAATACAAAGACAAATGGCACTATTTAAACGGGAACGCAAAAATCTAGCAAAAAAACTAGAACTCAATTTTAATGCAGCCTACATATCATTTCAAGATAATCCATCTCAGAGTACAAAATCTCATCTGGAAAAATCTAGATTGGAATACGATCTATTTCTCACTGAGTCAGTTGATAAATCCCTCAAACGCTCCAAACACAATTTCTACATGAATACAAACAAACCAGGTACATATTTGGCTCGGGCATTAAATTCAACTAACAAATCTTTCAAACCAATACGTTTGAAATTATCAAAAAATGTTTATACTTGTAATCCAGTTAAAATAGTCCATAAATTTCACTCACATCTCGCAACTTTATACAAGACAAACAATGAATTTAATCCTACAGAGGCTGAATCCTTCTTCTCAAAAATAACCTTACCTGAGTTATCTCAGAATCAAAAAAGCAGTTTGGATGAGCCTATAACTATAGATGAAGTTGCTAACGCCATAAAAGACCTAAAACTTAACAAAAGACCAGGCCCAGACGGCTACTCGGCTTTATACTATAAAACATTCTCAGAAATACTCTCTCCCATTCTCACTGAAACTTTTAACAAACTTCTAGATGGACATTCTTTTCGGCAAGAAACACTAATGGCAATTGTTTGTATGATCCCAAAACCCCTTTCTGATGATACTTCCTGTGTGAATTATCGACCTATCTCTCTGTTAAACCTCGATATAAAATTATTAGCAAAAATAATAGCAAAACGCCTCAATAGCATTATAGGAAAATTAATACATAGAGATCAAGTAGGCTTCATGCCAAATAGACAGGCAGGCGATAATATACGCAGGGCAGTGTTATTGGCACATATTGCTAAAAAATGGAAAATCCCTTTATGTTTTCTATCTCTCGATATTAAGAGGGCATTTGACACAGTATCCTGGCAATATATGCAATATTCATTACAAAAATGGGGTTTTGGACCCCACTTTTTAACATGGATCAAAGCATTATATAATAAACCCAAAGCCTATATAAAATATGCTGGATACAAATCTGAAGCCTTTAATATCGAAAGAGGTACCAGACAGGGTTGCCCATTATCTCCCTTATTATTTGCCCTTATACTCGAACCCATGGCCCAATACATCAGAACAAACCAAACTATAACTGGCATTGAAGTAGGAGGTATTACACACAAATTATGTATATTTGCAGACGATATATTACTTTTTCTATCATCACCACAGGTCTCTTGTCCTAACTTAATACCAGCTCTTGATGGATTTGCAGCCCTATCCGGCCTTATGATTAATCCTAAGAAATGCCTAGTGCTTAATATTTCACTCACAAACATGGAATTGATCCCGGCTAGGGCTGCACTCCCATTCACATGGGCAGAAAAATCAATCCCATATCTTGGAATTCATTTAACAGCATCTCATTCTGACTTATTCTCAACCAATTATCCTCCTGTATTAAGACAGATCACAAATCTAATAAAACAATGGTCGCAACTTCCTTTATCCTGGATAGGGAAGATTAATGCAATCAAAATGACTATTCTACCCAAATTGCTTTATCTATTCAGAGTCCTCCCTATTCCAATTCCTTCCTATTTTTTGAGAATAGTACAAAAAAGAGCAACTTTGTTTATATGGGGCTCTTCTAAACCACGTATACCTATACACACACTACATCTTCCCAAAAATAAAGGAGGCCTGGGATACCCTAATTTTACTAACTACTACAGAGCAGCACATTTGGCCAGTCTGTCCAAATACCATGCAAAACAGGAAATCCCATTATGGGTACTTATAGAGGCTTCAGAAAATGACCCTCTATTAATATCAAATTTATTATGGCTTGATCCTAAAGACCGCTTTAAAATTCATAATCCCATAACTAAACACTTCTTATCTCTCTGGGATAAACTAAAAACCAAATATCAGTTACAATCTCCACACAATCCTCTCCTTTCTTTTATCAGAAATCCGGCCTTTTATCCGGCATGGATCTACCCAAATTCTTTTAAAGCTTGGACAACATCAGGCATTCAGACACTAAATGACTTCATAGCATCTAAATCATTCCTTTCATTCCCATCGCTTAGAGAAAAATATGATCTACCAAACTCTGAGATATTTAGATATCTCCAAATCAAAAATTTCTATACACCATTCCTAAAGGGGGATACACCATTATCCCAATTATCCATTTTTGAATCAATCTGTACAAAAGATCCATTTGCTAAAGGTACAATTTCATCACTTTATAATTAATTATATGGAGTAGCAAATCTTAATAGACCCTCTTACGTTCAGAGGTGGGAGGAGGACCTGGGACGAACTTTAGAAAACACGGACTGGTCTAACATATGGCTCACATCTAAGTCATCTTCACCCAACATCTTAGCACTGGAGACAAATTATAAAGTCCTAACTCGCTGGTACCTTGTACCCGCTAGAGTGGCAAAATATTCACCTAATACCTCAGCTCTTTGTTTTCGAGGATGCCCAGAAATAGGCACATATTTACACATATGGTGGACGTGCCCAGTAATTCAAACCTTCTGGAAGGAAGTCTTCGTGATTGCATCTAAAATATTTAAAAAAATAATACAACCAGATCCATATTTAACTTTACTTAATCTAAAACCGGAATGGTTAACACTCTCTCAATTCAAACTTATGATCCAACTAATAACGGCTGCAAAACAAACAGTGGCCAAGGCATGGAAATCTCCTACATTGGTACTAGCAGAAACAATTCACAGAATGAATAATACAATGTCCCATGCTAAGATGGTAGCCATCGATCAAAATCAAATTCCAAAATTTGAAAAACTTTGGCATCCTTGGATAAAACAACAGTTCCTGTCAAACTTCAATGACTCTGTCCTGTTGCCATGGTAACAGATTAAATGACTTACAGAGACACCCATTCTAAGGCTTCAAAGAGAACTAAAAAGAATAATAACCTGACGAGCGGGACAACCTTGTGGACCATACCTCTACCTTTCAACCCTTTTTCTTCTTTCTCTTTCCTTTTCTCCACCTTACGATTAAAGCTCATTATCATTATTGTAAACAATATGTATAGTAGGTATAAATCATTTAAATACCTACAAAAGTAACTAAGGAAATGATATATATCTTTAATTTAGGTTTACGTGAACCCAATGTTTAATATTTGAAATTTCATGATATTTACCTATATAAACCCTACTGTAAAACAATGAGCTTACTTTATAGATCCTTGTATACTTACTTTATGTATCTTTATAACATTGTATACTCAATAAACTTCTTTTGACAAGGAAAATAACCACCCAGCAGGAGACGCACAGTAGTCAGAGTTCTAATCTATACAGAGCCAAGTGATGTAACTTTTATTACTCATGTATACAAGTCCTCATTGATAACTGTTCATTATTTTATAGCTGCTCTGCAAATATCCGGAGGAGAGACTGGGGATCAGTGAAGACATCCGATCCCACATCTTCATGGAATCCATCGACTGGGAAGAACTAGAGGAAGGGAAAGCATCACCCCCTTTCAATGTGGAATGGGTAAGTACCCAAATCCTAATGGGACGATATTACTATATATCTGATAGATTGGAGCAATGCTGTGTCCTTACAGATAATGTAGGGAACACAAACGTAATCCAGCCTGCAGGAAAACCTTACAGACTAACCAGTCAATTGTTCCCTTTTCCATGAGAGGAGAAGATAAGAACATAACTTTCTATGCACCAGACAGAATGGTGCACAGTTGGGAGTGAGTGGAAGTGAGATGGTACAATGGTACATGATACAATCTCTATGAGGTCTATGAGATGTGACGTCGCCCATCACCATGTGGAGGAAGTGATGGCCATAGACACATAGGGGTTAATTTACTAAAACTGGAGGAGTGCAAAACCTGGTGCAGCTCTGCATAAAAACGAATCATCTTCCAGGTTTTATTGTCAAAGCTTAATTGAACAAGCTAAAGTTAGTAGCTGATTGGCTACCATGCACAACTGCACCAGATTTTGCACTCTCAATTTTAGTAAATCAACCCCATAGTCTGCTTCTAGATTTATGTCCTATCTGTTCTCTCACTACATGGAACTGAGGAAGAAGAGATCTGCTCTAGTCTGTATTGGGAGAGCTGATAATTATTAAACAATAAGTCCAGAGATCATTAAACATTGAATATGACGCATTGTGTTTTCTTTTTACAGCCCATGAACATGAAAACGGACGACCGACTTTCTCCATCGGCTATAATGCCAAAACCATCAAAGAATCCAGAAGAAGAGATATACTTACCCAAGTTCACATACATCAACAGCATGTGGGCACGTATGCAAATCTGCATTAGACAATGACATCGTCCTGCGAAGATTCAGAAAAAACAATTCTACGCATTTTTGACAAGTTCTAGCCTGCTGCTTCCTTCTCCTGTAGTCTACCGTGAGCATGAGCTGTGAGACCCTAGGGGCCGCGACCTGGAGCCAGACTGCAGTGCAGTCCATCCTCACCACTAGAGGCTCTGGTGAACACCTGCTGGCTCTTAGACTCCGCGCCCTGGGGAATCTATGCTCTAGCTCCAACTGGGATCTGTGTTAGTGATCCAGTAGACCTGCTCCCTGAACCTCCCTGGGTACTATCCGCAGCACTCAGTCCTAGGGTCCACTATCTTAGCGGTGCACTTCCGACTCCTATGAAGTGCATCTGTCACCTGGTCTCAGGTGACCTGACACACAGACCTTTTACCACCATTTTTTACACTAAAGATGTTTGATCCAGGGAGCAATCTGATCACCTTTGGGGGGTCAGAAAGGAATTTTTTCCCTGTTGGAGCAAATTATATCATGCTTTATAAGGGTTTTTCGCCTTCCTCTGGATCAACAGGTGAGTTCCATACTGTACATTCAGCTGTACTCACCTCCCAGGGTGATGAACTGTTAGTGCCCACGAAGCCTGTGTAGTGGTCCGGGGATTTGAAATCCTTGCTCTTCTCCGTCTATCTGCAGCACTCAATGTTCTGTGCTGGCGATGACCAGTCAGAATGTCACTGATCTATCCTGCAAGTGCCATAGAGAGTAGAAGAGCGGGGATTTCAAAGCTACTACACAGGCCATGTGCCCATTGACAGCTCACCACAGATGGTTGATCCAGGGAGTAATCCGATCGCCTTTAGGGGTCAGGAAGGAATTTTTTTCCCTGTTGGAGCAAATTATATCATGCTTCATAAGAGTTTTTCGCCTTCCTCTGGATCAACAGGTGAGTTCCATACTGTACCATCAGCTGTACACACCTCCCAGGGTGATGAACTGTTAGTGCCCACGAAGCCTGTGTAGTGGTCCGGGGATTTGAAATCCTTGCTCTTCTCAGTCTTCTATCTGCGGCACTCGATGTTCTGTGCTGGCGATGACCGGTCAGAATGTCATTGATCTATCCTGCAAGTGCCGTAGAGAGTAGAAGAGTGGGGATTTCAAAGCTGCTACACAGGCCATGTGCCCACTGACAGCTCACCACAGAATAAACCGATTTGGGGGTCAGGAAGGATTTTGTTTGCCCCATTGGAACAAATTACACCATGCTGCACAAGAGTTTTTTTTGGAAGAGGCGGCTCTCTAATTAGGTAAACTAGCCAGCTGTGCGAGGCCCCTGTGACTGCGAGGCCTGAGGCTACCGCCTATTTCGCCTAATTAGAGAGCCACCTCTGCCGCTAAGCTTTGCTCTGTGTGTATAGGAAACAAAAAAAAAAACTGGCCAGAGAGGGATTACTTTGACGCAGTTGGCCAGCTTAAACATGTATTGCGATATATGTGAACCAAAAATCCCTTTTTATGCAACATTTATTTGAAATTGAAAGGGTGTATAGCAATGTGCAGAGCACTGATTTATAGATTTTCTCCCAACACAGCGCACCACAACGCAAAGTTGCTTGTTTTGGTGCACTGCACATTCTGTTGTGCAGATTTGGAAAAAATTCTGGAACAAGATGGATCAAGCAGAAGAGGGAAGAAGGTGATCTTTATTTATATTGGTCACATTGTTTACTAGGAGCAATGCCATTTTATTCAGATTTAATGTGAGCCTCTCATTAAAGATATATCCTTTAGCCCCCATTCACACTGAGGGCGGGTTAGATATTGTGTGAGTTCAGCTGAACTTGCACAATTTCAAACCCGCATTTCAGTTCGAGTTCGGGGGCGATTTGAAAGACATCTTTGGGGGTTCATGCATGGATGTCTATTGAAACAGCCCCCGAAGTTGACAAAAGTAGTGCAGGAACTACTGTTAGGAATCGGTGTGGCGCTGCAAAGTCAGCGTCGCAATAGGCTCCGATTTGGCATGCGATTTGATATATCAAATCAGCCCAGTGTGAACAGGGGCTTAGTACAGTCTCAAGCAATTGAAGATAATTAACAACTTCAATACAGGGCACTCCCCCCCCTTCCTGTCCAGGCCAATTTTCAGCTTTCAGCCCTGTTACATTTTAAATGACAATTGCGTTATCATGCAACACTGTACCCAAAAAAAAAAAAAGAAAATTGGTATAATTTTTTCCCCATAAATAGAGCTTTCTTTTGGTGGTATTTGATCACCACTGGGGTGTTTATTTTTTGCTAAACAAATAAAAAAAAGACCGGAAAAAAAAAATGTTTTCTTTGTTTCTTTTTTATTACATAGTTACATAGTAGGTGAGGTTGAAAAAAGACACAAGTCCATCAAGTCCAACCTATGTGTATGATTATATGTCAGTATTACATTGTATATCCCTGTATATTGTGGTCATTCAGGTGCTTATCTAATAGTTTTCTAAATATCAATGCCCCGCACTGAAACCACCGCCTGTGGAAGGGAATTCAACATCCTGGCCACTCTTACAGTAAAGAACCCTCTACGCAGTTTAAGGTTAAACCTCTTTTCTTCTAATGTTAGTGAACGGCCGCACGTCATTTTAAGTTCTGTTGCGCTGAAAAGTTTTATTCCTATTGTGGGGTCACCAGTGCGGTATTTGTACATTAAAATCATATCCCCTTCTCAAGCGTCTCTTCTCCAGAGAGAATAAGTTCAGTGTTCATAATCTTTCCTCATAACTAAAACCAAATATGTGAACCTCTGCGCTACTAAAAAAATGTGTGCTGTGTGTAGTGCTGCAAAATCTAGTGGTATACACAAATCAACCAATGAAAAAGAGACAGTAAAGTGACAAGCACATTACCACACAGACGTCACCTATTGCTGTCTTCATCACCTACTGTATTCTTTGAGAAGATGCATGAATATCCAGCCCTATGCTATTGGACTAAGTTACTGATTGACCTTATTTAGTACCTGGCGATTCACTACAACCTTTTTTGGATATTTATTAATATTTTTGATGTTTATCATTGCTCACTTCATATATTTAATGATTTTTTTTGACAATTTAATATCACTTGGATTTCTATCTTCATTGTGCGCGAAATCACTTTACTTTCTCTTTTCCTCATAACTAATATCCTCCAGTCCCTTTATTCATTTTGTTGCCCTTCTCTGAACATTCTCCAGTCCCAGTACATCCTTCCCGAGGACTGGTGCCCAGAACTGGACAGCATACCCTTGTAGAGTGGGAGAATTATCGCTTTATCCCTGGAGTTTATTCCCTTCTTAATGCATGCCAATATTCTATTTGCTTTGTTAGCAGCAGCTTGGCATTGCTGAGCCTATCATCTATTAGGACCCCTGGGTACTTTTCCACCCTCGTGGGCGCACGCTAGTGGCTCATCCTGCTGGACGTCATATGACGTCCAGTCAGGATAATGAAACAACTTTGCAGCCGTCATATTGCTATATGGCGGGCAGGAAGTGGTTAAGAGGGACATCTCAAAGGGCTTGAGAAAAAAAATGAGGTGTGCGAAGTGTGCTGTCAAGAGGGCATGGGGGTACATGATTGGTGTCAGTGAGAATAAAATAAACCCCATTATTCGTGTCCGTGGGATAAACTAACTCCTGTCACTGGTGTCAGTATAAGAAAAGAAGTCCTATCATTGGTGTCAATGAGAATAAAATAGGTGACATTGGTGTCAGTGATATTAAAATATATTCAATAATTGATGTCAGTGGGATAAAGTACATTCCATCATTGCAGAATTATAAATACCACCATTAGGGTCAGTTGAAAAAAATGAATCCCACCATTGGTGTCAGTGGGATAAGTCCCATTGTTGTATCACTGGGAATAAAACAAGTCCCATCATTGGAGAGAGAGCAGAGGGGGGACAAGAGTGGAAAGTGATAAACAGAGGGGGAAGAGAACTGAAGAGACTGGGGGGAGGGGAGAGGAGGCCCCCAGAAGAAGACAAACTATGGCTGGGGTAGGAATGGAAAGATGAGCCCACACCTAACCTCTAATGCCATGACTTCTGAGGTGGGGCCCGCTGATCCAACTGGTCATCCAACTGGTCAAAGACAAAATCCCTGTGCACTAGTCATAGATGCATTCCTTTGCTGGTGTCAGGCTCTCCTCTTCCTACATGATATGGATATAGAGCTGTGGTGGGTAACTGGGTCTCTTGGCTTTTCTCCTAGGCTAACTTTTTATCCAATGTGACAGCTTGGGAAGAGGAAGGAGGTGAGGCAGCTGCAGTAGCACCTCCTCTGTGCTTAAACATGGGCAAGAAAACCAGGCAGATGCCCAATGGATGGGGGTGCTTAAAGTGGTTGTGAAGGCAGAAGGTTTTTTATCTTAATGCATTAAGATAAAAGCCTTCTGTGTGCAGCCGCCCCACTAATACTTACCTGAGGTCCTTCTCTGTTCAGTGTCCGAGACTCACTCTCCTGATTGTCTGAGACACAGCAGTGGCGCCATTGGCTGCTGCTGCTGTCAGTCAAACTCAGCTAGCCAATCAGGGAAGAGAGGGGATGGGGCCGGGTCAGGGCTCTGTCTGAAGGGACACGGGGAGCTGTGACTCAACTCGGGTGCCCCCACAACAAGCAGCTCAACAGAAGGGAGGTGCCGGGAGCAGCAACGAGGAGGGACCCGAGAAGAGGGGGGATCCGGGCTGCTCTGTGCAAAGTAAAAAACACACACAAGACTAGTGTGAAACTCAGCACTAGAACCCAAGAACTGCAAAGTGGTGAATAATAAAGCCCATGAATGGGCTTTTTATTTGTCCTGCAAGCGCACCGCTCCAGTGTGAAAGCCCTCGGGGCTTTCACATTGGAGTGAATTGAGCGGCTCTTTCAGGGAGAGATCATAGGTGCGGTGTGTCAGTCTGACACACCGCTACACCGATCTCGGTAAAGAGCCTCCCTCTGACGGAGGCTCTTTACCACATGATCAGCCGTGTCCAATCACGGCTGATCACAGTGTAAACAGGAAGAGCCATTAATTGGCTTTTCCTCACTCGCGTCTGACAGACACGAGTAGAGGAGAGCCAATCGGCTGCTCTCCTGACAGGGCATCTGTGTAGGGCTGGGAGATTTTCTTTAAAAAAAAAATCTTCGATTCTCTTAAAAAAAAACTCGATTCACGATTCGAATCGAGTTTTTTTTTGTTTTTTGGAAACCGCGCCGGTCCCGAGGCGCTGCGGGCATGAGCTTTTAGGCGAGGCCGCGGCTTCGGCCTAGTCCGCGGCGTCCGGCCTAGCGGACTAGGCCGAAGCCGCGGCCTCACCTAAAAACTCCTTGCCCGCAGCTCTTCAGGCCCGGCACGGTGTCCACGCCGGTCCGGAGGCGCTGTGGGCATGAGTTTTTAGGCGAGGCCGCGGCTTCGGCCTAGTCCGCGGCGTCCGGCCGTAGCCGCGGACTAGGCCGAAGTCGCGGCCTCGCCTAAAAACTCATGCCCGCAGCGCCTCGGGACCGGTGCGGTGAAAAAAAAAAAAATCTAAAAAAAAATCGATTTGCTTAAATTTTGAATCGATTTGACCTCTCAACTCGATTCAAGATTTAAATCGATTTTTTTCCCAGCCCTACATCTGTGCTGATTGTTTATCAGCGCAGTCCCCCCTTGGATGCCCACCCAGGACCACCAGGATGCTGCAAGGACCACCAGGGATTGCCACCACACTGGACCACCAGGTATACCACCCTAGACCACCAGCGAAATGCCAATCAGTGCCCAGGCAGCTGCCAGTCAGTGCCCATCCCCAATGCCTGCCAGTGCCATCAGTGATGCCTATTAATGCCATCTATCAGTGCTGCATATCAGTGCCACGTATCAGTGCCCATCAGTGCCGCCTACCAGTGCCCATCAGCGCCCCCTCATCGGTGCCACCTTATCAGTGCCCATCAGTGCAGGAGAAAACTTACTTACAAAATTTCATAACAGAAACAAAAGAAAAACTTTTCTTTTTTTTTTTCAAAATTTTAGGTCTTTTTTTATTTGTTTAGCAAAAAATACAGAGGTGATCAAATACCACCAAAAGAAAGCTCTATTTGTGGGAACAAAATGATAAAAATTCTGTTTGGGTACAGTGTAGCATGACCGCGCAATTGTCATTTTAAACAGAGACAGCGCTGAAAGCTGAAAATTGGCCTGGGCAGGAAGGGGGTGTAAGTGCCTGGTATTGAAGTAGTTAATGATTTTATGAATGTTTATAAATTGGTTCTGAGAGTGTACACAGTGGTTGCGCTATCATCTTCTGTGGTGTGCGCCGAGTCAGATACATACCAGTGGGAGACTACGCACAACTTATACGCACTTCTTTACTTTAACTTGTTTTAGTATTCCATCATCCTCTCTATTGTGAGTTATTTCCCAAAGTTTCAGTGCAACTCCCTGTCTCACCACTGGGGGCGCACACTCGCAGCCTAAATAAGTCCACATCCCTGCTGTGTATGCAGCATTATTATGGGCTCAGCTATGACAGTTGTAATCCTCGGCTACTTGAGGCTCCTGTCCTCGCACTGCGCTGTTCTGTTCAAAGTGCCACTGTCCGCCCCACGCTGGAGCGTATCACGTGACCATCGGAGCTGTAGTGAATGTAGTCGGGCAGTCGGTGGTGCTGTTTCCACCTCCGGCCACTGGAGGCTCCAGCTCGGGTTGTGCGGCTCTACATGCCGCTGTGCGTTCCACGCCGGAGCGCATCACATGACCACTGTGGGCGGACAGCTGCAGTCAGGTATCCGGAGGCTTTTGGCGTTAGCTGGAACGCACAGTGCGGTCGTACTTCTGGCATGGCGGCGCTGGCGTGCATTCCATTTAGTAGTATCTGTACCACAGAGTGATCACAAATGTGACTAGAGGCCAAATCATTGTACATTACACCTACCTCCTGACTTTACATCTTCAGAATGAGGGACACCTGAGAGAGGACGTGTCCCTACGTGCGCAAGAATGGGTGTGGCCAAATGCTCTGGTGTAACCCTGTTGCACCACTTGTACCTACAGGTAGGACTATAATAAGACTGACCTGTAGGTACTGCGAATATCTCCTAAACTGGTCTGGCTTACAGTGCAGGACCTTTTGAGCGCGTGACGTAAACAGCGGCTACAACGTGCACGTGCCGGAGTGACGTCATCACGCCCCGGCCACTCGTGTAGCTGGAGGCCGCAAACCCAGAAGGAAGACCAAGGGAAGAAGTCAGCCCCGACATCGGTGACCGTGTGGCGCTGGAGGGCTTCTTTCTATAGGAAGTTTCTCATAATGTGCTAGTATGCGATGCATACTAGCACATCATGACATTGCCCTGTAGGGACACTTTTTTTTTAACCACCTGGGATTTACTACCGCTTTAAGAGTGGGAGGGGCTTTAGTTAAACAAAACCCGGGCTTTCTTGTACCTATAAATAGTTCTATGATTTCTGTCACAGGCTGGATTCTCACAGACACAATCCCAACACAATCATTTATAAATAAGAATAAAAAGCTTCTATTACAAATGGTTTTACACAAAGTGTGGAAGGATTCAGGGGTGCGTTACATACAGTGTCACTCAGGACATGCTGGGGGTTGTAGTCCTCTGTCAGTATGGTCATGCTGGGGATTGTAATCCTCTGTCAGTATAGTCATGCTGGGGGTTGTAGTCCTCCTGTCAGTATAGTCATGCTGGGGGATGTAGTCCTCCTGTCAGTATGGTCATGCAGGGGGATGTAGTCCTCCTGTCAGTATGGTCATGCTGGGGGTTGTAGTCCTCCTGTCAGTATAGTCATGCTGGGGGTTGTAGTCCTCCTGTCAGTATAGTCATGCTGGGGGTTGTAGTCCTCCTGTCAGTATGGTCATGCTGGGGGTTGTAGTCCTCCTGTCAGTATGGTCATGCTGGGGGTTGTAGTCCTCTGTCAGTATGGTCATGCTGGGGGATGTAGTCCTCCTGTCAGTATGGTCATGCTGGGGGATGTAGTCCTCCTGTCAGTATGGTCATGCTGGGGGTTGTAGTCCTCCTGTCAGTATAGTCATGCTGGGGGTTGTAGTCCTCCTGTCAGTATAGTCATGCTGGGGGTTGTAGTCCTCCTGTCAGTATGGTCATGCTGGGGGTTGTAGTCCTCTGTCAGTATGGTCATGCTGGGGGATGTAGTCCTCCTGTCAGTATGCTCATGCTGGGGGTTGTAGTCCTCCTGTCAGTATGGTCATGCTGGGGGATGTAGTCCTCCTGTCAGTATGGTCATGCTGGGGGATGTAGTCCTCCTATCAGTATGGTCATGCTGGGGGTTGTAGTCCTCCTGTCAGCATGGTCATGCTGGGGGTTGTAGTCCTCTGTCAGTAAGGTCATGCTGGGGGTTGTAGTCCTCTGTCAGTATGGTCATGCTGGGGGTTGTAGTCCTCTGTCAGTATGGTCATGCTGGGGGATGTAGTCCTCCTGTCAGTATGGTCATGCTGGGGGATGTAGTCCTCCTGTCAGTATGGTCATGCTGGGGGTTGTAGTCCTCCTGTCAGCATGGTCATGCTGGGGGTTGTAGTCCTCTGTCAGTATGGTCATGCTGGGGGTTGTAGTCCTCTGTCAGTATGGTCATGCTGGGGGTTGTAGTCCTCTGTCAGTATGGTCATGCTGGGGGATGTAGTCCTCCTGTCAGTATGGTCATGCTGTGGGATGTAGTCCTCCTGTCAGCATGGTCATGCTGGGGGTTGTAGTCCTCTGTCAGTATGGTCATGCTGGGGGTTGTAGTCCTCTGTCAGTATGGTCATGCTGGGGGTTGTAGTCCTCTGTCAGTATGGTCATGCTGGGGGTTGTAGTCCTCTGTCAGTATGGTCATGCTGGGGGTTGTAGTCCTCTGTCAGTATGGTCATGCTGGGGGTTGTAGTCCTCCTGTCAGTATGGTCATGCTTGGGGTTGTAGTCCTCTGTCAGTATGGTCATGCTGGGGGTTGTAGTCCTCCTGTCAGTATGGTCATGCTGGGGGTTGTAGTCCTCTGTCAGTATGGTCATGCTGGGGGTTGTAGTCCTCCTGTCAGTATGGTCATGCTGGGGGTTGTAGTCCTCTGTCAGTATGGTCATGCTGGGGGTTGTAGTCCTCTGTCAGTATGGTCATGCTGGGGGTTGTAGTCACTCACCCTCTTCCCGGCTTTGGTGATAATGCCCCCTCACAGATGAATCCTCCTGTCCTCGGTGTTCATAGACTGCACGGTAAGGACCCGGCTCCGCCACACTACTCCTCGTCCTCGGGGTCCTCCACTCTCCTCAGACAGCCGCAGACTAACGACTTTACCGGACTCCTCCTGTCACCCGGAGACAACCGCTCCATGGTGGGTGGGGTAAAGAGGAGGGGCAGGGCTCTGGTCTATGGTGGGTGGAGTCAGGAGGAGGTAGCGAGCAGGGACCACGGTAAGTTAAACTGAGAAGGAGTGCGAGGAACACCCGGCATGCAATGCGCGCCTGACAGGAATTGGCGGGAAGAGCTGGGGGGGTGGTCATGCTAGCACTATGTGTGAGGAGAACTCTGAGGTACAGAATTGTATAATAATAAGAACTACCAGGGAACTAATAAAGGTTTAAATCAGAGTCCGTCTGACCAGACAGTCTGCACTGTATTCTCCATGTGATGAGGACATTTATTTTTTTATAGACTGCCTAATACAGATCACTGCACTGTGGTGTGAACGGTCCATTGACAGTCATCACCGGAACTGATGTCCCCTGCGGAAGGATTTTCTCTTAATTCCTGTTTAGGTGACAACTGTAACTTTTGGATTCCCATCACTTGCTGTCCGGGGAACAATGCTCACCGAAATAAGAGGAGGGAATTCATCAAAGCCGGAGCAATTCTACCTGGTAACCAATCAGATTCTACCTTCAGTTTGTATAGATAAACTTTATAAATGAAAGATAAAAGCTGATTGGTTGCCATGAACATTGTAACTGACCATTGAGGCATTAGGAGGAGACATATTGTTGGAATTTAATCTATACCCAGAGCCGAAACTAGGGGGGGACAGGTGGGGGACCCCGGGGGGGGGGGGGGGGTGGGATGAACTGATTCTTTGCCCCGGGTGAAAGAATGTCTAGCTTAGCCGCCGTGTATACCCATACATAGCGATTTTACCCCCTTGGCACTGTCACCCCCTTCCTGCCCAGGCCAGATTTACCTTTCAGCGATGTCGCACTTTGAGTGACAATTGCGTGGTCACGCATGCGCAGTAAGGAATCAGCTGTGAAGCCAAAAGCCTTCACTGCCGGTTTCCCTTAGTGGAGATGGCGGCAGCCGGGAGCCTATCCAAATATCAGCTGGGGTGCGGACATTGCAGGCTCTGTGAACAGGTGAGTGTCCATATATTAAAAGTCAGCAGCTGCAGTATTTGTAGCTGCTGACTTTAATTTTTTTTCTCCACCTCTTTAAAGCGGAGTACCACCCAAAAGTGGAACTTCCGCTCATTTGTCTCCTCTCCCCCCCTCTGGTGCCACAATTGGCACCTTTTGGGGAGGGGGGGGCAGGATACTTGGCTTTGCCAGGTATTCTGTTCCCACTTCCGGGAATCTGCGGCCCATGACATCACCGCTCGGCTCCCTCCTCCTCCCCGTCGTCGGGCCAGTAGGAGAGAGGAGCGGTGCCTCACGCATGCGCAGTAGGGTTCCCGCCGTGAAGCCATAAAGCTACACAGCCGGGTTCCCTTACCCGCAATGGCAGCAGCAGCACCTGATGGAAACATCAGCTGCGGTGCCGACATCGCTGGACTCCAGGACAGGTAAGTGTCCTGTTATTAAAAGCCAGCAGCTGCAGTATTTATTCACCACTATTTTTTTTTATTTTTCGATCGGCTCTCCCTGTCAGCGCGAACCGAGGAATGCCGTTTACCGCCACTTCCTGGTTCACGCTGTGATTGGTCACAGCTGATCTCGTGGTAAGAAGCCTCTGACAGAGGTTTCTTATCACAATCGGAGATGCGGGGTGTCAGACTGACACGCCGCACTCACGATTGCCGCGCTGCGCGCCCCCTGCAGGCACCCACCGGGATGTTATCCTGCTGGACGTTATGTGACGCCCAGTCAGGATAACAGCACCACTTCCTGGCCGTCAATCAACTATAGGCGGGAAGTGGTTAATAGAAATCAAGCTATCTCTCCGTCCACAACAACAACACTACACAGGGCCACCATGTAGGCAGCCTTATATAGTGTGGGGCGTGGACTTAGTCCCCCTGAGCCATGATTGGCTAAAGGCACCCTGCCTTTGGCCAATTATGGCTCTCTTAGCAGAGGGCACTGGGATTGGCAGAAGCATGCAGGTCAGGTGCATGCTATGGCCAATCATCATACAGCAATGCACTGTGATCACGCAGTGCATTATGGGGCGTTCAAATTTGCCGCAAACGACCCATAATGTTCGCTCCTCTGCGAACGGGCGAACACCTGATGTTCGAGACCAATGTATGTTCAACCCAAACATCAAGCTCATCCCTACTACTGATCATAAAAAAAAGGCATATCCACTAAAAGGGGTACAAAGCAGAATTGTGATCCTTTAGTATTCACTGTAGGTCCAGCTTTTGACTTTTCTCTCCCTCGGGCCAATCACCCCACACACTGTCACACTGTTCTACATAAATATCAGAAGTATTTAGAAACAATCTTACATAGATTGGATTGTATTGAAAAGCAGAACTTGCCAAATAAGTCTTCATAGAAAAACTTAAAGCTGAAGGTCAGGTATGGATATTTTTCTATAGTTACATTGGTCCTGCCTGGAGTAATGCAAGTAGGTGCCACACCTCTGCCGGGTTAGCCCCCCATATCAAAATTTTTGAAAAAATCTTATGCAGTTTGTTAGATCAGGTTAGATCAACCGTTGTTTGCGTTAGATCTCACACAGAAGAAGCGATATTAACAGTTATTTGCTGGGGGGGCTAACTCGTCATCAGCCCCCCTTATCAAAAAATTGACCAAAAAGTTAGCTATTTTGGAAGCAATTTGTTAGATCCGGTAAGATCAAGTGGTTTTAACGTTAGATCTCACATAATTAGAGACTTATTAAGTGATTAATGAGGGGGGCTGGCCAAAAATCATTCAGGCTAACCAAAAATTTGATAAGGGGGGGCTAACCCGTCCATATGTACCACCTAATATCTCTATTTTGATGTGGAATATCTCTGAAACGATGTGAGATCTAACGTTAAAAACACTTGATCTTACCGGATCTAACGAATATCTATTAGCCTGAATGATTTTTGGTCCGAAAATTTGATAAGGGGGGGCCAGCCCCCCCTCATTAATCACTTAATAAGTCTCTAATTATGTGAGATCTAACGTTAAAACCACTTGATCTTACCGGATCTAACAAATTGCTTCCAAAATAGCTAACTTTTTGGTCAATTTTTTGATAAGGGGGGGCTGATGATGGGTTAGCCCCCCCAGCAATTAACTGTTAATATCGCTTCTTCTGTGTGAGATCTAACGCAAACAATGGTTGATCTAACCTGATCTAACAAAGATCTAACAACCTGCATAAGATTTTTTCAAAAATTTTGATATGGGGGTACTAACCTGGCAGAGGTGTTAAAAGCACCCCGCTAGCAGCCAAAAGTGAAAAAAATGCCTCTTCTTCTACTATAAAGTGTCACTAAGGGCAAAACTTTTTTTAGTTTTGGACAAAGTGGAGGGGGATTAGAACCTCTGTCAGGTTTTGTATTGCTCTTAGGGAGATTTTCGATCGGGGTTCATGAATGAATTGAGCCAATTTAGTGACCTGCATGACGAGCAGTGAGAACTCGGCATGCAGAGCTCCCTCAGGCTGCCATGTCTCCATAGCAACACCCCCCTCCCCCGGTCCGCCATCTTGTTCAGAGTCACATCCGGAGCGTCGCGGTCGCCATTTCATTGTCGGGAAGAAGCGGAGGAGCGGGGTGAGTGTAAACAGGAAGCGGGGCTCGGTGTGGCGGTAGAGGTGAGCGGGAGGACTCGGTGTCTCTGGATCGGTACGGGGGCCTTTCCTCGGAGGATCAGCGGCAGAATCTTGGGATACGGATGGGGATATTACGGGGGTCTCCTTAGGAGATTGATGGTTAGGCGGGAGTGCGCTGGGTGATGTCAGCTGCTATATGGGGCCCTGTATGGTGTAATAGTACATGATGGGTGGTCGGTACACACGGAGCTGTGGAGAGGAGAGTAGTCCCGGTGCTGTACAGTATACACTGTGTATATAATCTATATATTATATAATAGTCCCCCCCAACACTCGGGGTCCTGTGCTCATCCCTCCCCTCTCATGCTCTTCACGTGAGCCTAGGAACACCCTGCACATGGCAGGACTCGGGCCTGGTGAGAGGCCTGCCATGTGGAGGAGGGCCGGGCACCTTCTCTTATACAGCTGTGTTTAGGGCTCGATCCCCTCCCTCTGAGCTGCTGTTTGCAGGACCAGCTGGATGCTACAATTGTGCAGCCAATCAGGCCGAGCTGAGTACGGTTATAGCAGGAGAGATCGCACACGTGTGCAGTTATAGCAGGAGAGATCGCACACGTGTGCAGTTATAGCAGGAGAGATCGCACACGTGTGCAGTTATAGCAGGAGAGATCGCACACGTGTGCAGTTAGAGCAGGGGAGATCGCACACGTGTGCAGTTAGAGCAGGGGAGATCGCACACGTGTGCAGTTAGAGCAGGGGAGATCGCACACGTGTGCAGTTAGAGCAGGGGAGATCACACACGTGTGCAGTTAGAGCAGGGGAGATCGCACACGTGTGCAGTTAGAGCAGGAGAAAGGAGAGATCGCACACGTGTGCAGTTAGAGCAGGAGAGATCGCGCACACGTGTGCAGTTAGAGCAGGAGAGATCGCGCACACGTGTGCAGTTAGAGCAGGAGAGATCGCGCACACGTGTGCAGTTAGAGCAGGCGAGATCGCGCACACGTGTGCAGTTAGAGCAGGCGAGATCGCGCACACGTGTGCAGTTAGAGCAGGCGAGATCGCGCACACGTGTGCAGTTAGAGCAGGCGAGATCGCGCACACGTGTGCAGTTAGAGCAGGCGAGATCGCGCACACGTGTGCAGTTAGAGCAGGCGAGATCGCGCACACGTGTGCAGTTAGAGCAGGCGAGATCGCGCACACGTGTGCAGTTAGAGCAGGAGGGATCGCGCACACATGCGCAGTTAGAGCAGGCGAGATCGCGCACAACGTGTGCAGTTAGAGCAGGCGAGATCGCGCACACGTGTGCAGTTAGAGCAGGCGAGATCGCGCACACGTGTGCAGTTAGAGCAGGAGGGATTGCGCACACATGCGCAGTTAGAGCGGCTGCGAAGGGGCCCACAACTCAAGTGTCCTACAAACAGCAATATGGAGGGGCCCAGTGGTTGTTATGGTGAGCCCCTGTTATACCCACAGCTGCCTGTGTAAAGGGCATGGCCTATTCAGAACCTATGGAATTGCACACGGGGAATTTTCGGAAAAGTGCTTCACCTAAAGGCATTATTTCCACAAGGTGGATCCGCTGCCTCGGAGTCCGCCTCTGTCCTCCAGTTCAGCGGGAGATCTCTCCATTCATCTCTGCTGAGCCGGCGGATGACGGGTCCGTCTCTGCTCACTGAGTGGGGAGGGGCCTATCAGAGCGCCGCTGATTCCTATGGAGAGAACGGACAGTATGTCCGTTTTCATCAGATCTCACCCGATCTGACCCGCCAGGGACAGATGCGAACTTAGGGGCATCCATCTGCTTTTAATGGATCGGGTCGGATGTCAGCGGACATGTCACCGCTGACATCCGTCGCTCCATAGACTAGCATGGAGCGCCTGTTCAGGTCCGCTGTCAAAACTGACAGGCAGACCTGAACGGTCTGACAGTGTGAAAGGGGCCTTAGGGGGAAAGTAACCAATGTTTTTGCAGTTAAAAAAAAAGTGCATTTTGTCTGGCTGGAGAGCATTGCACCCAGAATATTTATTTTTTAGCCATCTCTGACTGATTAGGGGGGATTTCTCTTCTCTTCCTGCCCCACAGCCAAAACAGGAGGTGAGAAGAAATCCCTCAAAAGTGAGAGTCCCGGGGTGTCACTAGATTTAGTATCCCCTTAAGCCTAGTATACAGCTCAGGTCGGAGCTGCTGTACTAACCTTCTAAGGTTAGTACAGTGATCTCCCCCGCTGAGCTGTTGTGTTCTGTTCGGATGCTGTCTGTTGCTTCTCTGCCCTGTGTCTCCTGTCCCTCCACCCACTTTTTTGTTGACATCTAAAATGCCCCCCATCCCCACTCTAATGCCCCCTTTCCCTGCTGCTTCACCCCCTGCAGCACCTATTACCCCCCCCCCCCCCCCCCCCAACACCTTGCAAACTGCAATCCCCTTGTGGCTACCCTGCAGCTTCCCTGTGCCCACCCGACGGCTGTGAGTGCTGCATGGCAGTCACAGGGATATACCTAAATAGATTCCCCCCACGAAGCTTCGATCCCCTCACTGATCCCTCAACACCCCCTCCCTGCAGGTGCTGGCTTTCCCTTCTCCTGCCGGCTGGGGTAGGAGATTGCTGCCAAAACGCTCTGCAGGTGCTTCGGCAGCGCTGCCCATTTATTGCGGTGGAGGAGCGGTGCATACAGGTTAAGGTGTTTTACGGGCGCTGTTTTCAGCCCAAAAGTGCCTGAAAAACCCCCCAGTGTGAAAGGGGTCTCTGCCTAAACCAGGAATCTTCAAACTACGGCTCTCCAGCTGTTGCGGGAACCCATCCCATGAGGCATTGTAAAACTCTGACATTCACAGACATGACTAGGCATGATGGGAATTGTAGTTCCTGAACAACTGGAGGGCCGTAGTTTGAAGACCCCTGGCGTAAACTCTGCTCAGAGCTGTCAAACTTTGTCTGCCAACCCCCCCCCCCCCCCCCTTCTTTTTTTTTTTTTTTTTTTCTTAAATCACAACATTGCTCAGCGCTGAGATAAAAAGACACACTGGGGTTGATTTACTAAAGGCAAATCCACTTTGCACTACAAGTGCACTTGGAAGTGCAGTCGCTGTAGATCTGAGGGGTAGATCTGAAATGAGGGGAAGCTCTGCTGATTTTATCATCCAATCATGTACAAGCTGAAATGCAGTGTGTTTTTTTTTATCCTTGCATGTCCCCCTCGGATCTACAGCGACTGTAGCTCCAAGTGCACTTATAGTGTAGTGGATTTGCCTTTAGTAAATAACCCCCATTGCATCATTTGGCTCTTTTAGATCAAATGAGGTCAGTTTAACCACTTAAAAACTAAAGCGGGGTACACACTATAAGAAAATCGGGCGAACAATCGTCTGATTTTCCTTGTTGTTTCACAGCAAATTGGAGCCGATGAACGAAAATTCTCATCCAACAAAGGCTTTTTTTGTTTTTTCTGATCATGCGCTTTCTTTTCTGATTTTTCTTGTACAAAAACGGTACACATTAAATGAAAATTGTTCAATCTGTTCCCATATGAAAATTTGGAATCGGCTGTCGAAAGTTGTGTACACACTATATAAAATTGTATGAAAATGTTGGCCGATTTTCTTAGTGTGTATGAGCCTTTAGCCTCTTTCTGACACTTGTTGCTTACAAGTTAAAATCCGTATTTTTTGCTAAAACATTGCCACCCCAGATGTTTTGGAGCTACATTGTGCATGAGCATTATGGGAAATGTAGTTCCAAAACATCTGGGGTGCTAAGGTTCTCCATCACTGCCCTAGAGAATAAAATGGCGGTCGTTGAAATATTTTATGTCACACTGTATTTGCGCAGCGGTCTTTCAAACACCGTTTTAGGGAAAAAATACACTACAATGAATGAATAAATAAAACTAAACAGTAAAGTTAGTCCTTTATTTATTTGTTTTTTTGTATAATGTGAAAGGTGATAAGCCGAGAGAATCGTGATCTTTATTCTAAGCAAAAAAAATGCGATTCATTTTAGCCAGAATCGTGCAGCTCTAATCTCAACTGTGCATTTTCGCCACTCCCCAGCTGCAAGTCTAAATGAGGCAGGGCATAATACTACAGCGAGGTCGTGTTTAACTGCACAGGTGTTCCATTTAGGCAGTCCTATTGATGTCAATTGGGAAACATCAGCTGGACAGGAATGAACAGGTGTTCCACGCATTCCTGTGCAGATAGTCCCAATTATGTTATTTGGGACGCAGCAGCTGAATAGGCACAGCCACTGCTCCCAACTTGGCATCCATGTGGGTGCATGTCCCTGAACTCACACTGTCTGCGTTTGGGGCAGCGGTTCTGTCCTTGTGGCCACTGCATCCCAGTTGACATGAATGGACCTGCACAGGAATGGACAAAACACCTGTACACCCCCGTACGGGTAAACATGGCCTTCCATGGGGGTACGCTTTAATACACCCCATGTGAATGAGGCCTTAGTAGGAATTTTGTAAGTTATGTTGTGTTTATGCAAATAAGGATTTTTTTTTGGTAAAAATGGCGATTTGATAAGCGTTTGCACAAAAAATGTAGGACCTTAAAATTTAGTAGTACCTTCTTTATATTCTATAGGTCATGTGCTTTCAGAAAATGTATAATTTAGGGGGTCTTTTACAAACTCTGAAAGCTGTAAGTGAAAAAATGAAAACCTCTATATTTTTAGAGAAATGTGGTTATTTAAAGTTTTGCGTACGTTCGACTTTCACCATTTCACAAAAAGGCGCAATTTAAAATGTACAAATATTTATTTATTAACTCAACACAGGTTTACCTTTTGTTATGTTGAATAACTTTTGTAAATGTTGCTGTTTGTATATATAAAATAGAAAGCATTTGAAAATATCGATCTTGGTGTTTTGAATGCTTTACAGGGCAGAGGTGATCGCTCCATAAAGAGTACCTCTCACATGCCTATTTCTGTCATAAGGGATGTTTACATTCCTTCTGACAGCAATAAAAGTGATAAAAAACAAACATTTAAAGCAACAGTGTGAAAAAAAAGTTATTAAAGTGCCCCGTCCCACTGTGCTCACACCAGTGTTAATTGCGTCGACTGAAACAATTGAGATGACTAAAACTAAAATTCCATTATAGTCAAAATACTATGACTAAAACTAAATTGAAATTTGACTTCAAAATTAACACTGGTCTGTATGTAGTGCATGTTCATACCTCAATACCATAAATAATAACATATTCGATTTTTCACTCCAGCAGTATATGAGTTTGGAAATTGCAGAGAAAGGTTAACTAATGCATTACAATTTAATTGCAACCTTTAGATTTTAGATTAAAATTAGTTTTAGTCGACTAAAATGCACTGGAGATTTAGTCGACTAAAACTAAAACAATTGCAGAAGACTAAAATGGGACTAAAACTAAAATGACATTTTAATCCTAAGACTAAAACTAAATTGAAATTTGCTGCCAAAATTAACACTGGCTCGGACACAAAGGCGAACGCGTGCGTCGGTCCCGCAAGCATGCAAACTGTGATCATCCCATACGTGAGGTATTGCCGTGGACGTCAGATCATAGGTATTAATTCTAGCAGTAGACCTCCTCTGTAAATCTAAAGTGGTAACCTGTAAAGGCTTTTAAAGCATTGCCTATGGATATTAACATTTATGTAGTTTGTCGCCATTGCATGGGTGTGCGTAGTTTTAAAGCGTGACATGTTTGGTATCTGTTTACTCGGTGTAACATTGTCTTTTATATTTTGCAAAAAAATTGGGTTATGTATTATGTTTTTTTGCATTGAAATTCAAAAAAGTGTATAAAAAAAAAAAAAACTGCATTTAAAACACCGCTGCGAAATACCGTGTGACACAAAAAATCTCGGACCTCTGCTTTAAAAAAATATATATAATGTTTGGGGGTTCTAAGTAATTTTTCTAGCAAAAAAATACTCATTGTTACATGTAAACAAAAAGTCCCAGAAAAGGCTTGGAATGGAAGAGGTTAAACACACCTTGGACACATGTAAAGGGATGGTGAACCCGCGCAGTGGAAATAGAGGTCTGTTGGTGAGATTTTTGGAACTGCTGCCGCCCAACAAGCAGTCAGCATAAATGGGGACAGCTGAGTTGATTAGTATGATAGAAGGGTCTGGCGCTGTTCCTTTAGTTAAATAATTCCCTACCTGCGTATAGGTTTCTAAAACAAGGCATATAAATATAAGGCATATAAATATAAATTCATAGGTGTAAACAAAAACGTGCAGGTATCAGATGGTGATATACTTAAAATCTTGGTAAATATTGTGCAATTATAGATGATACACAAACTGTAAATATATAAAAAAACAATATAAAAAATAATATAAAAAATGTTGGTGATATCAAATCCCATGTATGGTGTTGCTGGTTAGTATTCCAAAAGACTTTAGATGTGAGGGGGGGAGGGGAAGGGAGGGGGTGAGGGAGGGGGGGGGGGGAAGGGAGGAAGGGGAAAAAAAGAGAGGTGTGGGAGATCTACTCCTGGTTGAGGAACTAAAAAGTGTTTGAATCACTCCTAATACAGTGCAAACGTGCTGGTGAAGTTCAAAGGAAGTCCTTATTGTGTGATACACTTGTCAAAATTCTTGGCATATATCTTGTGCAATAACTTGGTGCATGTGATGTTGTGATTATAATCCTTCAATAGTTTTAAATCCTTGTTCTGAAAGTGCAGCCACTCACCAGATCACTTCACCCCTGCAGGGGTATCAGGCAATTACAGTTTTGCGCCACTGTACGGCGGTCACTGGCGGGCTCAGGATCGTGGTGTATCATATGTAAAGAGAGAAGGAGTGCCCATAGCGTAAAATTGTTTTTAAAAGGTTTTATTAAACAAATAGAAAGGTACTCACAATTTCACAGTGTAAATCAAGCGAAGTAGTAAAAAACGTCACAGTTAGCCTTCAGCGCTGGTAAAGTAGGTAGTGTTTGGGAAGCACAGATTAGGCCACGCCCTACGCGTTTCGTCGTTAGGACGTCTACGGGAGCGTAGACGTCCTAACGACGAAACGTGTAGGGCGTGGCCTAATCTGTGCTTCCCAAACACTACCTACTTTACCAGCGCTGAAGGCTAACTGTGACGTTTTTTACTACTTCGCTTGATTTACACTGTGAAATTGTGAGTACCTTTCTATTTGTTTAATAAAACCTTTTAAAAACAATTTTACGCTATGGGCACTCCTTCTCTCTTTACATATGATACACCACGATCCTGAGCCCGCCAGTGACCGCCGTACGGTGGCGCAAAACTGTAATTGCCTGATACCCCTGCAGGGGTGAAGTGATCTGGTGAGTGGCTGCACTTTCAGAACAAGGATTTAAAACTATTGAAGGATTATAATCACAACATCACATGCACCAAGTTATTGCACAAGATATATGCCAAGAATTTTGACAACAAGTGTATCACACAATAAGGACTTCCTTTGAACTTCACCAGCACGTTTGCACTTTATTAGGAGTGATTCAAACACTTTTTAGTTCCTCAACCAGGAGTAGATCTCCCACACCTCTCTTTTTTCCCCTTCCTCCCTTCACCCCCTCCCTTCCCCTCCCCCCCTCACATCTAAAGTCTTTTGGAATACTAACCAGCAACACCATACATGGGATTTGATATCACCAACATTTTTTATATTGTTTTTTATATATTTACAGTTTGTGTATCATCTATAATTGCACAATATTTACCAAGATTTTAAGTATATCACCATCTGATACCTGCACGTTTTTGTTTACACCTATGAATTTATATTTATATGCCTTATATTTATATGCCTTGTTTTAGAAACCTATACGCAGGTAGGGAATTATTTAACTAAAGGAACAGCGCCAGACCCTTCTATCATACTAAACACCTTGGACACATGCACAGCAAAATCAATTAGTTCCAATCGCCCTATTCACGCTGCTGCATTCAGTTCCAGGTGCTCATAAAAAAAAAAAAAAAACGCAAAACTACGTCATGCGTGTTTTTTTTTTTTTGTTTTTCTTTTTGTTTGTTTTTTTGCAACCGAACACTCATAAACATGAATGGAATCCTTAGCACTTTGAAGAGTAAAGTGGAAGAAAACCACACTGGAACACATTAACCACTTCCGGACTGCCCACCGCACATATATTGCGGCAGGTCGGCCCGGCTGCTCGAACCGACGTACCTGTACGTCGGTCCATGCGTTAGATACAGCGGGTGTGCCCGCCACAGGAGCTCGTCCGCGGGTCCAGCGGACTCAATGTCCGCCGGCCACCTGCTATCGCAGTAAAGAGAGCTGAAACGGGGATCTGCCTATGTAAACAAGGTGGATCCCCGTTCTGACAGGGAAGGAGAGGGAGATCAGCTTTTCCTAGTGATCAGGAACAGCGATCTCTCTACTCCCAGTCAGTCCTTCCCCCTGACAGTTAGAAAGCACCTCCCTGGGAATACTTAACCCTTTGATCACCCCTAGTGTTAACCTCTACCCTGCCAGTGCCATTTATACAGTGATCAGTGCATTTTTGTGTCACTGGTCACCAAAAAGTGTCACTTAGGGTCAGATTGTCACAGTCCCGCTAAAAATCGCTGATCCCCGCCATTACTAGTAAAAACGATTAAAAAAAAAGTCCCTATTAATGGGGTAAATACTTCTGGGGCTGGAGTCGTTAAAAATGCATGGAAATGCACACTGACTGTGGGGATTGTGGTGTGAACTAGCCCTAAATTGGTGAAATATCTTACAGGGGCATCAAAATAATAGATGTTTATTGTTGTACAGTTCATTTTCTTTCAAAAGCAGCCACAACCTGAACAAAGCCTGTCCCCTGCCAGCAGCTGCAGAGTGGTGCCTTTGTTTTTCTGTGGATAAACCATTGCTCCCTCTGCAAAGGTCTGATAAACCCACTACTGGGGGTCTGTAGCTCTGCAATTAGCAAAGTTCATGCTCCTTGTTTATTGGAGAGCTCTGATGTGACTCAGCAAAGGGGCGTGCCAGACCAACTGAAGAGAGACCACTTCTTCTTCCACAGAGAGCAAGGGTCCCACTCAATGAAAATGAACTGTACAGCATTGAACAACTTATGGAGGCACAGCAGGAGGAACCACAGCATGTGCAAAGAGTTTTCTGCATACACGCATATGTGGAATGTCTGCTGTGGCCGGGAGAGAAGCATAACAGCAGAGTGTAAACACATGGGCAGCTGAACAGATAAATAAAGGGTCTGTTCTTGTAGTACAATTCAGCCTGTGCTGAGGGGGTTACCGTAAAGCCCATCTCCAGCTGAGAACCCCCCTGCTTCCCACGCTTTAAGGGCCCTTTGACACTGGGGCGGCATCAGGGGTAAATTGCCGCTATTGTAAGCGGTGCTTTACCGTCGGTATTCGGCCGCTAGCAGGGCAGTTTTACCCCCCGCTAGTGGCCGAGATAGGGTTAAAAACCACCGAAAAGCGCCTCTGCAGAGGCCCTTTGCCAGCGGCATAGCCGCGCTGTCCCATTGATTTCAATGGGCAGGAGCGGTATAAACTCCGCTCCTTCACGGCTCCGAAGATGCTGCTAGCAGGACTTTTTTTCCCGTCCTGCTAGCGCACCGCTCCAGTGTGAAAGCCTTGAGGGCTTTCACACTGGAGAGACAGCAGCGGCACTTTCGGGTCGATTTGCAGGCGCTATTATTAGCGCAATAGCGCCTGCAAACCGCTTAAGTGTGAAAGGGCCCTAAGTGCTGGTTCACACAGGGGCGACTTGTCAGGCGACCTAGCCGTCTGACAAGTCACCTCCCGTTCTGTACAATGGAACCGTTCTAATAGGAGCGACGCAAGTTGCTCCAACTTAGAAAAAGGTTCCTGTACTACTTTGGGGGTGACTTGAGGCGACTTGCATAGACTTCTATACAGAAGTCGTTTTGCAAGTCGCGTGCAGGTCGCCTCGGTGAGGCGACCTGCAAGTCGTGCCGCCCCTGTGTGAACCGGGGCTTAGGGCTTGTTCATACCAGATGCATTGGGGCTAAGCTGGCAGTTATTTTCAGCATATCCCCAAGATAAATCAAAATGCCTTGTTTATAATGTCAGTTCATACCACATCTTTGCTGTGATGTGCACTGAAAGAAATTACAGCATGCACCTCTCCTTTTTTTTTTTTTTTTTTTTTTTTAGTGCACCCGCTTGCATCGTGAACTTTCACTTTGCAACACTGCTGTGGTGAACTAGAACTGTATTGAAATGTCACTGGTCAAATTGTGAATGAGCCCTTAAAGCACAAGTACAGTTTGTTCTGCACTCCTGTGACCCGTTTTCAGCAGATAGCGGGCTGAAGCCCTCTGTCTACTGACATCACAGAGTCGGTCCAAACTCGGGCAAGATCATGACGATGTCAGGCTCCGCCCACATCCCTGGACCGGCTGGCTGAGAGCCTGAGCCGGCTGGTCGGTCCAGCCCAGCATTCCAGTGAGCGTGTGGGGGCAGAGCAGACAGCGGTGACTGACAGTGTGCAGCTCTTTGCTCAAGGAGCCCTGAGAACCGAGGGATCAGCGGTGTTGGTAATTCAGAAAAAAGCCAAACCTCATACTTCTCTTCAGTACAGCTCTCCACATCGCACTACTCCATCTATAGTGAGTGCATGTCCGCAAAACAAATCTCTTAATTTGCTTTAGTTTTCATATAGCAGACATGCAAATGTTCTTTCATATGCCTTCATTTAGCTACTAGTTGTCTTCACAGTTTCTCTATGCCCAACATTTCTTTAAGGCTTTACACACACAGATACTTCTGTCCACACTAAACAGTGTGACTGGAGGAATCTTTCTGCTGGCTATCGTATTCAGGCAGCCGCAAAACCCATGTCTTTCTGAATACCCGAACAGTGACTGGAAGTGATCATTGTTTGGCCAACAATTTTCCATAGTTATACATGTTTTATTTGTTCCGTGGACTGGAGGAGAGAAAATCATTCTATTCCCACATGCTCGCTAAACAGCATGAATAGTGGAATCTCTCCTGCCCAGCTATTGTATTCTGGTGCCTGGCACCAGCGGCTGTCTGAATACATAAACCGTGACTGCATCTGATTTCCACCTGACTCCTTTAAATTTTCAGTTGACTTTTTTGTGTATCTGGGTGGTGCCATCAGCCACAGCTCAAATTTTGCAGATTTAGCAGAAATCGGCTTGAGCCCATGTTCACATTGGGCCGATTTGACATGTCAGATTGCATGTTAAATCGCCGGCTATTGCCAGCAATGGCACCGTTCGAATTGGTGCGACTCCAATTTTGCGGCATCACACTGATTCCCAAAAGTAGTTCCTGCACTACTTTTGGCGACTTCGGGGGAAATTTCAATAGACATCTGTGCAGGAACCCGTACGGATGTCTCTAAAATCGCTCCCGAAGTCGGACTGACATGCGGGTTCGCACAATTTCAAAACCGCATCAGTGTGAACCTAGGCTGAATTCACGCCACGTAAGGCTGTATTTAGAAGGGTGTTAATAGGCAGCCCACCTATTTACACCAATATATACATATTAATATAGATGCATTATCATACACTTCAAAGACTGTTTTAAAAAAATGTTAGACGTTTTCTCATTTGTGCAAATCTTTAAAATTAGTATTAGTTACAAACAAAAGTATTTAGGTAATTTAGATAACAATACTACTGAAGTGCGGGCACATTCCCCCTCCCCCCTTCAAGCATTGGTAAAGGTCATAAAATCAGTAGGCACGGGTTATGCTGCTCATGGCATTGATCAGCACTGCTTCCTGTCATACAACGTTTCAATACCAGTCTCTATACCTGCTAAGCTTCTGGCATTTTACAGGGAAGTAGTAATGGGGAGTAGTCAAGGTCCTGTGACCAGCCTCAATAACACAGGTACTTGCAGGCACCAGAAGACATCTGCACTTCAGTAGTACCAAGTCCATGTAAGTCATTAATGGTTGTGTGCTTGTGTCTTTTACAAAGGTGTGTGTAGGAGAGGGAGAAGCAGTATAAGGAGCCAGTATACTGCAAAGTGAGAGAAATATAATCTCATCGCTGTACTGTTTCACTGTCCAGCCTCAGGGTAGGGTCAGATCCATAAAGCCTGGGGATAGCAGAAGTAGGGTAAAGTGGACTGGTCATCATCCAATCCAAAAAACTAAGGACATCTTTTGGTAGCAAAGAACTGCTGGGGACAGCACCATCCTAAAGTGTTCAGCAATTTTTAGCGTGTGGCCACTGGAGAGGATCAACCTTACTGGATCCTGGCTATTGAGTTAAGAACCTATTAGATTTGGTGACTGGATGCATGGAAAGAGGGCATTTCGGAGCACTTAATGATTTGTGTGTGGCAATCTTGCTAAACAAAAAAAACAAAAAAAAAGTTTAAAGCGTGGATCAGCAACCTGTAGATCGTGGCCTGGGCTTGCTCCAGAGTATTAAACAGAGTGCAGTACAAGAACCGCATAATCCGATGCCTCCTGTACTGCTGGATCCTGTCCCATGTGAAGTGATAGCAACTGCACTCCACCTCTTATCCCGGCTAGCGGTCTTCAGAGTGCTACTAGCAGCAGGAAAGGCGAAATCTTCAGATCAGTGTGAAGCAATACGTTGGGCATAATAGTATAAGGCTACTTTGACACTGAAGTGTTTACCCACACCGCGGTTGCAGTACAGTGTACCCGCAGCTTATCTGCGGATCTTCTGTGCTTAGCCAAAGACTTTTTAATTATATTGCACTTACTGAATGCAGGAGTTTTTGTGTGCTTTCAGAAAGTGCACCACACCTTTAGGATATCATAGAGGTCTATGGCAAAGCGCAGCTAGCCCAGGAAAGTTGCATATGCATTGCACTGCCTTATAGGGGGCTCAGAACAGTAAGGGTTCATTTACATTTGCAGTTTGGGGGGGTGGTAAAACCCCATAGTTGACGTGTTTTTATCTCCCCCCAACTGCACCCTCTTTAGCTGCAGTGGCCAAGAGTTTACACATGTCACAGTCGCAGCAGAAGTTATACAGCATGTCATGTTTGGTGGGTGTAGCACCTGCCAAGCATGACCCATTCAAGTGAATGGGGCCGCTCTGCAAGTGCCCTGCAAGCTTGTGCAGTACAGCAAACAAGGGCTTAAAGCAGGCAGCGTTGTGTTGCTTTTTACCACCTGCTTTAACCCCAGAAGCATGCAGTTGCGGGGGAATTGCAGAGTGGCCCCATTTACTTGAATGGATCATGATTGGCAGGCGGTAGCACCCAGCAAAAGCAACAGGGGGCTTAATTCCTGCTACAGCATGTGTACATCTTTGGCTGCTGCCTCATCAGCTAAAGATGGTAGAGCTTGGGGGTGGTAAAACTGCAACTCAACTGCAGGGTTTTGCCATCCCCCAACTTTACATGTGAACGAGCCCTAAGGGTGCCGCTGCCGAATGCAAGTAAGCAGTGCTGTTCCTTTTGAAAAGTGATCCGAGTGTGTTTGACAGGTGGTGAGGAGGTGACATGTTGCCTCCTCACCACCTGATTTAAAGCCATGATTGCCATGCAATGCACACAACTGTGACACAGTAGTACAGCAATTAGAGGTTTAAATAAGGTGTGAGGGGGAGACACTGTGCCTGGTAATTTTTGACTTCTCCCATGTTGTTCAGGTAAATCTCCACCTCTTTGAAGTTGCCTACCCCTGATTTAACGAGTAACACAATTTTTGTTGAGAAAAAAAAAAAAAACGCAATCCCCTGTGGGTGATCAATGTATGTTGTATGGATTTTAACAAACTTTTTTGCTGATTTTCTGTTTCTTTGAAGTAATAGCTTTTTGTGCAGAGTGAATTTCAATTGGAAGTAACATTATCATTAATAATCAGCTGATGCACGTAATCTAATAAGGAGAGTGGCAGTGTCCAATCCCTTTTAGAAGTAATTAACCATTTGGACCCTTTGGGAATAGCTCACCAAAAAGGAAATTTTAGTTGCAAAGGATGCCTAAAATCTGACCTGTACCTTAGTGCAGACTTCTGGGAAAATCGGACAACCAATCATTCCTGGGACGTTCTGTATACCAGCTGTGCACGGGACGCCTCCAGGTTGCCATATTGCATTGATTTTTACAGAACATTACAGCACTGCAGATTGAAATGGAAAGATAATTTTTAAGAACAAATTACAATATGGCTTGTGTTTCAATTGTATACGCTATAATTTATATATTTTTTATTTGTTTTTCCCCACAAAAGTGGAGTTGCCCTTTTTTAAAGCTGAAATTCAGACAAACATCTGAAATACACAGATGAAATACAGCAGTTTAATTTGCCAATAGATTTATATATCTGTCCATCCAGTCCTATACGTAGCTCTGTCATGTAGCACAGCCCTGTCTGGCAGTGTAGGAAATCATTTTTTTTTTTTCTGTTTCAATGTCCCCTCTCCTTATAGTGACTCTATTGGCACAGGGTCACTTTTAGCCAATAGGTCACCTGTGAAAGAAGTGTTGATATACCGTATAACCCGCACCCTATTTTTAAGAGGGAAGTTTGAGGAAAAAACTTTCCACAGCCCCCCTGCACAGCACATGGACCCCCTGCAGAGCACACAGACTCCTTTCATTATAAAGCCCCCCTACACTCCCAGGATACCCCAGTCTTCTGGGAGAGCGCTGCCAGCATACTCTAAAGTTGAAAAAACATCACTGCCTTCTCATACACCGCTCCTCCTTTGTGACTCTCATTGTGAATCATTACTGACAGCCCTTTCTCATACAACATTCCTCCTGTGTCACTCTCAATGTAAATGGAAGCCTGTAATACCTCAATTAACGCCGTTCTCTCATGGACCCAGTCATGTGACTTTTCTCTGCTGTTTCATTGATGGTCACATGACCACTCTCCTCCAATCAAAAGCTACACTCAAGGAGGCGGAGCGGGAGGAGGAGAGCGGCCAGAACTAACAGCGTTACTTGAGGTATTACAGGCTTCCATTTACATTGAGAATGACACAGGAGGAACGTTGTATGGGAAAGCGCTGTCAGTAATGATTTATAATGAGTCACAAAGGAGGAGTGGTGTATGAGAAGGGGCTAGCAGTGATGTTTTCTTAACTTTAAAGTATGGCAGCGCTGTCCCAGGGCCAGGAGAGGCGGGGCAGCCGGACTGACACCCCCCAATGGGTGGCACCTGGGGCGGACCGCCCGATCCCCGACCCCCTCCCAGGTAAATAGATAGATATATATAGATATAAAGTCTCTATCAGCATATAACACGCAGGCAGGGTTTACCCTCTGTTTTCAGGGGGGAAAGTGCGTATTATACACCGATTAAATACGGTACTTGCCTTTCCAGCAGCCCAGCCCCTGTAGGAACCATGAATAGACAACCCGGTTGTCCAGTTCTGGGAGGACATCCTTGGACATCATCCTAGTAGCCTGCCTCCTGCGACATGCATCGGGCATGTTCTGTGAGCTGATCACCTGGAAATAGACTTTTTTGCAAAATTTTATAACAAACAAGGAAAACCCTTTTTTTTTTTTTTTTTTTTTTTTTTTTTTTTTTAACATGTTCGGTCTTTTTTAATTTGGTTAGAAAAAAAATTAAAACCCAGTTGTGATTAAATATTACCAAAGAAAGCTCTGTCTCCAAAAAAAAAGATACAAATTTCATATGGGTACAGTGTGACCGCCCAATTGTTATTCAAAGTGCAATAGCACTGAAAGCTGAAAATTGGCCCGGGCAGGAAGAAGGTGAAAGTGCCCGGTATTAAAGTGTGTTAACATCTACTTCTTTTTTCCAAGTTGTCTTTAAAAGATACACATCGTATCAAATCCACAGGGATTTGGGTGTCTCCTCCTTCCTTGACAGCCCCATTGTGGCAAAGATTTTTATACACCTGCAGTATTCTTTGTCTTTACTGAAAGGAAGCAACATGTATTATTCTGCCTGGCGCGGGACTCCTGCTAGATACCGAGGTTACCAGGATTGAATTTTATACTGCAATACAGAACACATTTTATAGTATCTGCAGAACAATTGGACAGTTTTGTAAAGTGGAAATTTTTCATCATCTAGGCTTTTATACTAAATCAGGGCTGGGTAAATCCCAGAAGATAGGCAGACAATTGTCAAAAAACAAAACTGTCCCTGACCGAACTGTTTTTTTTTTCTTTTCCCTTGTTTTCTAGGTAATATGAGTGGCTGCAGAGTTTTTATAGGGAGGCTTAGTCCTCATGCCCGTGAGAGAGACGTGGAGAAGTTTTTTAAAGGATATGGACGTATCCGGGAGATAAACCTGAAGAGTGGATTTGGATTTGTGGTAAGTTTTACCTGACACGCAAAAAAGGCTGTATAATTTGGATTTAGGCCTGGTTCACGCCTATACGTTTCTTGGTGCTTTTTGCAAAAACGCAGTAAAGTTCATTTTAACATGGTTTCCCATGGAACACGTTCACATCTATGCTTTTTTTTTTTTTTTTTTTTCAGCCGCTGTGTTTTTGGAAAGGGTCAGGGACTTTTTTAAACACAATTATACTTTTTGGTCCAATAGACTTCTGTAGAGACATTGCAGAAAAGCTTTTTTTTTTTTTTTTAAGCATTTTTTTAATCTGCCCACTAACAAATTAGCCAAAAAAAAATGCAAAACACATCAAAAATGTGTGTGCAAAAACGCACCCCTAAAAGCACTGCAGAAACGTATCGAAAGCAAACTGCATAGGTGTGAACCGAGCCTTAAAGAAAATACTTCTGCTTTAATCTCTCTAAATAAGAATGGTAAAATAATTGCCCTGATGACAGACCACACCCTCAGGGGACACGAGAAAAAATATCTGTAATTTAAAGATTAGCAGGGGAAAATTGTGCCCCTCCTACCAGATTATTCCCCCCCCCCCCCCCCCCCCCCTTATTTGTTATAAGGAAACAAGGGACAGTATTCCCAATTTATGGTATTTGGTGAACTGTAGAACAACGCTACAAACTGGCATTAGCAAAATTGGAGGCAGATTTAACTTTCTTAAATTTTTCACTTGTAGAAAATTACACACCACCTTCTATTTTTACACAAAGCTTCCCTGCTGCTTTGCATGTTATTTTCCCATGATGCTCTTTATGGAGAGATGTTGCTTTGCAACAGCCGTTGCCAGGTTTCACACACCTGAGGTCTTATGGACCACTTCTGCTCAGTATTTTTGTCTGCACCGAAAGACTGTTTTAACATTTAAAAAAAATACATTGAGATGCAATATCTGCTGTTTTATTTATTGTAGGAGTTTGAAGATCACAGAGATGCAGATGATGCTGTGTACGAACTGAATGGAAAAGAACTGTGCAGTGAAAGGTATAGTCAGATTTGCTGTTAAATCAGCAGGGGCATCAAAGATTTTCAAGTTTGATTTGGCATTCACTGCACAGACAAAACGGGCCCAGTTGTCCTATTGTCTGTGCAGATTGAGCATTGTCTTAACTAGCTTCATTACTATGTATTGCTTCATTACTATGCATTCTAAGAGAATTTTGATGCAGTTTTTTATTGACTTATTTATTTTTTTCACCATTCAAGAGTCACAATTGAACATGCCAGAAATCGTAGAGGAAGAGGAGGCATGATGGGTGGTGGTGGAGGTGGAGGGCGGTACCCTATGCGCTTTGGCTATCGTCAGTCTAATAGTGGTGGACCCAGGTAATATAGCTGTTCAGCTTCAAACTTACTCCATCCAAAAGCTAATAATTTCATTTTCTATAGCTGTCTGCCAAAAAAAAATCACATGGTGGCTTCTTATACCTCTCAAGGATTCCAGTTAAGAGTTACCGGTTCTGTTCAGCTTCCTTGATCATAAAGCCAATTGATTATGCCAAGGTCCTATGGGGTCTAACTATTGTTAAATAAAATATTTAGCTGCAATATACACAGACAAATGGAGTTAAATCTCATCACTGGATTCTCTTGACTGCTGGAAAAAGGCCAACTAGAGATTTAAGTTGTCAGTACCAGCATTTAGGTGTACCTATGAAGTAGATAAAAATCAAATGGCATACTCAGTAATAAATTGGCAATCTACAGTAACAAATCGCTGGTTACTATATTTTACCATTTAATTACTGAGGAAACTTGACCAATTAATTGACAGACCTGAGGTTTTTGTACTGCAGTGTTGTATCATTTTTAGTAAATGATATATATATATATATATATATATATATATATATATATATATATATATATATATATATATATATATATATATATATATATATATATAATATATATATATATATATATATATTTTTTTAATTTTCTGTTTTTTTATATAAGTTAGCTTGGCTTTCACACACTTCAGCTTATATGTTAACAGTCTTAAGCACTACAAGTGTTTTTTTTTTTTTTTTTTTTGTACTCCTTATGCAAAAATGTCTTTTACTTTGTGTGGCAAAGCTACAGTAGCTGTTAGGCTGGCCATACATTATACCATTTTAGATTTACCAAAACCATGTAATATGAGGTCAAACCTAAACACTTTTAATTTGCATACGATCAGGCAGGTCTTTGAACTACGTAGTTGACGGTAAAGTAAATTGAAAAAACCCTAGTACACACAGGCCCAATGTCAGGCAACATTCAGCCTGTGTGTATGGCAGCCGGCCATTCGGCCAGCTTCTGTCGAAGGGTCATGACTGCAAACGGTCTGCTGGTCAGCTCTCTCAGCCAGTGGCTAAGTGCGCTGACTGGAGTGTTCTTGGGGGGGGCGGGCGCGTCCCCGTGTCAGAGCACAATGGCACAGCAGGGGAGAGCACTGTACTAACATCGGATTATTAGTACAGCGGCTCGGGCCTCGGCTTTGAGGTGCGTTTTGTTTTTGTTTTTTTTGTTTTTTTCTCGTCGTCTACCAGGACAGGAAACACGTTAACCCCACCAGATAAAAGGCAATCTTCTAGGCCTCCACCTTCAGAATTGGTGTTTCCTCCGGAAAGGGGAGTTAACATGTTCCTGGAACCTGAATCCCTGGGTCTCATGGGCTGTCCTATGGGACTCCGTACGCTGTACTGACCTTTTACTGTCCAGAAGTGATACCTCAGCCTGGAGGATTGGAGGTGGCTTCTAGATCCCCTGTTTTCTGTGCTTGGGGAAGGCCACGACCATTGGGAGGTCTGAGGAGCTGGAGGGCCCCGATCTGCAAATTCTGGAGCTGGAATTAAAGCATCCCCGCCGGCAGCGTAGCTAGCCATGTGGGTAGTATGCCTAAATCGCCGATTCCCAGGCTTGAGCGAAATGGGCGGGGCTCCTGCGTTCCAAGCTGGCACAGAGGAAGTGGCGAGGCGCCCTTTTCCAGCTGGAATGACGTCGTCAGTGGGTGCCGAAGATGATGGTTCCAGTCTCAATTAAGGTGCAAACAGGGGAATACTGAGTGGCTGGTGAAAGAAGCGAGACGCAACAGAGGCTGCGGCAGCACTTTGACCCCTTTCACACTGGGGCGGTTTTCAGGCGCTTTAGCGCTGGAAATAACCTCTGCTGAGCACCTGAAAATCGCCTCCCATTGATTCAAGTGTGACTTTTTACACTTGGGCGGTACTCTTGCAGGATTTTCCGAAAAGTCCTGCAAGCAGCATCTTTAGGGTGCGTTGGGAGCGCTGTATTTAGCGCTCCCAAAATGCCCTGCCCATTGGAATGAATGGGCAGCACTTCAAACACGCCGCAACAAGGGAGGTTTTAACCCCTTCTTTGGGGTTAAAATCTCCCCGCTAGCGCTTTGCCGGCCCCAGTGTGAAAGGGGTCTTAGAGAGCAGGATGGATCTCTCTGCAGCTCCTTCATGACCAGGCCACTTTTTTGCTATTCAGCACTGCGCTACTTTACCTGCCAATTGCCGAGTCATGCAACACTGTACGCAAATGTAATTTATATCCTTTTTTTTCACACAAATAGAGCTTTCTTTTGGTGGTATTTGATCACCGCTGGGTTTTTTTATTTTTTGCTATATAAATGAAAGAGAAAAATTTTGAAAAAAAACTATTTTCTACTTTCTGTATTCAATAAAATCAATTTTTTTCATAAATTTAGGCCAAGTGTCTACATGTCTTTTGGTTAAAAAAAAAAAAAAATCCCAGTGAATGTATATTAATTGGTTTGTGTGAAAATTATAACGTCTACAAACTATGAGAGAGATATGCACCGATACCATTTATTTTACAAGTACCTATACTTTATTTTTTAGTACTTGCAGATACAAATTACTGATACCTACTGCAACTGTTTTGTTTACACTTCAGCTGTCAGCAATGGTACAAAGCATTGAAAAGTTATTTACAAATGAAATATTTTTTTTTTAAATTTTGCACTTTTTTTTTTAATGTGAAAATATACAGTGTATCCGGAAAGTATTCACAGCGCTTCATTTTTTTCACATTTTGTTATGTTTCAGCCTTACTCTAAAATGGATTAAATTAATAATTTTCCTCCACTATTCTACAAACAATACCCCATAATGACAATGTGAAAGAAGTTTGTTCAACCACTTGCCGCCCGCCATATAGCAGAATGACGGCAGTAAAGTGGTTTCAGTATCCTGACTGGGCGTCATATGACGTCCTCAGGATATTGAGCCGCTGCGCGCCCCGGGGGCACGCATCGTAGCGATCGTTGTTGCGGGTTGTCAGTCTGACACCCCGCAACACCGATCTAGGTAAAGAGTCTCTGACGGAGACTCTTTACCACGCGATCAGCCGTGTCCAATCACGGCTGATCACGCTGTAAATAGGAAGAGCTGGTGATCAGCTTTTCCTCACTCGCGTCTCACAGACGCGAGTAGAGGAGAGCCGATCGGCTGCTCTCCTGACAGGAGGGGTCTGTGCTGATTGTTTATCAGCACAGCCCCCCTCGGATCCCACCCAGGACCACCAGGGAAGCCATCCACACTGGACCACCAGGTATGCCCCCTAGACCCCCAGGGAAATACTACTCTGTGCCCAGGCAGCTGCCAATCAATGCCCATGCAGCTGCCAATCAGTGCCCACTCACAATGCCTGCCAGTGCCACGTATCACTGCCGCCTATCAGTGCCACCCATAAGAACCCATCTTTGCAGCCTTTCAGTGCCCATCACTATCGCCCACCAGTGCCACCCATGAGTGCCCATCAGTGCTGCATATCAGTGTGCCTACCAGTGCCGCATATCAGTGCCCGCTCATTTGTGCCGCCTTATCAGTGAAAGAGAGAACTTGCTTGTTTACAAAAATTTTTAACAGAAATAAAAGCAATTTTTTATTTTTTTCAAAATTTTCGGTCTTTTTTTGTTTCGCAAAAAATAAAAAGCGCAGAGGTGATCAAAGACCACCAAAAGAAAGCTCTATTTGTGGGAACAAAATGATAAAAATGTAGTTTGGGTACAGTGTTGTATGACCGCGCAATTGTCATTCAGACTGCGACAGCACTGAAAGCTGAAAATTGGTCTGGGCAGGAAGGTGTATAAGTGCCCTGTATTGAAGTGGTTAAAATCTTTGCAAATTTATTAAAAATAAAAAATGAAAAAAATCCCATGTACATAGGTATTCACAGCCTTTGCTATGACACTCAAAATTGAGCTCAGGTGAATCCTGTTTCTACTGATCATCCTTGAGATGTTTCTACAACTTGATTGGAGTCCACCTGTGGTAAATTCAATTGATTGGACACGATTTGGAAAGGCACACGCCTGTCTATAAAAGGTCCCACAATTAACGTTGCATGTCAGAGCACAAACCAAGTCATGAAGTACAAGAAATTGTCTGTAGACCTCCAAGACAGAATTGTATCAAGGCACAGATCTGGGGAAGGGTACAGAAAAATGTCTGCAGTATTGAAGGTCCCAGTGAGCAGAGTGGCTTCCATCACCCATAAAGGAAGAAGTTTGGAACCACTAGGACTGTTTCTAGAGTGGGCCGCCCGGCCAAATTGAGTGATCTGGGGAGAAGGGCCTTAGGGAGGTGACCAAGAATCCAATGGTCACTCTGACAGAGGTCCAGCATTTCTCTGGAGAGAGGCAAACCTTCCAGAAGAACAACCATCTCTGCAGCACTCCACCAATCAGACCTGTATGGTAGAGTGGCCAGACGGAAGCCATTCCTAAGTAAAAGGCACATGACAGCCCGTCTGGAGTTTGTCAAAAAGCACCTGAAGGACTCCCAGACAATGAGAAACAAAATTCTCTGGTCTAATGAAACAAAGATTAAACTCTTTGGCCTGAATTGCAAGCGTCATGTCTGGAGGAAACCAGGCACCGCTCATCACCTGGCCAATCCCATCCCTACATGGTGGCGGCAGCATCATGCTTCAGTGGCAGGAACTGGGAAACTAATCAGGATTGAGGGAAAGATGAATGCAGCAATGTACAGACACATCCTTAATGAAAACCTGCTCCAGAGCGCTCTATACCTCAGATTGGGGGCGAAGGTTCATCTTCCAGCAGGAAAACGACCCTAAGCACATAGCCAAGATAACAAAAGGAGTGTCTACGGAACTCTGTGAATGTCTTTGAGTGGCCAGGCATAGCCCAGACTTGAACCCAATTGAACATCTCTGAAAATGCCTGTGGACACTTCCCATCCAACCTGATGGAGCTTGAGAGGTCCTGCAAAGATGACTGGGAGAAACTGCCCAAAAAATAGGTGTGCCAAGCTTGTAGCATCATATTTAAAAAGACTTGAGGCTGTAGTTGGTGCCAAAGGTGCTTCAACAAAGTATTGAGCAAAGGCTGTGAATAATTATGTACATGAGATTATTTATTTTTTAAATAAATTTGCAAAGATTTCAAACAAACTTTTTTCACTTTGTCATTATGGGGTATTAATAATGAATTTGATCCTCTTTGGAATTAGGCTGTAACATAAAATGTGGAAAAAGTGAAGTGCTGTGAATACTTCCTGGATGCACTGTAAAGGTGTAAAAATATTAATGAACAAAGCAAACAAAAAAAAATTTTGTTATGAATGGTTTATAAAATAGAATTGAACAAAAAATAAAATCAGCAGGAAAATAATTAAATGGAGACGGAGAATGAGTTGGGCTGATTTGAGTAAATTAAGTAGTTAAAACAGAGAAACATTTTAAGGTTGACAGGTTGCTTTAAACCAGGGGTAGGCAACCTGGGTCCCTCCAGCTGTTGCAGAACTACAAGTCCCATCATGCCTTTGGGAGTAATTGTAACTGCCAGCCTTGTAATGCCTCATGAGAAATGTAGTTCCACAACAGCTGGAGGGCCTCAGGTTGCCTACCCCTGCTTTAGACTGACTTCATCTGCAGAGGGAAGTTCATACCTTTTTGATATGTAGATGAAGAAACGGATTGAAAGAAACATTTCTTTTTATATCTTTCGGTTTCTGCGCTGAGCAATGTTGTTGATAAACATTGCCCGGCTGCTTTATTTTTTTGTTTTGTTTTTTGACCGCTCCAGTTGCCGGGATTTTGTTTACACTACAGCTGTCAACGGGGAACCCCACTAACAGCTGAATGAGTCATCAGTTGTAAAGATAGTGGCGGCCCTGCTCCTTAACCACTTCCATACCGGGCCTGTTCTGGCACTCCTCTCCTACATGTAAAACATCATTTTTTTTGCTAGAAAATTACTCAAAACCCCCAAACATTACATATTTTTATTTCCCTAGGGAATGAATTGGCGGTCATTGCAACTTTTTATGCCACACGGTATTTGTGCAACAATTTTTCAAACACGTTATTTGGGGGGGGTGAATTAAAAAATAACTAAACGGGAAAGTTGGCCCTTTTTTTTTTTTTTGTATAATGTAAAAGATGATGTTACGTCGAGTAAATGGATACCGAACATGACGCGCTTTAAAATTGCGCATACTTGTGGAATGGCGCCAAACTTTGTTACTTAAAAATCTCCATAGGTGACGCTTTAAAATTATTTACAGGTTACCAGTTTAGAGTTACGGAGTCAAGTGCTAGAATTGTTGCTCTCGCTCTAACGCATGCAGCGATACCTCACGTGTGATTTAAACGCCGCTTACATATGCGGGCGCAATTTGCGTGTGTGCGTGAGGGGACTGATGCGCTTTACTTTTTTTAGCTCTCTCCTCCAGGCTGGAAAGATTGAGATTAAAAAAAAAAGAAATGTGAAGGTTCTCTTTCTTTCTAGCCGAGTTCTCAGGTTTGTTTACCTCCGCAGGTCATAGAGATGACTTGAGGAAAATCTGGTCCCTGGAAATCTCTATGATCAACGTCCATCGGCAGATTCTTTCTCCGGCTCGCTGATCGCAAGGGTGAGCCTGGAGAAGTACCAGGGGTGGGGGATGTCCCCTCCCGCCGCCTGTAAGACCGATCAAGCGGCTGAACTGCTGCTATGATTTTAGTTGTTGGTCCGGTTGGTGAAAACAACACCCTTCCTAAAGACACCTCATCCCAATGAAGACTAAATCAAAGGAGAAGAGTAGGGGGGATTTTTGCGGTGTCAGATATGAAGATATACAAGTGACGACTTATGAATAAAATATAATATTTCCATATTGTCTAGTTACAGTATGTCTTGTTTGTATTCTCCTTTTTTTTTTTAAAATACATTTATATTTTATTCATAAGAAGTCACTTGTATATCTTCATATCTGACACCGCAAAAATCCCCCATACTCTTCTCCTTTGATTTAGTGCTGCTATGATTGTTCTTACGGTACACAGAATAGCCGGCTGTAAAAGTTGATATCTGAATGATGCCTGCATCAGTCAGATATCCCCACTCAGTCAGACGTCATATGACATCCTTGTGCTGAAAGTGGTTTAACCACTTCCCGCCCGGCCCATAGCAGATGACGGCCAGGCGGTGGTTCAGTTATCCTGACTGGGCGTCATATGACGTCCAGCAGGATAACATGCCGCCGCGATACACACCCCGCAGTCTGACACACAGTCTGACACACCACTCCACCGATCTTGATAAAGAGCCTCCGGCGGAGACTCTTTACCACGTGATCAGCCGTGTCCAATCATGGCTGATCACGATGTCAATAGGAAGAGCCGTTGATCGGCTTTTCCTCACTCGCGTCTGACAGACGCGAGTAGAGGAGAGCTGATCGGCGGCTCTCCTGACGGGGGGTCAGCCCCCCCTCAGATGACCACCAGGGACGCCACTAGGACCACCAGGGAAGGGGGCAACGTGGATGGCCAGGTATGTACCCCATGGCCATCTACATGTGCTCAATCTGTGCCAGTCAGTGCCCACAGATGGGCACTGATTGGCACTATTATATTGCAGTGATGACCAGCAATGCCACCCTTAGGGGCATCAGTGCCGCCATATCAGTGCCCGTCGGTGCTGCCATATCAGTGCCGTCATTGAAGAAGGAAACGTACTTATTTACAAAAATTCTTTAACGGAAACAAAAAGTTATTTTTCAAAATTCTCGGTCTTTTTTTATTGCGCAAAAAAAAAAAACGCAGAGGTGATCAAATACCACCAAAATAAAGCTCTATTTGTGGGAACAAAATGATAAAAAAAAAATTGCTTGAGTACAGTGTAGCATGACTGCGCAATGGTCATTCAAAGTGCGACAGCGCTGAAAGCTGAAAATTGGCCTGGGCGGGAAGGTGTCTAAGTGCCTGGTATTGAAGTGGTTAAACAACCGATTAATTGACAGCTTTTTTTTTTTTTTTTTTTTTTTTTAAATAACATTTCAGCTGTCAGTGGGGAATCCCGATTTGACAGATGAAAGTATGGGCGCATTTGCACGAGTACCGATACTTGTGCAACCCTAGTATATATATTTGAAAATTGATCAGTTCTGATGTACTGACGGCCTGTCTCACTTGAGGCCCTTAAAATGCTAGGACAGTACAAATTCCCCCCAAATGACCCCTTTTTAGAAAGTTGACAGTGGCATGGCAATTTTTTTTAAGTGAAACCTAGGATATTTCCTTGTTTAGAGCGCTGCATCTTTTGACTGTTTGCAATTTTTTTGAAGTTTTTTAATTTGTCACAATTTTTTAGAAATTAAATAAAATGTTTATTTTTTTTTTTTTCTCTACACACTGTCACCTGTGCAGTACAGCATCATATTCATCAACAGGGATACAGACTGGTGACAGTATGTTAAAAAAAAAAAAACCTAATTCAATCCTTTTTTTATTCAATTGTCTTTAAAACATTTATTTTTCTTCTCCATACTTCCATTGTGTGTAGTTCAGTGTTACTATAGTGACTCACTACTACTCTGGGGAGGTGAGCAGGTTTTTTTTTTTTGTTTTGTTTTTTTTACACTTATACACCTTGTGATAGCTGTGGGCCAATCACAGCATCACAATACTAAGCACAGCTGTTATGGATGAAACCCATTCATAACAGTTGTATTTATGTTAGCATAGCGATCACTTGATACCCTGGCTGCCACAGTCCACAGGTGTGTGATTGTACCTGGCTGTGCCACCAACCCACAGTATAATTACTGTGGGAGGGACAGCAAGTGGTTAATATGGCTGTTTTATATTCTAGTACCAGAAGATTAGGTCTACAGTGTGACATTTAGTTATTTTATATTATTCTTTAGGTATGGACCCCCAGTTCGTACAGAGCACAGGATAATTGTAGAGAATCTTTCTTCCCGTGTCAGCTGGCAGGTGAGCATAATTCTAACCTTTTAAAACTGAAATGTCCATGAAAGAAATGTTATACTTTTGAAGGTTAACGCAATAGGCACATATTCACATTGCATGGAGAAACACCTTTTTATTATTCAAGAAAATTGCATTTCCCTTCTGGTCATAGTTTCTTAGCCGATTTTATATTTTTTGGCACCGTTAAGCAATTGCAACTTTCACGATAGTTTATAAGCCCTTAAATACCTTTTGCCTACTAGCTTAATTAACTTTATTAGGTTAAATGCATTCTGCCATACAGTTTTTCTCCAACTGAAAATACTTCTCTAGTTCTAAAGCTAATCATAATGTACAGTTTCTGTGGACTCTATAATACTTTCCCGTATAAGAGATTCATAACTTGAGTTTTCAGTGCAACACTTTAAAAAACTTTATACCTATTGTCCCATTCATTGGTGTTAGGCCTAGCTGCAACAGAAGTGAAAAATTACTTGTGTGATTAAACATCTGTTTCTTCTATTCTTTGTGAATGTGTGTTGTCTGCATTTACCTTCATGTAATTACAATCTTTTTCCTGTTTTACATTTTATGTTGTATTTTTTTTACATCAGTGCAGACATTTTGGTGCCACTGTTTAGCAAGCCGTTCATGTTGGCTAATACATTTACAGAATCTTCTGAGAAAGAATTCACTAACTCTTGGAAGTAATCTGTAATATTGGACAACGAAGCGTATCATAGTTTTGTATATATAATTATCTAGTAGGTGCATGTACTCACTGTCGAGGCATTGTCACTTCTTTGATGCATAGTACAAGCCTTAACTTAAATGTTACTACTAAAGTGAATGAGTCTCTGTTGTTAAATGGGTCATGTTCAAGCTTCTCTTTAGACATTTTAGACCCTGTAATAACGACTCTTCCTTTACACAAGATTGCCCTTCTGTAACAGTATAAAAAGAGAAACATTGTTAACAAAATGACACCTAATTACTTTTTATATTATAAAAAAGGTAAAACCATGATTTAAATGTTTTCCTAAATTAAGATCACATTTTGTTTTAAACCTTGGTCTAAAGAGGTGATTAAAGTGGACCTTGCAGTAAACTGCAAGGTCCACCTATTAGAGCTAGGCCCCCTCTCCCTGTATAAATCGCTATGTTAGAAGGGCAGAAATTTATCTGAACAGAAAAATACATACTTTTTTTAACCCCCTTCTGCTTATGGCTTCTAGATAAGGGTGAGATCATGATTCTTCCTTCGAGATCCTGAGGATGAAGAGCATTCCAAATCTTGTGAGAAGACATTCTTGCACTGGGCTGGATTGTTTGGTTTTTTTTTTGAGATTTACGGTGCTTATCATTCCACTGGTATCTTGTGGGAAGAATGGTGATGGCACAACCTACAATTCTGAAGATGGGATATGGTAAATGCTTTTTTAGTTACAGGTACACTTTTGCACTTCTAATAAATAGCCATTTATACAAGTAGAGGTTACTCAAATAAGTGGACCTTGCATTTTTTCAAGATCTGCTTTAAGAAACCTCCAGAGCCTGCAGAAAGATGTCCTTTTTAGACTTTCTCATCATATAATCGGCCTGTATGTGAACTTCCCTGAATAGCAAAACCAAGAGATACCTGTTTGCATATTGGACAGCCGACAAAGATAAAATCTACAATGGCACATTTATGCCACTGTCAGTTATTTTTATTGTCCTTCAAACTTTTTAAAGGCCAGCACCATTCTGTACCAATTAGATCTGTAAGATTTGGCCATCACAGCAAATTGCCACATCTGTTGCAGATTGGATTGCTTAATAGGTGGAGGTCTCTGCTAGTTTGGGAAACCTTAGGTTTAGATGCAGTGACTTCAGTGAGGAAACTACCAACAAACTCTCACATTTGTGGGAGTAGTAACGTGGGGAGGTGTGGATATTCCCAATGGAGTAGGTAAGTAACTTAAAGGTGACCTGTGCACATAGAAGTACAGTAGCTGCAATTGCTGATCCAAGCTCTGGGGTTGTTATACTGATCATAGATCAATTGCTGATCTGGAATAGGTATGGAGCAGAGCAATTCAAACTCCAATGACTGCATCCTTGTTCCAGGTCAGGATACAGATAACAGTCCTTGAAATTGTTGTTAAAAGCAAGTCAGCATTGACTGCTTCCATATATCTGTCCTCTCAGAATCACTTTAAAGTGGACCTATACCTAAAAAGAAAAAAAAAAAAGTAAATATTTAACCCCCTAGTAATTGAATTTTGTGAAACAGTTGACATTAAGAAAATTTTGTGGTGTGTGTGTGTGGGGTTTTTTTTTTTTATTTTTTGCATTTTTTTTTTTTTTTTGACTATAGGTCTATTTTAACAAATTGGCTTCATTATCACTCTCTGCCAAAAGCTAAATTGTTCTGATTGGATTGGAGTTCAGATCTCCCAGTTCTTTTACCCTTTTGGCAGTCAGTTGTAAAATCTGTTTGGCTCAGTTTCCAAAACCACGCAAAGATATTAACGCGTTTTAATAGTGTTTTTCATAAAGTTACACATCTTCCTTTTTGTTTATACCCATAATAAATATAATAAAATGATATTGATCCATCCTATGTTGTAGTAAATATTTTTTTCCACAATCATATATCTAACCAAGTGCATTTTGAACCTCTTTTAACAGCCTTTCTTTGGGTTAAGCCACGTTTCTCTTGTGTGGAGGAGAGCCCAAGAATTTTTTGGTTTGCTAATGGCTGAAATTCTAGGGCTGGGCCTGTTCTGAAGTTTCCTTTTGGTTCCTATCACCCTTCCGCTTTGCCGGTCTAGATCTTGGTTTTCCCAGGTTGTGCAAGAGTGGCTAGCTCAGGTCAGCTTCAGGTTCTCTAGCCACTTCCAGTAATGGCATCCAGTGGTTTCAGGGTTAACTCCACTCACTTACTGAGACTCTGGTGCTCTCCTGCTGCCTTCCACCCTTCTCATTGTAAGTGAGTTGCTCACAAGGTCATCTAGGTTATGGACAAGCGACCATTTGCTTAAGGTACCTCCGACCACTGATTGTGTGCTGTGGTAAGTAAATTGGGTTTGAAATAATATAATACCAAATTTTAAATTCGGACACTAGTTAAGTATATGTATCTATCAGCTTGTTATACAAAAGAGCTACAGTTTATTATATTTCCATATGTTTGTATTTCTCATGTAACATTACCTTAGTAAAGTCCGTTTTATCAGAATGTTTAACATGCTATCCTGAGCTTACACTGCAGACACTTAATGCATCAGTATAATATACATTGTAGCTCTCTTTTTCCCACATGACACTAACACTGATTTATTTTAGGATCTTTTAGTTAAAACAAGCTCCCGTCACCTCATTATCAATAGTTTCATATTGTTTCTATTATGTAAGATGGATAATTACCTTTATTTAGGCTAATGTGTTTCCAATTGTTACAGGATCTAAAGGATTTTATGAGAAAAGCGGGAGAGGTGACTTATGTTGATGCACACAGGGGTAACAGGAATGAAGGGTACGTACCGGAGTTCTGTGTTTAATTTTCATTAAGGTGGTTCTAAAGCCAATACTTTTTTCTTTTTTACCTTAGTGCATTCTCTGCATTAGGATGAACGTTTTAAAGCTTGCCGTTCTCCAACTCCCTAAATACTTACCTGAGTCCTCATCTGTGCATGGCTGCATCTCTTCTGTCCTCTTTTCCTCGTCACACAGGGATTTGGCCAGCTGAAGGTGGCAATCAAATGCTGTGAGGAGAAAGTGGGGGGTGGGACCAAACCACCCACGCACACCACTCGGGAGCGTGCACACACCTGTGCCCCCATAGCAAGCAACTTGCTACAGGGGCACATGGAGAAGAGGAGGAGCCAAGATCACCGCTAAGAGCGGCAAGAAAGCAGACACCAAATTTTGTATAAAACAAAGTTTATTGTACTGGACCAAACCCAACATCAGGTTGGTCATATTAAAACATGAGACAGAAAAAAGCATTAATGGTATGGTATCTCAAAACACATTAAAAACGTAACTCATCCACAGCGTAGACGTAAGCATAGGTTACATTTGTCTACTCCAGGAAAGGCCATACATTCGGCCTCCCGATGTATGCCCTTTCCTCTCTCCGGGACCCCAAACTTTGCTGTGGCTCCTTCCCGGGGCGGCCTCTTGGTTCTCTCACTACACTGGGCATGCATGACCTTGACTACCCCATCAATTGGACCAGCGCATGCGCAACTACGGGATGGCTGTGCCTTTTCGGAGCAGCGACTGTGCATGCCAAGTTTCACTGGCCACCATCTTTCTGTCCCTCCATGGAGTGTGAACTTTGTTCTCTAGCAAGCCCTGTACTTCAACCTGTTTTGGCCTTAGCCTAGTCAGAAAAGATTTGTCAGACTAAGGTCAAGGCCATCAGAAGAGATGTGATCTATTATGGCAGTTGATTCTTAAATAAAGAGCATTTGGTGTTCAATGCCTGCTGCTTTGAACAACAGACTTTCAGAATTTTTTTTTAGTGCATTAGTGATTTTTTTGCTTTGCTGTGTCCCCAGCACTTCCAGTTTATGGCCCTGCTGTTCAGCCTCTTTTGCAGCCTGGGTATTTGCCAAGGTTTTGGCTCCTGTGCTAGCCTTGCTGTGCTCCCAGGCCATCCCCACTATAGGGAAAACCTTCTGTTAACAGTCAGCATGAGCAGGCAATATAGCCTAGATTGCCAGACTTTGCAGATGCTCAGCACTGAGCCCAAAATATCAGTGCTGGACTCATCACTTGAATTATCTGAGTCTTATCCTAGGCACAGTTCAAGCCATAGTTGTGTTTTGTTTTGTTTTTTGCCCAGGAGAAACTTTAACTCTTTGCTCCCAGCCTCAGAGTCCTAGAGTTACCAGACTCTTTGCACTCCAGACCTCTACATCACAACATTCTGTCATTTGATATGGCCAAGAATGTTCAACTTTTCCCTCATAAGGTTGACTTTCTGCTTGCTCTCACCTCTGCAAGGCAAGTGTTTGAGCTGGCTGCTTTATTCTACAAAAATCCTGTTCTGGGCTTACAGGAGGACAAGGTGGTGCTACATATAGTTATATAGTTGGTAAGGTTGAATAAAGACAATAGTCCATCCAATTCAACCTATGTTGGTGTGTGTGTGTTTGTGTAGGTAATTTCCCATATCCCTGTATATTGTGTTTGATAAGATGCACGTCCAAGAGTCTTTTGAAACTCTACTTACTTTCTGTTGACACCACTGATTGTGGAAGAGAGTTCCACATCCTTACTGCCCTGACAGTGAAAAACCACTACGCAGCTTAAGGTTACACCGCTTCTCTTTCAGTCTGATTGTGAGGCCCGGTGTCCTCTTACACTCCCTGAGACTGAATAGTTTCCTACCTACACAGGGAGTTTCTTACCTACACAGCCCATTACTTGCTTTCCAATTAAAATAATTTTCAGCCTTTAAACCGCAACCTGTGGACATCCATTTTTCGGTCTCTCTGCCTTGCTCCTGTCTATCTCCTTTCTCTTGAAGTAGTATGGGTATGATTTTGCCTGTTTGCGGTCACTCTCTCCATTAGAGAGTCTGACCATCATTTCTGATCGATTTAAAAAAAGGAAATCTGCATTTCATTTCACCATCTCTTAGACCCCTTTCACACCGAGAGCGTTTTGCAGGCGCTATAGCGTTAAAAATAGCACCTGCAATCCGCCCTCAAACAGCTGCAGCATTGTCTCCTGTGTGAAAGCCAGAGGGCTTTTACACCGGGGCGCTGCGTTGGCAGGACGGGAAAAAAAGTCCTGCCAGCAGCTTCTTTCGAGCGATGAAGGAGCGGTGTGTTTACTGCTCCCCATTGAAATCAATGGGGCAGCGCTGGGACACCGCCGGCAAAATGCCGCTATTGTGGCGCATTGTGGGCGGTTTTAACCCTTTCTCGCGCATTTCGGCCGCTAGCGGGTCGCTTCTACCCCCGCTAGCGGCCGAAATGCGCCGCTAATCCGACGGTAAAACGCCACTAAAAATAGCGGCGCTTTACCGCCGACGCTATAGGCGGCCCGGTGTGAATGGGCTCTTAGTGACTCAGACTGACTATCCTCCAAAGAGCAATCTACTAGATCTGTGAGCACTTCTTCGGCTTTTCAGGAAGGGTTTCTCAGATTTGCAAGACTGCCACCTCATCTTCTGTTCTCAAACAATCCAGTGATATCCAAATCAAAAGCAGCACTATGTGATAAATATAAGTGATGTAAAACCATATGATAACCTATAAATCACAATCTAAGATGTCACTCAAATCCTTTAGGAGAAGAGCGACAATAACGCCCAGTTTAGTGTAAAACACATAAGCAATGAATAGTCCAAATACTTTTTTTTTTTCTCTTTTTTTTTTTTTTTTGTTTCAAAACTACAATCTTCACACGTGTTCTGCTCAAGAGACCTCCACCAACAATTGTAAAGCCACTCTCCGAACAGCCTCGCTTTAAAGAAAGCAAGGCAGGCAGTGTTTTAGATCTAGAGCCGTCAAGTTCCTCTGATCGGTTTTGCTGCCAGCTCAGTCAAAAAACCTCCCAGCATCAACAGCTGCACCATATAGTAGAAATTAAAGGAGTTGTAAAATCTTGAGGTGTTTCACCTTAATTGCATTAAGGTGAAAAACATTCTGCCCCCTTTTTACTTACCTGAACCTGATCTTTCCAGCGATGAGAACGAGCCTAGCAGCTACAGCCGCTGTCTCGAGTCCTCATTGGATATATTTATAGCAGCAGGATCCATTGGCTCCCGCTGCTGTCAATCAAATGCAGTGACACGGGAACCAGGGGCGGAGCCGAGCCCTGCTATCTGTGTCGATGGACGCAGCAGATGAGTGCCCCCATGGAAAGTGACTCTCCTTGGGGGCACTTGATGTGGAGGAGGAGCCAGGAGTGCCGCCGGGGGGACCCCAGAAGAGGAGAATCAGGGCTGCTCTGTGCAAAACCCTTGCACAGAGGAGGCAAGTGTAACATGTTTGTTGTTTAACCAAAAAAAAAAAACCTTTACAATCACTTTAAGATTTTAGCAGGTGTGTGTTCAGGCCTCATCTGATGCTAGCTTCGGACACAATTTCCTTCAAGTTGCTTTTTGAGCTGCAGCCAGTCCCCAGTTCTGTGTTTTTTGTTTTTGTAGCTGTTGCTCACCTTATAGTTGGACTATTTTTGAATATCCCTACTGCCTCAGAATTCCTGTAATTCTTAATGGACAAGGAAAAATAGGGGATTGTTTGTACTTGCTGATGATCCATCACTGAGTCAATTGAGGGACACGGGTCTCACCACTCTTTGATTTTGCTCTTGGTACTGCTTTGTAGATCAGAAAGACGGCACCACTCCAAGCCCCTAATGCACCAGGTGCCGACCTCCAAAAAATTTGTCCCACTCAATGCAGCAAACGCAGAAACTGAGGCCGCACACTGACGTGTCACCCTGTAGTTTTATTTAACAATGCTAGCTTCCTACATAGTCCGTGCCTGTGACCACACTGCTGATGCATTTCACCTTGATGTAGACTAGTCCTCTACCACACCTATGGTTGTGGCCATAGGCAGTAACTCTGTAAGAGGCCAGCATTGTTGAATAAACTACAGGGTGTGATATCATCCATGTACAGCCTTGGTTTCTGTTCTGAGGTCTGCTGAGTTAGTTATGCTGGACTGGCCCAGTGTCCAATCCTTCTTTTGGGCAGCAGTATTACCCAGCAGTCTCTTAATTCCTGTGTTCCTCAGTGGACTTCAAAAAGTGGATTTTATGGGAAGTACAAAAATCCCATTTTTTGTTCTGAAGTGTGTTAAGCAAATTCTGTTTACCTTAGTAATACAACCTGACTCCTAAGACATACCTTTTAGGCCTCTTTCTCACGGGGCGGATCAGTGATGATCCGCCCCGTGAACATCCGCTGGCTCAGCGGGGATTGCTCCGCCGATCCCCGCTGAGCAGGAAGATGACAGGTGCGTCGCTGCACGCTGTGCAGCGACGCACCTGTCAGAGCGCCGCTCTCCCCTATGGGGGGATCGGATGACGACAGACCATAGTGTCCGTCGTCATCCGAAAACGGATGGAAAAGTAGGTTTTTCCTCCGTTACACTTTTCGGATCGGAGCGGGGTCGGATGTCAGCGGACATGTCACCGCTGACATCCGACGCTCCATAGGGATGAATGTATGTCCGTTTTTCATCCGAAAACGGAAGGATGAAAAACGGACATACGGATCGTCCATGTGAAAGAGGCCTTAACCATTATCTAGAGCGCTCAGGAAACCTGGGGCTTCCCATAACTCTGCCCAACTCTGACACAGCCTCCAGTGTACCTGGAGTTTGCTTTTAACTGTCCTGGACTTGGGCACTCCCAAGATGCGCTAGAAGATGTGTAAAAATAGATGCAGGCAACTTCATCCTTTTTCAGGTGGTCATTTTGATTGCATGGGTACAATTTTAAGTCTCAACTCAGAAGGTTGTGGATCTAATATTCGCACAGTTAGGTGTGACTGCACTTTTATGATAACTCAGAACAACCCTCTCAGCTTCCTTAGTCATCACCAGTGCACCCTCAGCACCAAGACATAACCTGCTGCAGGTGATGAGTTGACAGAGACTGCTCTACAGTTTGTCAATCTGCTCGTGTGCTAGTCACTCTGCTTGGGATTTTACTTACAAGCAAGATTTAGGTATGATTTGCTGTGATCTTTTGCTTTATTGTTCAGTTGACTCAAAATGTTTCCATTGTTAGGGTTGTGGAATTTGCATCCTATAATGATATGAAGAATGCTATAGACAAATTGGATGGTACGGAGCTTAGTGGTCGTAAAATAAAGCTTACTGAAGATCGCAAGAAACACAGGTAAATTTCCGCTTCCTTTTCTTTTGTGGTTGGGGGTATTCAGGCTTAGTGTTCTCAATATCCATGGGGGTAGTTAAAGTGTTTGTAAAGGCTAAAAGGTTTTTTTAACTTTGTGCATTCTTCTGTGTAGCCCCCTAATACTTACCTGAGCCCGATCTTCCTCCAGCGATGTGCATGGGAGCCTCGGCTGTCCAGGGACTCTCCCTCCGTTGGCTCCCGCTGCAGTCAATCAAAGCCAGTGAGTGTGTGTGTGTGAATGGACATGCAGACCCGCAGCTCGGAAGCCCTCTTTGCAAGCTGCTTGCTCTGGGGGCACTTGGCAGGAGGGAGCAGCCAGGGGCACTGACGGGGGACCTGATAAGAGGAGCATCAGGGCTGCTCTGTGCAAAACCACTGCACAGCAGGTAAGTATAACATGTATGTTAGTTTTTATTTTTTTATTTTTTTGGAATTGGACAACCCCAATTCCAAAAAAAGTTGGGACGCTGTGTAAAATCTACATAAAAACAGAATGCAATGATTTGTAAATCTCATTAACCCATATTTTATTCACACTAGAAAGGAAAAAACCTCAAATGTTTAAACCCGAGAAAATGTACCATTTTAGGGAAACAATAAGGTCATTTTTTAAATTGATGGCAGCAATGTCTAAAAAAAAAAAAGTGACAGGGCCATGTTTACCACAGGGTAGTATCCCCTCTTATTTTAACATCACTCTGTAAAAGTCTGGGAAACTCCTCAATAGTCGTCTTTGTCGTATTTTTTTAGTTTCAAGATGCACCAAATATTTTCAATTTGTGACAGGTCTGGACTGCTGGCAGGCCAGTTAAGCACCTGGACACTTCTACTACGAAGCCATGCTGTTGTCATAGATGTAGTATGCAGTTTAGTATTGTCCTGTTGAAATATACAAGGCCTTTCCTGAAAAAGATGCTGTCTAGATGGGAGCATATGCTGCGCAAAAACCTGAAAATATCTGTCAGTATTGATGGTGCCTTTCCAGATGTGCAAGCTTGCCCATTCCATAAGCATTAATGCACCCCTATACCATCAGAGATGCAGGCTTTTGAGCTGAGCGCTGATAACCCAGAAGGTCCCTCTCCCCTTTAGTCCGGAGGATGCAGCTCCCATGATTGCCAAAAAGCATGTCAAATTTCATCTGACCAGAAAACCAGTTTCCACTTTGCAAAAGATCACTTTAAATGAGCTTTGGCTCTAAGAAGACTCTGCATTTGATATGTTTTCTATTGTGAATAAAATATGGGTTTGATATTTGCAAATCATTGCATTCTGTTTTTATGTAAATCTTACACAGCATCCCAAATTTTTTGGAATTAAAGTTGTATTGGCAGGCATATAGGGTGTTTGCACTGATGTTACCTTACTTTGCAATGTTGCCCTGGACCTGCAAAAGTAATTGGTAACTTCATCTGGTCCTACTCCAGTCCCTTGCACTTAGTACTATCTTTATAGAATAAGTCAAATAGGGTGAGTTACAGAAATGTTCAGATAATTGGTATCCCAGCTTGTCACTTGTCAGAACTGCAGAAGTGATGCCATGTAGAATCGCCTCCCTGCATGTTACTACTGCAGATTACTCTACGTTGACTCCACCTCTAAATGTGGGGGTTTAGATACCCCCTTGTGTAGTATTTACTGATCAATGTATTTTCCCCAGAAGCAGGTCCAGGTCAAGAAGCTATTCCAGATCCCGAAGCAAGTCAAAATCTCGTGGCTCTTCTCGTTCTGCCAGCAGATCCCGATCTCCCAGTCGCACACCTGAAAAGAAATACAGTCAAAAATCTGGAAGCGGAGAACCATCCCAGAGCTCTCCTAAGCGGCAGTCTCGTTCCAGTTCCCCCGAAAGCCGTGATTAAGAGATCTTTGATCTTCTTCTATTTTGTGTAAATGGTGAATGAAGATTGTGCCCTAGGAGACAATGGTGGTATGAGAGGTGGCGTTCACAATTTTATGTAACCAAAGCGCCTGTTTATTAAGGCTCGAAGTGGTGGCCTGATGCTTTGTTTTTGTAAATATGTGATCAAACCCTTCTGCCTAGAGCATATGAAGGCAGTTACTTAATCCAGCAAGTAGAACCCATTTGAGATGACTTTGCTTTTCACTGCGTAGATTAGAAGAAGCTGTTTAGATACTTGTTCATTTAATTCTTCTTTTTTTTTTTTTTTTTTTTTTGTTTATAATGTAAGTTAGTGTAGTCTAAGCTGGTCATATTTTCCTTTAAATTAAATACTGCCCCTAATTCTCTTCTGTGTTGAAATACCAGAAGATTTTCTATTTCAATGAACATATTCAAGAATTTAAAAACATGAAACTACTTAAAGTAAGTTAAAAGCAAGTATCCATCTGTTCATATATTCATACCAAAACTTATGTTGTGTGTATGTTCTGTCATACTGGCTTTAGTAGGTGTTGTGTGTGATGGATGATACTTCAATTAAATGAATGCAGAACCCTTATCCTTACAGAGTCTTCTCAATTTGTAACTGTCCTAGAATCCCCCCCCCCCCCCCCCCCCCCAGTAAATCAGCTGAACAATGTGCAGTGGCTGCCTTCATTGTTTAGTTCATTGTATGTTGTGGGTTCATTTTTTTTTGTTTGCTTTTGTACCGAGTACCACTAAGTGTGCATCAGGGAAAGTAAAGCCTCAGCAAATGATCCTCTGCTGATTTTGACAATTTTTTTTTTCCTGATTTTTTGATTATTTTAAATATTCTGGTAAACCTAAGCTTGTGCAAATATATTTATGTTCCCTGCACTCTATGGACTTCATTTATTTAAATATTGCTATTTTTTTAAAAGGTAAACAAGTGTTTAAGCAGAACTACATGTTTAAATGAAAAAGAAACAAATAAACAGCCTATTAGGATTAAAAATAAAACATCATCTTTCAGTGCATTACTCACCTTTTTGTCCCGCACTGGTCCTCTTCTAGATTAAATGATGGGCAGCATCATTGAGGGTTTCCTGTGAGCTTGGGCTGTCATTAACACCCCCTGGGGTTGCTTCACCACGTTCGCCTAGGCTCACTGTACACTACTGCAGAGTCCCGCTGAAGTTCATAACTTTTTTTAAAAAGCTTGAGATGCTTTAAAGAAACCACATTGCTGGACAAATTATAACAATAATCTTCCTATAAAGATTATATGTGCATTTAACATGTGTTATGCGGGTTATTTACCTGTAAAAGCCTCCCTTATGTGGACATCCAAAAGCCCTGCTGGTTTCTGCCATCTTCAATGTGATGTCGGCAGACTCAGAGCTGTCTACCATTCAACCCTCTTTACTATTGCCCTTCTCTCCTCCTAAGGCAGCTACCTAAAAGGTTATGTAAAGAGGCAAAGGGAGGGGTGAGGTATTTGGGGACTCCAGGAAAGTAGAACAGTATGGTGTGCAAGGAGAATAGGGTTGTACTAGGTAATTGACTCTTTCTGGCGTAGTCAAATTTTCTAGCCAGTGCAAGTGAATACAAAATCTTTTATGGAAAGAAAACACTACTGCAAGTAAGCTTTTAAACAAATTTGATGTGCTTTTGCCTGCATTTTTTTTAAGGCCCCTTGCACACAGGCTCCATATTTTACTGATGTTTACTCAGGAACTTGTTGACAGAAAGTCCCTGAGTTAAAAAAAAAAAAAAAAGTGTGTAAAGACCCCGAGTATTATACTCATATAGGCGTGTAAAGGTGCCTAAGTATATAGACGAGTAAAATTCTTCTACATTGCCAATGTTGCAATATACTCATTTATACTCGCGTAAACATAATTATTGACGTGTAGACATGCATATGCGCGTAAATTAATGCACTCATATCTAAACTATTCTATTTTTGCTTTATGGCTCTGTGCTTAACGCTGTGTGCATTGTTCCGTAGACTAGAATGCATCCAATTTCAAATCTGTAAAAAAGGTGGAATTTTTTACTTCCGTGTGCAAGAGGTCTAAAGGAGTTCTAGGGTCAGAGCATACACTTTAATTTTAGAACATAAGCATTGTGATAGCAATGCAAATAATTATTTTTGGCAATCCAATATAATCTTACTTGGAAAATCTTCTTTTATGTTGTAAATGCTCAACAAGTATATATGGCGCCAAGAGTGCAGCGTGAGCTTGTGGTCTATGAGCAAAGTCTGGTGTTCTATGGTGTATAGTTTTCAAATGAATCCTAAAGGAAGGTGAGGCTGTAGTTGTACTGGAGCCATAAACCTTTATGCAGCACCCTCTGGGACACTTAAGAGATCTCTACATTGGCAGATAGGAAGAGGCAGAGTGCGCAATCCAAGTGTAGAAGGTAATATATTTATAGTGTACAGAAAAGACAAGTGGCAACTCGCATGTAAAATAATAAAAAAATGGGCTTATCAAACACATTGGACTTCACTGGAATTTCTAGTGAGGTGCAGCATCTGGATACAGCTGAAGCAGGCACATAGATGTTCAGAACCTAAAACAACAGATGTATAGACAATGTTATAGAACAATACAACCATTTAAATACTAAAAGGTATAAGTACACAAAACTAATAAGAATTACAAATCAGAATGGAATTATAATGAACACCCACCCATACCCCCAAAACAACCATTCCTTAAATAACTAAAACATTCAGAAAGTACTTAATGATGCTTTAGGGTCCTAAGGAAAAAAATAATGTAACATGTAAAAACATACGATGCCACCCACCAAGAAAGAGTATTTAATACACTAGTCCATACATAATGTATCTATCACAGAATTGAATGTGAGCCCTGGATGACACTGATCCAGGTCAGTGAACATATATAAGAATTCACCATACTGTACACTAGGGGTGGTAGGCAACCTTTTGAGAAGTGGAGATCTACCTGGACAACATGAAAGGGATCAAAGATTACCAGGGTTCAGCACCTTCTCTCCCTTCCGCATAGAGGCCTCCTTCATGGCCCTCAATGTGGAAACGACTGCCCTGGATATTCCTATCCATTCCATCAAGACCCTGCTTCAATAGCCAAGCTGTAAAGGCCAGTTACTGTATAGAAGGATGGCAAATTGAACCCTGAAGAAGGTTCTGGTGAGTTGGAAGCATCCAGGGCCCATCCCCTGCCTGATTTACTATGCTGGAAAACCAAGCTCACCTGGGCCAAGCTGGAGCAACCAGAATTCCTGGCATTTTCTCCACCTTGATTCTGTGCAACAGACACGGAAGCAGCTGGCGTACCAGAGAGAACTGATCCCAAGGTGTTACCAGAGCGTCCGCTGCAAACGCCTGTGGATCCCTGGTCCTGGACACAAATCTTCACTTTGAATTGAATCTGGAAGCCAGAAGATCCATGTCTGGCATTCCCCAACGCTGGCCGAACATGCCCGCAAGCTTGTTTCCTAAGCATTTTAATGCAGTCGCCAAATCCTGCTTGGTCACATAAGATGTCCCCTCAGCCACCAGACCAGACAAACGCAGGGGCTCTGAACCCCACACGCCATACCTGGCTACTCAGGAAAAACTGTATCGGCGGGACTCTGACCAGCATCCTCAAGACCTGACAGTGGCGGCTACACACCCCTCCCAGCTATGCCCCCCCCCCCTTCCTCGTTTCCTATATCACATAGTAGCATGCTGACTCAATGCGAGACCTGTGCCCCTTAAGACAGCCTCACTATAGCAGGTAGGAAGCAATGAAAAATAAGCCCGCACTCCAGCTGCCAGTGTCCTTTCCCCTCTGGGCCCCACCCATTGGCTGAACACACATACTGCCCGTCAGTTTGCTTACTTGCATTCCCGCCAACATGATGTCTCAGTAATACAGATGGAACTCTTCCTCCTGCCACGTGCACGCTCCTTCCCCTGATTTGTGTCTGTGCTGCAGGATACCAAGAAAAAACAGCCCAATAGGTGTCCATTTTGTGAATACAGATGACCCCAGGAAGCAGCAGCAAGTGAAAAAAGGCCACCAACAAGCACTCTGCTATAGATCGGCCCCACAGCCTGACAAGCAGCAGCACCATCTAACTTGGAGGAAACAAAAGACAGGCATACATAAAAAGGAGTAAGCTTAAGCAGGCAGTTTTTTTTTTTTTCTTGCCATTACCACCGTAGGGTCCCGATTCCCAAGACCCAATCTTCACCCATCATTGCAGGCAAGTCTAGCAAGACCTTCAATGACTCGTTACCTCCTTCCTAGGGGTCCACTGCCCTGGACCTATACAGCGCCCTGCTGGAAATGCCTTGGTCAGTAACACTGCATAGGGATCTGTATCTCCAAGGTCCAGTGCTAAACAGTCACATTACAGGCAAAATTGTCCATCCGCTGATGTGAGGCCTGGGTACCAATCAACTTAGCATGACAGCTGCCTGACTGGATCTGGAACACCAATCTCTTGTTCCCAAAGGGGAACCTTTGAGAATCTGGCAAATTGTGCAGAGAGCACATATATTCACTTTTGGGGGGTTCACATGGTCTGCTCCTGGGCAAGCACCCATAAATACGAGGAAGTATACCTAACTGACGAATTGGAAAGTCCTTACTTACACTTATTCTCCAGAGCTGGCCCGAGGGGCCATCTCCAAAGTCAAGGACCCGTAGAGTTTATGTGCATTGAATCCTGAGTCTGGAGCCCAATAAGAGTGGAAAGAAAAATGTCCTGGCGACGACAGACCACTTCACCTGCTATGCCCAGGCTTTCTTGACAAAAGAAAATGAGCCTCAACCTTTCTCAGAGTGCTGGTGGGAAAGTTCTTTGTTCATTACAAGCTGCCCTAAAGAATTCACTCTGATCCAGGCAGAGACTTTGAGAGCATTCTCATCAAACTTTTGTTAGATCTATTGGATCAAGTCCAAGTCCAGAACTACCCCCTATTACCCACAAGGGGCTCTGCAGCCTAAGGGCACACCCTCCTTTATATCTCTGCAGTCATGCCAGTACCAAACATTATGCTACTGGTTGCTCCCTGTACATGTATTTGGGTGAGATGCCCAAGTGTCGCAATCCGCAGAGAATATGTGAACTGACTTAAAAAGAATTTGAAATAGGCTTATGAAAAGCCCAAAGTTGTTTCAGGCATTTGAGGTTAGCAGAAAAAGACAAACTATAACCAAAATTGAGATTTCGGGACTTAGAGCTGCATGATTGAGTGTTGCTAAGGAATTTGGGTACTGGAAAGCACAAGCTTGCAGACATCTGTGGAGTTCCAAACCATACATCATCTCCAAGCAGCTGTCTGGCTTGCCTGTGTATCAGACTGGCCCAGAGGGGGAAAGCCAGACATTTGAAAGTTTGGCATGAAAATCCTATCTTGAGTGAAGCTGTTCGGATGCCACAATGAACTGAGCTACCCCCTACCAGTTCACGTTCCTTAATACAAGGCTTGGTGACCAGATTCCAGTTTTCCTTCACCTGTCAATTAATGCCACTCCATCTACCTCTGCTACTGAGACTTATTTGGGGACTCTCAAGCCTGATGCCCCTAAATTTGTGCCACAGGCATGAAAAAGGAGTCTTTAGTTTTGTGATTGAAGAAGAAGCAGAGATTCCTAAGCCAGTCCCTGAACCTGACGGGAGCCCCCTGAAGAACCTCCAAAAGAAGGTCCATGAGAGTCTAAATCGCAAAGTCAAAAACTCTATATGAACAAAATACTTTCCAAGGAGGGTCACAAAAGACGAGACCTCCCCAAGAAAAAAAAAAAAAGACGGCTACTTGTGGCTGTAGCGGGCACTATAGAATCAAGACAGAGTAACATTTCCTTGTATTTTATTATGTATCAAAACTACAATAATTAAAAGAATAACTCAGCAAATTGAAGGTATAAAGAGCTGGTCTTGCTGGGTATCAGATAGCTAAGCACCTGCAATACATCAAGATGTATGGTGCACAAAACAACCAAACACTGAGACAAAAACAAACAATAAACAAACAGATAACAAAAACGGTCCGGGCGCCTATGTCACCACACATTCAGTGAACCTCTGGGGGCAACCTGCCAATGTTAAAATTAACTAAAATCATAGTGTTAAATATAGAGGGAATCTGTGCATGTGTAGCCCCCGGGGGTGTGAAAGGGTAGCAGATACTGATGTGCATAACTGACTAATTTTCCAGTGTCCCAGTTAATTTCCAAGCTGAAAAGCAATTAATTCATCCTTTGTTCTAAATAAATGGAACGTATTTGATCAAATACATATATAGGAGTCATTACGCCTGTTGTAAGGTTAAGGTCCAGACAAAGCTACGTGACACACCGTTGCGAAACGCACCAAAAAACGTGTGCTCCCACTACACTGTGTGATTGGAGCCTGAAATTACAAGAACATTGACAGCTGAATGTCTCCCTCCCATGTACGTGTATAAAGCTGGCCATACACTATGCAATCTGATTGTACAATCTCTGTACAATTTCCTTTCGATTAACCAAAACTATGTAATAGGAGAACCCACCTGAACAGTCCATTCAATTTGTATTAAATCAGGCAGGCCCTTGCACTACATAGTTGATGGTAGACCTAAAGGAGATTGTACAATCATAATGTACAGTGTATGGCCAACTTAAAGAAAGAAGTAGGAAAGTGAGTGAAGAAAAAAAAAGAGATGGTACTATAATAAAGGGAGGTGTGGTCCACAACACACATGGGCTGCCCTATGCATGACAAACACAGCAAAGTGGCATGTTGCGGTTTGCACATTTTATACCACGCGTTTTTGCACTAGACAAAATGCATGTTTTTTTCTGTGTCTGGGGTGCTGTGAACAATTAATGGCACTGAAAGCGCAACTAGTTTATTTTAGATGTATAAAGGTGGCCATACACTTGTAGCATCCCTCTCACACCCCAAAGGCAGCATAGCACCCCCAGAGGCAGGGGCAAGCTAGCATTTCACCTCAGGGCTGAGTCCATGGCTAAAATGGGGGGACTGAGAAAGGTCACTTTTGTCTTTTTAAAGTTTTTTTCCATGATGGTTTCGAGGCGAGGGTTAGGGGTCCCAGATACTGTAGCAGATCTGCTTACACTCTTCAGACAAGACTTCTTTCTGTCTTTCTCCAGCAAGGGGCCACCCCTGGGTGTCCTCAGCACAGCTACCTCCAGACCACGCAGGACAGCTTCAGGACCACTTCAGCATGTTAGGCCCAAAAACAGGCTACTGGACCTAACAGCAGAGTTCTATCCAGCAACACCTCCCTAGGCCTCATCACAGGGAAAGAGAGCGAGCACATGGCGTGTACCAAATACTTATAACCTCTCCCAGCATGCACCAGTGGCATAACCCTCCTACTAGATTGGCTGAAGAATATATAAATATTCAAAACTTAGTTTTGTTTGTGAAATCTCATACTATGACAAGTGATACCAGTGACATCTGGCAACAGTGAGAAATCACAAGCCAATTTAAAGTGGAACTTCAGCAATTTTTTTCATCTTTCCATCTATTAAATCCTCTGCCCTTGTTGTTTTCACTTTGGACAGTAAAACATTTTTTCTCGCCCAGTAAATACCTTATACAGCCCACCTCCTGTTCCTTGTCTGGAAAAAAGCCTAGGCTTATGACACATGCACAGCTCTCTCTCTCAGCTGGAGGTGTGTCTCTGTGTAAATCCAGGAAGTAAAAAAGCAGCAGCCCACAGTTAAAATGGCTGCAGCCAGACTCAGTGGAGGGAGATTTCTGCAGCATATTTGGCAAGTACAGAATCACAGTATATATAAAATAATATGCAATGTGGTTGGAGGGAAGCTGCAGAAGGCAAAGATGTTTTTATTACAAATTATGTACTCAGACTGCAGTTCCTCTTTCAGCTTAGGGAAAAATCCGGTAAAAAACTGTACCATCAATCTGAGCTAACTATAGCCTAGCCAAAAACTAAATTGACATAGTAGCCCCTATTTTGGACAAGGGACTACACACTATACAATCCGATTGTACAATCCCCTTTAGATTCACCAAAACTATATAATAGGACACACCTATCTATCCAATCACTGTATCCAATTAGGCAGGTCCTTGCATTACATATCTGATGGCAAATCTAAAGGAGATTGTACAATTAGATTGTATAATTTATGGTGAGCTTTACAGACTTCCAGGGACACACTCATAGGCGTGCGCACGGGGTGTGCCTGGGCACACCCTAATACCCAGGCACACCCAACACACCCCAGGGCTTTTTTTGCTGTCTGAATGTGTGAGAACTCTTTTTCCCTCACTTCTGCTAGTTTACATTGGTGGCTGCAAGTGGGACTATTTGTCATAGATGTGTAAATCCTGTGGGAACTGCAGACACTGGCTGTGGAGTAAACAGGCAGTCTGCAGCACTTTCCCATGCTAAATCTCTAGTTCCGGCTACAGCATCCCTGACAGCTGAATATAACTCCGCCACCCACTGTCAGAGATGTAGCATGTGAACTTCAGAGACAGCATGGGATAATTCCTGACTGCTTACCTTACAGCTGTGGCTGTGCTCGCCTATCTGTCTTTACCTACAAGTGCTCGCCTATCCGCCTTTACCTACGAGTGCTCGCCTATCCGCCTTTACCTACGAGTGCTCGCCTATCCGCCTTTACCTACGAGTGCTCGCCTATCCGCCTTTACCTACGAGTGCTCGCCTATCCGCCTTTACCTAGGAGTGCTCGCCTATCCGCCTTTACCTAGGAGTGCTCGCCTATCTGCCTTTACCTAGGAGTGCTCGCCTATCCGCCTTTACCTACGAGTGCTCGCCTATCCGCCTTTACCTACGAGTGCTCGCCTATCCGCCTTTACCTACGAGTGCTCGCCTATCTGCCTTTACCTACGAGTGCTCGCCTATCTGCCTTTACCTACGAGTGCTCGCCTATCTGCCTTTACCTACGAGTGCTCGCCTATCCGCCTTTACCTACGAGTGCTCGCCTATCTGCCTTTACCTAGGAGTGCTCGCCTTTCTGCCTTTACCTACGAGTGCTCGCCTATCTGCCTTTACCTACGAGTGCTCGCCTATCTGCCTTTTTCCATTATACAATTCTGTGCTGTAAACCTGTTTAATGAAAGAGAAAGTAACATTCTTGAACAGGTTAGGAATTCCTGGGCCTTCTGAGGTGTTACATTAATGTATCCCACATACACATTATATCCTGTTAAAATCATTCTTTTTTAATAACATATAGTGTGTGTGTGTATGTGGAATACATCTATGTAGCACCTCAAAGTCCCAGGAATTCCTAACCTATCAAAAAATCTTAGCATAATAATATAGGACAGTAAAAAAGTCCATCCTTGCAGTTTGTGGGGGGAGGGGGGTAACCTCTTTCACTTACCTGATTCTAATCTCTTCCTTCACCCAAAGCCTTGACATCATCTCATACCATACAGGGACAGTAACCCAGTATGGTATGATGGGGAGGCTGGAGTGTGACCACAGCCAGTAACTTAAGACCCCTTTCACACTGAGGCGTTTTTCAGGTGTTTTAGGCTGTGGAGTAAACAGGCAGTCTGCAGCACTTTCCCATGCTGACTCTATAGTTCCGGCTACAGCATCCCTGACAGCTGAATATAACTCCGCCACCCTCTGTCAGAGATGTAGCATGTGAACTTCAGAGACAGCATGGGATAATTCCTGACTGCTTATTTCACAGCTGTGGCTGTGCTTGCATATCTGCATTTACCTACGAGCAGAAACACACTACAGTCCATTTAACATTGTTTCCTGTGGGTCATGTTCACATCTGTGCATTTTATGGAAAGGGCCAGGAACCAGCAGGTTGTGTTTTTGGTTTCGTAGACTTCAATGGATCAAAAACATGTATTGAAAAATGCAAAATGCAACTGCAACCTGCATAAGTGTGAACCAGGCCTAAGGCTCGATTCACATCTATGCATGTTGCTTTTGAGCGTTTCTGCAGTGCTCTGCAGGTGTCCTCGGCACAGCTACCTCCAGACCAGGCAGGACAGCTTCAGGACCACTTCAGCATGTTAGGCCCAAAAACAGGCTACTGGACCTAACAGCAGAGTTCTATCCAGCAATACCTCCCTAGGCCTCATCATAGGGAAAGAGAGCGAGCACATGGCGTGTCCCAAATATTTATATCCGCTCCCAGCATGCACCAGTGGCATAACCCTCCCACTGGATTGGCTGAAGAATATATAAATATTCAAAACTTAGTTTTGTTTGTGAAATCTCATACTATGACTAGTGATACCAGTGACATCTGGCAACAGTGAGAAATCACAAGCCAATTTCAAGTGGAACTTCAGCAATTTTTTTCATCTTTCCATCTATTAAATCCTCTGCCCTTGTTGTTTTAACTTTGGACAGTAAAACATTTTTTTTCGCCCAGTAAATACCTTATACAGCCCACCTCCTGTTCCTTGTCTGGAAAAAAGCCTAGGCTTATGACACATGCACAGCTCTCTCTCTCAGCTGGAGGTGTGTCTCTGTGTGTCTGTGTAAATCCAGGAAGTGAAAAAGCAGCAGCCCACAGTTAAATTGGCTGCAGTCAGACTCAGTGGAGGGAGATTTCTGCAGCATATTTGGCAAGTACAGAATCACAGTATATATAAAATAATATGCAATGTGGTTGGAGGGAAGCTGCAGAATGGCAAAGATGTTTTTATTACAAATTATGTGCTCAGACTGCAGTTCCTCTTTAAGCTTAGGGAAAAATCCGGTAAAAAACTGTACCATCAATCTGAGCTAACTATAGCCTAGCCAAAAACTAAATTGACATAGTAGCCCCTATTTTGGGCAAGGGACTACACACTATACAATCCGATTGTACAATCCCCTTTAGATTCACCAAAACTATATAATAGGACACACCTATCTATCCAATCACTGTATCCAATTAGGCAGGCCCTTGCATTACATATCTGATGACAGATCTAAAGGAGATTGTACAATTAGATTGTATAATTTATGGTGAGCTTTACAGACTTCCAGGGACACACTCATAGGCGTGTGCACAGGGTGTGCCTGGGCACACCCTAATACCCAGGCACACCCAACACACCCCAGGGCTTCTTTGGCTGTCTGAATGTGTGAGAACTCTTTTTCCCTCACTTCTGCTAATTTACATTGGTGGCTGCAAGTGGGACTATTTGTCATAGATGTGTAAATCCTGTGGGAACTGCAGCCACTGGCTGTGGAGTAAACAGGCAGTCTGCAGCACTTTCCCATGCTAAATCTCTAGTTCCGGCTACAGCATCCCTGACAGCTGAATATAACTCCGCCACCCACTGTCAGAGATGTAGCATGTGAACTTCAGAGACAGCATGGGATAATTCCTGACTGCTTACTTCACAGCTGTGGCTGTGCTCGCCTATCTGCCTTTACCTACGAGTGCTCACCTATCTGCCTTTACCTACGAGTGCTCGCCTATCTGCCTTTACCTACGAGTGCTCGCCTATCTGCCTTTACCTACGAGTGCTCGCCTATCTGCCTTTACCTAGGAGTGCTCGCCTATCTGCCTTTACCTAGGAGTGCTCGCCTATCTGCCTTTACCTAGGAGTGCTCGTGTATCTGCCTTTACCCACGAGTGCTCGCCTATCCGCCTTTACCTACGAGTGCTCGCCTATCCGCCTTTACCTAGGAGTGCTCGCCTATCTGCCTTTACCTACGAGTGCTCGCCTATCTGCCTTTACCTAGGAGTGCTCGCCTATCTGCCTTTACCTAGGAGTGCTCGCCTATCTGCCTTTACCTAGGAGTGCTCGCCTATCTGCCTTTACCTAGGAGTGCTCGTGTATCTGCCTTTACCCACGAGTGCTCGCCTATCCGCCTTTACCTACGAGTGCTCGCCTATCCGCCTTTACCTAGGAGTGCTCGCCTATCTGCCTTTACCTACGAGTGCTCGCCTATCTGCCTTTACCTACGAGTGCTCGCCTATCTGCCTTTACCTACGAGTGCTCGCCTATCTGCCTTTACCTACGAGTGCTCGCCTATCTGCCTTTACCTACGAGTGCTCGCCTATCTGCCTTTACCTAGGAGTGCTCGCCTATCTGCCTTTACCTAGGAGTGCTCGCCTATCTGCCTTTACCTAGGAGTGCTCGTGTATCTGCCTTTACCCACGAGTGCTCGCCTATCCGCCTTTACCTACGAGTGCTCGCCTATCCGCCTTTACCTACGAGTGCTCGCCTATCTGCCTTTACCTACGAGTGCTCGCCTATCTGCCTTTACCTACGAGTGCTCGCCTATCTGCCTTTACCTACGAGTGCTCGCCTATCTGCCTTTACCTACGAGTGCTCGCCTATCTGCCTTTACCTACGAGTGCTCGCCTATCTGCCTTTACCTACGAGTGCTCGCCTATCTGCCTTTACCTACGAGTGCTCGCCTATCTGCCTTTACCTACGAGTGCTCGCCTATCTGCCTTTACCTAGGAGTGCTCGCCTATCTGCCTTTACCTAGGAGTGCTCGCCTATCTGCCTTTACCTACGAGTGCTCGTGTATCTGCCTTTACCTACGAGTGCTCGCCTATCCGCCTTTACCTACGAGTGCTCGCCTATCCGCCTTTACCTAGGAGTGCTCGCCTATCTGCCTTTACCTACGAGTGCTCGCCTATCTGCCTTTACCTACGAGTGCTCGCCTATCTGCTTTTACCTACGAGTGCTCGCCTATCTGCTTTTACCTACGAGTGCTCGCCTATCTGCCTTTACCTACGAGTGCTCGCCTATCTGCCTTTACCTACGAGTGCTCGCCTATCCGCCTTTACCTACGAGTGCTCGCCTATCCGCCTTTACCTAGGAGTGCTCGCCTATCTGCCTTTACCTAGGAGTGCTCGCCTATCCGCCTTTACCTACGAGTGCTCGCCTATCTGCCTTTACCTACGAGTGCTCGCCTATCCGCCTTTACCTAGGAGTGCTCGCCTATCTGCCTTTACCTAGGAGTGCTCGCCTATCTGCCTTTACCTAGGAGTGCTCGCCTATCTGCCTTTACCTACGAGTGCTCGCCTATCTGCCTTTACCTAGGAGTGCTCGCCTATCTGCCTTTTTCCATTATACAATTCTGTGCTGTAAACCTGTTTGCTGAAAGAGAAAGTAACATTCTTGAACAGGTTAGGAATTCCTGGGACTTCTGAGGTGTTACATAAATGTATTCCACATACACATTATATCCTGTTAAAATCATTCTTTTTTAATAACATATAGTGTGTGTGTGTATGTGGAATACATCTATGTAGCACCTCAGAAAGTCCCAAGAATTCCTAACCTGTCAAAAAATCTTAGCATAATAATATAGGACAGTAAAAAAGTCCATCCTTGCAGTTTGTGGGGGGAGGGGGGTAACCTCTTTCACTTACCTGATTCTAATCTCATCCTTCACCCAAAGCCTTGACATCATCTCATACCATACAGGGACAGTAACCCAGTATGGTATGATGGGGAGACTGGAGTGTGACCACAGCCAGTAACTTAAGACCCCTTTCACACTGAGGCGTTTTTCAGGTGTTTTAGCGCTAAAAATAGCGCCTGAAAAACGGCTCCCCAGTGTGAAAGTCTGAGTGCTTTCACACAGGGGTGGTGCTCTTGCAGGGCGTTAGAAATAGTCGCTCCTAAACCGCCCCTGCCCATTGGAATGAATGCGCAGCGCTGCCGAAGTGCCTCAACACGGCCGGTTTTAACCCTTTCTTCAGCCGTTAGCAGAAGTTAAAAGCGCCCCGCTAGTGGACGAAAAGCACCGCTTAAACAGCGGTAAAGCATGGCTTAACCGCTAACAGCCCGCAACCCAGTGTGAAAGGGGTCTAAAAGTTGAGGGGACAAGTTGCAGTAGTGGAGGGGGCCTGCAGGAGCAAGTCCAGTTGAGCAGGCGTGGCCTAAATTTCAGTTTGGGTGTAGCCCTCCCTGTTAGACAGAACCTTGTTCAATTAGTGGCTTGCAGCCAATCAATTAGTGGTTTGCAGCCAATTGCAGCTACAGCACTAATCAGTGTATTCTGACAGTGGGGAGTCCCCCCCCCCCCCCCCCCCCCCCCGTCAGAATACAGTGTCCCAGCATCGCTGGTGTAGATGCAAGAACCTGTCAGCTAGTGATCTATACAAAAAACCTGTGCACATAAGCAACTTTAGGCCTGGTTCACACCTATGCATTTTTAGTGCATTTTCAGTTTTGCAGAAACACACCACAGTCCATTTAACATGGTTTCCTGTGAGTCATGTTCACATCTGTGCATTTTATGGAAAGGGCCAGGAACCAGCGGGTTGTGTTTTTGGTTTCGTAAACTTCAATGGATCAAAAACATGTATTGAAAAATGCATCAACTGCAACCTGCATAAGTGTGAACCAGGCTTAAAGGATGAGTTCACCAGTTAGAACATGTTACACCCGTATACAGGGTTTAACATGTTTTAGTTGTCCCCTCCCCTCCTCTGCACCCCACCCACACAGCCTCATCATTAATTCATAGGAAGCTGTGAATGTATAAACTACAAGTTCAATCCACCACTGCAGCCAGAACACTGATCAGCACACCTGTAGTTCATTCACACGGCCTGCAGCTCTGCAATGACAGCCATACAGAGGTACGGGCAACAGAACTGTAGGCAGTGTCTGCAGGAGCCTGACACTTCACCCGCACTCTGCTGATTGCAGGCACAATACTTTGCAGTCTCCAGTTCTAAAAAAGAATAAATTCCCTGAAAAAAAACGGCATTTATTATTTTTTAATAAAAAGGTGAACCTATCCTTTAGGTATTTATAACTTAATCCTTTGCCCCTAGACTAAGTGAGCATTTAACCCATGCACTATAGGGGGCCCTACTGCAAGGTTGGATTTTTTTATGAACAAAAATGTCAGAGAAGGCACTTGGGTCAGGCAGGCACATAAATGGGTGGTTTTATGTTCATATATGTGAGTCTTTGTGTATAATTTATATATATACACACACACACACACACATATATACACACACACACACACATATATACACACACACGCATGTGTTTGAGTTTTGGGGTGCACACCCTAATACAATAGGCTGCGCACACCTATGGACACACTTCTCATACAATACTACAGCTCTGCTCCACATAGGCTGTTATGTAATCTCACAGCTCCTTCACACTCTGGCAAATGAACAAGATATGCAAGAAGAAGGTACAAAATAATTGCAGAGGAAGACACTGGCTGTGTATTTAGTGAGAATGTTGCTCACTGACAATGACTGCATGTAACTGCAGAGGTGGGAGAGAGCAATCTCCTGGAGAGGGAGAGCGGGTGCAGTGTGTGTGTTAATAAGGTCAGCTGCTGAAAGCAAACTTTCATCCAAAAGGCGAAGTTCCGCTTTACCACCCCCATCTTTGGACAGGCAAGTGTTCTTTTATTAAAAGTCAGCAGCTACAGTATTTGTAGCTGTTGACTTAATTTTTTTCATACAATCTGAAGATCCTCTGGAAGTTCTTCCTTCTAATGGGTTTTCCCACCCCAAATACGAGGACAAATACCAGGAAGTAATAGAGGAGTTTTCTATAGGAGACACTGGGGGCTGAGGTAAGCCTGCCCTAGAATATAAAGAAAGCCTTTTCTTTTCTGCAATAAAAGGTACAGTACATTAATGGTATGTTGGTACATAGGGAAGCTGGAAAAAAAGGTGAAATTAGCCTTTAAAATTAAAGCTAGAAGAGAGAGAGAGAGAGAGCAGTACCATATTCCCTCCCCACCTGCCCGCACTATATACAGCTCAGCACTGTACTGATGGACACTGTGAGGAGCCCCAATGCCCTGCCTGTGGCAGAGGCTGCTGCTGCATCCAGGAATGCGCCAACTGCACTCAGAAAATAAGTGTTTCCAGGGATGATGTTCCAGACTTCTAGTAGAGACATACCTCCCAACATTTTGAGATGGGAATGAGGGACACCTGCTAGCAAACGTATGTAGGTATAGGACACACCCCTGCCACGCCCCCTTAAAGGGGAAAAAACAAAAAAAAGGTAAATTAAATCCACAAGTACTTTTTTTTTTTTTTTACCATTACTATTCTTTTATATTGGCTTTTCAAATTGAAAAATACCTCAATTTAGAATTTGGATGAAAGGTTTAGCACTAGGAAACACTTTTTGAAAGATAAAAAGTGCATTTTATTTACAACGATATAGATCTGACCAAAATGAGGGACAAAATGAGGAGGAAAGAGGGACAGAGGGACATTGCTCCAAATCAGGGACAGTCCCACGAAATCAGGGACAGTTGGGAGCCATGGTAGAGAGAGAGACTACCATACAAGAATCCAGGGTGCTGAGAGGCCTTCTAGTGCTGGCCTCATACTGGATACTTGGGACTGATTTCTTTGGGAAGCTATCACATGCCATTCTAAGTTTACACATTATGAGCACTCCTCCCAAGGACCTTCGGCCCCTGTACCGGAAGGACTTTGTATAGCACCACTGGCCAGTAGGGTAGAGAGGGACTTCACCCCTGGCACTTTCTGCTAGTTAGGGTCCTTCTTAGCACTGGGGTCCCTAGAAATTGGAACTTGCTTCTGCATTCCAAGGTGTTGTGCATTATTGGTTATAATGTATTTGATCATTTTCATGCTGTGTTGTACTGTTCTAAATTATTGTTGCTCATTGGTTACTGCTGTTATTTTTGTTTTACTGATAGTTGTTCATAGATCACCTTCTTCTCAGCCTCAAGGAGTGCCAGAGAGTGCGGTGCCGCTGGTAGGTCATCAGCACTAGGAACAGATGTACCCAAACATCAAGTGGGTGGCACTACAAAGAATTCATTTCCATTGCTTATTTTAACCCTTTAACTGAAACTGATGTATGGTATTTATTGGCAGCAGCAGGAAGCTTTAACTATGCAGTTAAATCTGATAATTTAATGTTAGCTTCAGTGGACGGCAGGTGAGACATCAGAAGTTTAAGGCTGGGTTCACACTTAAAACGGATGCGGTTGACAGCAGGGGGTCTGGTGCGTCCCTGTTCTCTGTTTCAGGGACGAATCAGGCCCGAATTTTTGCCTGAGTTTGGACCTGAAATGGAGCCAAAGACGCACAGGACTCCTGTGCAAGCCGCTCCGCAGCCACCCCGGAGATGTGTGAACTGGCTCCATTGAGAGCCAGGCACACTCTCCTGTCATGCGAATGGAATGCGGGAAACCCACATCCCATTCGCATAAGTGTGAACCCAGCCTAAAAGACTCATGATGTCTCATTAAGGAAAATCTGTCACTACAAAATAGTATGACATCGGGGACCCTTGGTTCCCTATGTGATAGTCAAGTTTAGTAAAAAAAAAAAAAAAAGCGTAAAAAAATTGTTACTCTCAAGCATTGCTTATGGAAAATTTAGGGTACTGAGTTTGTTGTTGCTATTTCATGGGCACATACAATTTTAAGGCTTGACATGTTGGGTAACTATTTACTCGGCACAACCTCTATGTTTATATTTTACCAAAAACTGGGATATATTTGTGTGTCCTAAAATTATCTGAAAATTTATGCTTGATAAACCATTGGTTTAATATCACATGACATAAAGCATTAGAACTACTTCCATTTTATTCTTCAGGGTCTTTGCTTTCAGAAAATATATAATGTTTTGGAAGGTTTAGGTAATCTTCAGGCCTAAAATGATTTTTTACAGTGTGGAAAAAAACAACTGGTAATGAAATGTTTAGAGAATACTGCATACAAAATGCACACTAGATGGCAGTAGAAACAAAAAGATCCGTTGCCACTAACCTGTAAAGTGTAATTTCTGTTTTTCTAGGTCGTAGTCAAACAATATAAAATTGCAAGTTTAATTTGCCCCATTGTGTAATACATTACACCTGATTGCGTGCGGAATCGCAGCGATTCCACACATGATTTCAAATCGCTGCAAAACGCGGGATGCCTTTGCGATGTCATTCCTTTTAATGGCACCCTAATCACTCCACAATTTTGGTGCGATTGTTGCGCAGTAAATTGCGCTGCAATCGCGCTGTCCCCAGAAGGAGCTCATGTTCCTTTTGCAGCAAAATCACGGCGCGATTGTGGTGCCATTAAGTAGTAATTGCATTGGCAAATGCATCCTGCATTTTGCAGCGATTACGCCTACGATCAGGTGTGAATGGAGCCTTATGGTATATTGGTATATCTGCAAACACAGAAAATACAGCCGGTACAGTTGCACCTAACATAAACACTGCCAATAATTGAAAATGCTATAGAAAATGATTATGTAAACATCAGTAATATAAAAAAGCCATCAGATACATCATGAATAGCAGAAGCTTAGCACAACCAGTGCTTGTATATTCCCTAAACTTCTGGTGCCCAACCTACGGCCCTTTGGCACTTACTGTACGGCCTTCAAAGCTTCTGCAGGCAAGAGTCTGTTTTTTTCCTTACCTAGGTGCTTATTGAAGCTGTTGAACAAAAATATTCTTTGGTAGTTCAATGGTTTGGTTTACTTATTTCACACTAACTTTTTAATGCGCTGTCCATCCATTTTTCATTTTTTTGTCATTTTTAATAGATTCTACTGAAAGAAATATCAAATAAATAATAAATAATTTTGAGGAGAGCTGTATGGAGCACAAATATGGAAGCATTCATTTGTAAGCGGGCTACAATAGCAATGTTCTCTAGCAGTCTAATTTGTCTCCTGAAGCATATTTGTCATGTATGGTCTCTGACCAACTCCTGTAGCATGTCTACAGCCTCTGACAATCTGTTGTAGCATGTCTGTAGTGTCTGACCATCTCCTGTAGCATGTCTGCATTCACTGACAGCTTACTGTAGCATTACATTTACGTAACATTATGTGTGGCCCTTTGGCGATGTCAAGGGCTGCACTTGAGGCCCCTTGTATTAAGTAGGTTGACCACTACTACCCTAAACCCTAAACCAAAACCAGAACATGTGACAAAATACGGCAACATTTTTTTAAAATAATAATACTAAAAATGGCCAGAAATTCCCCACTTGTGCTGGAGGTCAGTAGAAAAGTACCCATTTATATTGGTGGTCATTGGGAGGAATGCCCTGTTACATTGGTGGCCAGTGGAAAAGTGATCCTTTGCATTGGTGGGTAGTGGGAAGAATGCCCTATTACACTGGTTAAAAGTGGAAAGAATGCCTTGTTACATTTGTGGTCAGTGGAAAGAATGCCCTGTTATGTTTTGTGGTCTGTGAAATGCCCTTGCATTGGTAGTCACTGGACAAATGACCCCTTATATTGGTTGTCAGTGGAGAATTGGACCCTTATGTTGGTGGTAAGTGGTGAAATACATCTTTACATTGGTGGTCAGCGGGCAAAATTAGATTTTTTTTCTTCATACTTGCCCGTAATATCCATTTCTTTGAGTACATCACGGCACACAGAGCAGCCATATACATTACTACCTGGGTTATGCTCCACCTATAGGTGAATGGACACTGGTAGAATAACCAAAAAAAGGAAGTGATCCCCTATATAACCCCTCACATACAGGAAGTAATCCAGTTTTGTAGCAAGCAATGAACTCCCAAAAAGGGAGGGGAGGGGCCTCTGTGTCCCGTGATGTACTCAAAGAAATGGATTTTACAGGTAGATAGGGAAAGTGCACAACAGGCAGCCACATCCGTAAATGATTAAAGAAAAAATCAAATTTTCTTTCTCGTAGATCACGGGACACAGAGCAACCATATACACTACTGCTTGGGACATCCCCGAGCAATAGCCTTGAGGGGAGGGAGACACACTGTATGAAAACAGCATCAGATTTATACAGCAGCCCGCAAGACACTACGGCCAAAAGCCGCGTCTTCTGCTGCCTTAACATCCACCTGATAAAATCTTGTGAATGTATGTACTGAAGACCAAGTAGTGGCTTTGCAAATCTGCGCCACTGAAGCCTGATAGCAAAAAACCCAGGAGGTTCCAATATCCCTGGTAGAATGAGCTCTAACCCAAAGGGAGGAGCTTTAGTGATTAATTGGCGAATCCAAAGTGAAATGGATGCCTTCAAAGCCGCCTGACCCCTCTTGGGGCCTTCCGGCAAAACAAAAAAATGCATCAGAACTTCTGATGCTTGCAGACCTTTCCAGGTAGACTCTGACCGCCCGCACCACATCCAAAAGGTGCAATTGCTTCTCTTCTGGCAAGCCAGACTGGGAGAAAAACAAAGGTAGAATAATGTCCTGATTTAAATGAAATTCAGAAACTACCTTAGGCAAAAAGGACGGAACAGGACGTAGCACCACTTTATCATGGTGCAAAATCAGATGCCGCTCCTTACAGGAAAGGGCCGCCAATTCGGAGACCCTTCTAGCCGAAGTAAATGCAAAAAGAAAAGCCAACTTCGGTGTCAAAAAGAACGGAATTTCGTTGACTGGTTCAAAAGGCTGCTCTTGTAGCACCGACAAAATCAAATTTAAATACCAAGGGCAAAGAGGTGATTTAATGGGAGACAATAAGCGAGTCACTCCCTGAAGAAAAGTCCAGACCAGGGAATGTGAAGCCAAAAACTTCTGGAAGTACACTTATAAGGCTGAAACCTGTCCTTTAATTGTTGTCAAGGCTATTCTTTTATCTAAGCCTGACTGAAGAAAAGAGAGGATTCTCTCTACCAAATATCTGCAAGGATGCCAACTTCTGGCCTCACACCATGCAATATAAGCCTTCCAAACCCTGTGATAAACCCTCCTGGTGACTGCCTTCCTGGCATTCACCAATGTAGTTACCACTGGTCCTGAGACACCACAATCTCCTAGCACCGTGGCTTCAATAGCCACGCCGTCAAATTCAGCGAGCGTAAATTTGGGTGGAAAATAGGCCCCTGTGACAGTAGATCGAGCCGGAGTGGAAGCGTCCAAGGCTTACCTACTGCTAATCTCATTACCTCCGGATACCAAGCCCTACTGGTCCAGGCTGGAGCTACCAGAATGACTGATGTCATCTCTTCTCGGATTCTGCACAAAAGATGTGGCAGCAGAGGAATCGGGGGGGGGGATGCATAAATCAAAGAGAACTGAGTCCAGGGAACTACTACCAGAGCATCTATCTCGATCGCAAGTGGATCTCTTGCTCTGGATACAAACTGCTGATTCTTACAGTTGAACCTGGATGCCAGCAGGTCTACATCCGGTGTACCCCACCGCTGGCAAATCTGCATAAACACCTGTGGGTGCAGAGACCATTCTCCTTTATGTATCTGTTGGCGGCTGAGATAGTCCGCTTTCAAGTTCTCTACCCCCGGAATGTGGACGGCAGACAGCACTGGCACATAGTTACATAGTTAGTCAGGTTGAAAAAAAGCCACAAATCCATCTAGTTCGACCATAAAAATAAATAAATAAAAAATAATATCAAACAATCCCATATACCCAATCCTATACCCACAGTTGATCCAGAGGAAGGCAGAAAACCCTAGCAAAGCATGATCCAATTTGCTACAGCAGGGGAAAAAATTCCTTCCTGAAGTTTACCTATAAATGTTACCCTGTTTCCCCGAAAATAAGGCAGTGTCTTATATTATTTTTTGCTCCCAAAGATGCGCTAGGTCTTATTTTCAGGGGATGTCTTATTTTTCAATGAAGAAGAATACGGTAAACATTTTTTGTTGAACAAAAAAAAGTAAATTTATTACCTGTATACGGTACGGTAGTAGTGGTCATCACAAACCAGCATAACCAGACAAACTGTGAATCCTACAGTATCAAGAATTTCTTGTTACTACCATTTCCATGTACAACAATCTATGGTACATTTACTGATACTGATATTTACTGGTATGAACACAAAGTAAGATTTATTCAATGACAGTCATGTCATCATCTTCTGGAACATCATCATAACAATCCAAACCCTGAATTTCCTGGTGAATTTCTTGTGACTCCATTTCTTTCAGAATCAGTGGACCAAATCTCTCATGTTTAGCAATAGCACTGTCCTTAAATGAGTACTTCTTGTCAAGGCAGCCTGCTCGTAGTGCATTTGCAATGCAACTGTCAGTGATTTTCTCCCATGAATTCTTCACCCAAGTCACAACCTCTTGCAGTTTAGGTTTCACAAAGTTTCCACGCTGATTTCTCTCCATTCTATTTTCAATGTAGTCGTTAATTTCCATGCGCAAATTGTCCTTGAATGGCTTGTTTATTGCAATATCAAGAGTCTGGAGATAGGCCGTCATTCCTGCGGGAATCATTATTTGATCTATTTTTCTTTCGTGAAGAAATTTCTTCATGTCTTTAGCGCGGCGAGTGCTGGCTGCATCCCAGACTAGCAGACCTCTTTGGCTCCCTCGCATAACAAGCGGCAGCATTAAATCGACCCACTTCCTTATAACTGCTTGTGTGGCCCAGGCTTTTTCAGTTTCAAGAATAAAAATGCCCGAAACACGTTCAATCTTTTCCTTCTTGCCCTTAGAAATGATTAAAGGTGGGATTTTAGTGCCATCCAGACGAATTGCCAAAATACAGGTAACACGTGCACCTTCGTAAGCAGTGGAGGGAATGTACACTGAGGAGACACCCCGCTGTTCAATTGTTGTTTGAGAGGATTGGCCCATAAACACTGCAGTTTCATCCATAGCAATCATGTTGGAAAGATTGTATTTAGAGAAGTCAGCATCATCAATAAAGGACTTGAATGCAAGTGCTCGCTGAATAACTTGAGCATCTTCCAGCCTAAACAGTGTTGTGGATCTTCTTAAAGACAGTTCACTTCGCTGAAGGAAATTATCCAGCCAGTGTTGTGATGCTTTGAAGTCTTCGGGGGCTATGTCAAACTGTGGTGCCATTGCAAGGGCAAATTCTTGAATCTGAGCCCTATTCACAACCAAAGCCTTTGCTCTCCTGTCAACAACCCATTCACAGATTAGGTCTTCCAGCTCGGAAAATAATGGTTGCCGACCTGATCCACACTTGCGCTTTTTAGCATTTCCCTTGTCCACTTGTTCAATGAGGTTACCGTACTCTGCTCGCCATTTTCGGACCAATCGGATATTCAACATCTTCTCTTTGCAGAAAGCAGTAATATTTTGGCCCCAAGAGTCTTCCACGATTCCTTGCTTGTACTCCATGGAGTAGCTCTTTCTTTTTGCGCTCATGTCTAGGGGTAAAAATATACCAGCACTGTTTACCAGTATTTCTTGTATCAGCAGAAAAGCAGTCACCCCCTAAAGTGACACACTGGATCAGAGTGGGGATTGAAATGGGGGGATCACTTAAAATGACACAGGGGGGATTAGAGGGGGAAATCAATACAAATGGCACAGGAGGATCAGAGGGGGGATTACCATTTTAGAACCTCCTGTGCCATTTTGATTCCCCCCTTCTGATCCTCCTGTGCCGATTTGATTCCCCCCCCTCAAATCCACCATGTGTCATTTTAAGCCCCCCTCCCCCCACCCCTGTGCCAGTGGACAGTTTAGTCTCTCCCCCCTCCCACCTTCACCAGACATCCCCCCCACACCTCAGTCACCCCTGTGCCGATTTGATTCCCCCCCCTCAAATCCACCATGTGTCATTTTAAGCCCCCCTCCCCCCACCCCTATGCCAGTGGACAGTTTAGTCTCTCCCCCCTCCCACCTTCACCAGACATCCCCCCCACACCTCAGTCACCCCTGTGGCAGCGAGATACACACAATGTGCCCGACTCCTGTGTCTGGCAGCGGTGGCGCGGGCTCTCTGACAGGCGACGTTCCCCTGCGCAACATCAGGGACGTCGCTCGTCATCCAGAGAGCCCGCCGCAGCTCACTGATTTGAAGAGACCTCGCACTGCCTGAACAGCTGCGGCCAATCAGTGAGCTGTGCGGCGGTGCCTGCCGCTACCGTACGAGAGTCTAGAGTCAGATGCCTTATGTTCGGGGGGTACCTTACGGTATGTTCGGTGGATGCCTTATTATCGGTGGATGCCTTATTATCGGTGGATGCCCTATTATCGGTGGATGCCTTATTATCGGTGGATGCCTTATTATCGGGGGAGGTCTTATTATCGGGGGGATGCCTTATATTACAACGAGAGGCAAAACTGTAAGTAGGCCTTATTTTCGGAGGATGTCTTATTTTCGGGGAAACACGGTAGTACCCAGTTATATTGTGTGCATTTAGGAAAGAATCCAGGCCTTGCTTAAAGCAATCTACTGACCTGGCCAGAACCACCTCTGGAGAGAGTCTATTCCACATCTTTACAGCTCTTACTGTGAAGAAACCTTTCCGTAGTTCACTATATGGACCCCTTATATATTTGTACAGGATGATCATATCCCCCCTAATCTCCTCTTCTCCAGAGAGAATAAATTCAGTTCCTCTTATCTTTCCTCATAGCTGAGCTCCTTCATGCCTCTTATCAGTTTGGTTGCCCTTCTCTGCACTTTTTCCAGTTCCCCCGACATCCTTTTTGCGAACTGGTGCCCAAAACTGAACTGCATATTCCAGATGAGGTCTTACTAATGATTTGTACAGGGGCAAAATGATATCTCTCTCTCTCTCTCTCTCTCTCTCTCTCTCAAGTCCATACCTCTCTTAATGCAAGAAAGGACTTTGCTCGCTTTGGAAACCGCAGCTTGGCATTGCATGTTATTATTGAGCTTACGATCTATCAAAACTCCCAGATCCCTCTCCACTACGGATTACCCCAGTTGTACTCCTCCTAGTCATATGATGCATATGCCTTTCTGCCCATGATAACACATTACTGACCTCCATGTGGGCCAGACGACTCTTGGTGCCACCCTGATGGTTGACATAGGCCACAGCCGTGGCATTGTCGGTTTTCCCACTTACCGGGTGACCCTGTAACTTTGACATCCAATAATTCAGCGCAAGGCGTATTGCCCGCAGCTCTAGAACACTGATGGGCAATCCCTGTTCCTTCAGAGTCCATTTCCTCTGGACTGTGGAACTTTCCATGACTGCCCCCCAACCGGAAAGACTGGCATCTGTGGTCACTACCTTCCACGACAGTGGAAGAAAAGACCCCCCCGATTCTGGTCTACTAACCACCAGACAGGACTTCCTCGAGCCTTGGGGGTTGTGATCATGCAGGAATCCAAAGCCTGCATCTTCCTGCTCCATGCAGACAGAATGTTCTGCTGCAATGCCCTGGAATGGAACTGGGCATACGGAATTGCCTTGAATGAGGAAACCATCCTTCCCAGAAGACTCATACAGAGTTGAACAGACAGGGGTTTCTTTCGGCTTACCTGCCGAACCTGATCCTTTAGGGCCTCGACCCTTCTTGGAGGCAAGAATACTCTTGCCTGGACTGTGTCCATGATAGGCCTAAGTATTCCAGACTTTGAACCGATTTTAGGGCCGATTTCTCGTAATTTATGATCCATCCAAGATGTTCCAGGAATTAGACTGTAAAGGTCATGTTTCTTATCAAAACTTGCAGTGACTGATCCCTGAGTAAGAGATCATCTAAGTAGCCTGCAATCAAGATCCCTCGAGATCTTAGAAGACCCAGTACGGGTGCCAGGATCTTTGTGAAGACCCGGGGTGCGGTTGGGAGCCCAAAGGGCAGAGCCACAAACTGAAAATGTTGTTCCTCTATGACAAAGCGCAAAAGCCTTTGATGAGGTTGAAAAATTGGCATGTGCAGGTATGCATCCCTGATGTCTATGGATGCCGAAAAACTCCTTCTTGGAGAGAAGTCACGACAGAGTGGATTGATTCCATTCAAAAAGGGCCGCACATAGATCTTACATCCAGAATTGGTCTTATGTCGCCATTTGGCTTTGGAACCGTGAACAGATTCGAATAAAACCCTGTTCCCCTTTCGGGAACTGGGACCTCCATGATCACCCCCTGCTGCCTTAAACGATCTAGTGCTTGGGGTAATGAGCCCTTTCTTGAAAGGTCCGTGGGAACGCCGGACCTCACAAATCTTTGAGGAGGGTAACAGTGTAATTCCAGCCTGTACCCCTGAGACACTGTGGAGATGAGCCACCTGTCCTGAATTAGCGTTTCCCACAATCCTGAAAAACTGCAGCAACCTTTCCCCCACCCTCAGGAGTGGGGGCATCCCTTCACAAGGAAGGTTTGGTGCCAGCATTAGCAGATTTTTGGACCCAAGGCCTCTTTTGGCCCTGGCCCTGCTGTTTACCATTGGCAGCAGATCCCTGGTGCCGTTGGAACTGCCTAGGGCCTGAAAAACCTGAGGAATTAGCGTGTGGCACCTTAAAAGAGGGCCGTGTAGCTACCTTTTTCACAGGAAGGAGGGAACTCTTTCCTCCAGATATCTTTTGGATGTACTTATCAAGATCATCCCCAAATAAACATTCTCCATGAAAAGGAAAACCAGCTAGCATCCTCTTACAAGGGAGTTCTGCTGACCAGCTTTTTAGCCATCAAATTCTATGCATGTGCACAGACAAAAGAGCTATGCGGGAGATCTGCTGCATGGAGTCTTTAAGGGCATCTATAGCAAAGCAAAGAGCCTGAGGCAGATCTGCTCCATCCTGAACAGAATCCTCCGGTCTATTGGGCCGTCTAGCCTGATCCTTCAAGGCTTGACAGACCCCAATTGATGCTACTGTGGGTTGAATAGCGGAACCTGCCAGGGCGAAGGATGCCTTTAACAAGGCTTCCAGCTTCTTATCTGCAGGATCCTTAAAGACCTGTGTATTATCCACTGGACAAGTTAAGGTCTTGCTCAGGGAGGAAACCTGTTGCATCCACAACTGGTATGCTCCACTTCTTCATAGGATATAAAAGAGAAAATCTCGTTGGAGACACAAATATCCTGTCTGGTTGCTCCCAGTCAGAATATACCACCTGCTTCAAGAGTGGGTGAAAAGGAAATACCTGTGTACCCTGCTGTGGTTTCAAAGAACCCAGGGAGGAACAAGGTGTATCAGGGACCTCTACTGGAGGTAACTTAAAAGCTATATTGATCATCTGTACAAAGAATGGATTAGAAGCTTTTGTGATTGAGAGGCTGATTTAACCCTTTCATGACTAAGCCTATTTTTGAAATTTGGTGTTTACAAGTTAAAATCCGTATTTTTTGCTAGAAAATTACTTAGAGTTCCCAAACATTATATATATTTTTTTAGCAGAGAATCTAGAGAATAAAATGGAGATTGTTGCAATAGTTTATATCACACGGTATTTGTGCAGCGGTGTTTTTTGGAAAAGGGACACTTTCATGAATTTTAAAAAATCCAAACAGTAAAGTTACCCCAATTTTTTTGCATAATGTGAAAGATGATGTTACACCGAGTAAATAGATACCAAACATGTCACCCTGTATAATTGCACGCACTCGTGGAATGGCGACAAACTACGGTACCTATGAATTTCCATAGGCGACGCTTTAATTTTTTTTTTACGTGTGTGATTTGAACACCGTTTACATATGCAGGCGCAACTTCCGTATGCGTTTTCTTCGTTGCGCAAGCTCGCGGGGACGGGGGCGCTTTAAAAATTTTTTTTTTTTTTTTTTTTATTTAATTTTTTTTTAACTTTATAAATTGTGTTTTTTTTTTTACTTTTATTGCTGTCACAAGGAATGTAAAACATCCCTTGTGATAGTAATAGGTGGTGACAGGTACTCTTTATGGAGGGATCGGGGGTTTAAAAGACCCCCGATCCCTCCTTTGCACTTCAAAGTATTCAGATCGCCGAAAAGGGCGATTCTGAATACTGTATTTTTTTTTAAATTCGTCGCCATTGACAGCCGAGTAAACGGGAAGTGACGTCATGATGTCGCTTACGCGTTTACAACGAGAAGGCTGGAACGAAGCCGCCCACAGCTTCGTTCCAGCCCGCCCCCAGCCGCCGAAGGCACCCGATTGGACACCGGGCCTCCCGATCGCACGGGAGGCCCGGTAAGAGCGGCGGGAGGCGGCGGGAGGGGGGGTGTCCCCTCCCGCTCCTCCGGTATAACAGCCGAGCAGCTTTTAGCCGCATCGGTTGTTATACTCGGGTAGCCGATCGCCCGCTGTGAACAATGGTACCGGGATGATGCTTGCAGCTGCGGGCATCATCCCGGTATAACCCCGGAAAGCCGAGTATGCTTATCTGCGTACGGTCAGCGGGAAGGGGATAATCTAAGCCTCTTCAGGCTCTGAATCATTTGAGGGATATTCCTCTGTCTGGATATCAATTGCCTGACCGGCCATTACCTCTTCTACCTCGTCAACCCAGTTTTGCTCCAATATTGGAGGAATAGGGGAAGGAGATCTGTCATGCTTCCTGCCACTTTGTGTGACAGAAGCGATCATTCTGGCAATCTTGCCCTTTAAACCAGCCAAAGCTGATGCCAGGTCCTCTTTAGTAATAAACTCTGAGGTAGAAGCATTGGTAACAGGCACAACGCCGGATAGACGCAGCGGCTCAGATTGCCGGTGTCATCCGGTCTTTCAGGTTAGGCTATTGCAGCAGAGTTCCATTTAGCCTCTACAGGGGCCACTGATGGAACACATGTGCCCTTTGCTGTAGCGCTCCCCCCAGTTTCGCTTCCTAGAAGACATGGCTTGCTGCAGCAGTGGTAACTGGCTTTGTGATACAAATACACAAGTTCCTCAGTACCACAATTCCCCCTTGGAAGAATCTTATACAATGAACTGTTCTTCCAGCTACTGCAACATAATTTAGGCTGTGTCCGTCATCACTGATAGGACTCACGTGTCACCCAGAACAGACTGCTCTGTGTCCCCTCCGCTGGCCAGCAACTAACTGTGCTTTTAGCCTTTAAAAAAAAGCTTCCCTCGGTTGTCAGGCCATGTGCACAAGCCTGTGCTCGACCCGTGGAGGAGAACACACAGAGCAGCACACCTATGCCCTCTAGTGGACAAAAAAAAAAAAAAAAAAGCATTGCAAGCAAAACGTTTTTTTTTTTTTTTTTCAAAAGCTTCCCTTGGCTTGTGCAGCTCTTGAAGAGAAACACAGAGCAGCAAAACCATGCCCTCTAGTGGACAAAGCAAGCATAGCAAGGAAAACTTTTTTTTAAAAAACATGTCAGCCTAGATGCAACTGTTGCAAGGGAATAAATAATAATTGGACCCTGGTTTTTCACAGGGCCACTTTCCACTCCCGCCACAGGACAATAGCCTAAGCCAGAAGTCCAGCCTTCACCCATCGCGGCGGGTTCTGTCACATGGATCTTCAAGGACTGGGTACCTTTTAGCATGAGGGTCCACTCCCTTGGACCTGTACAGCACCCAGGAATGCCTTGTGCCTAGTGCTGTGGTGTCCAGGATTCCACTACGCAGGGTCCAGCACCCAAAGGTTGCATTACAGGCAAAACCTCGTTGTTGATCCTTTAATCTTCTTTATAAGGCTCAGGAACCATTTATCTTAGCATAGTAGCTTTTTGAAATGGATCTGATTTAGAAATGCTGTCCCTTAATTTTTAAGAACCTGTGCAGGATTACAGCATGGAAACTCACAAAGAGCTCAACAAATGACCATCCACCATTTTAGACACTGGCGAAAAAACTGGATTACTTCTTGTATGTGAGGGGTTATATAGGGGTTCACTGCCTGTTTTTGGTTATTCTATCAGTGTCCATTTACCTATAGGTGGCGCATAACCCAGGTAGTAATGTATATGTCTGCTCTGTGTCCTGTGATATACGAGAAAGAAATACATCTTTACATTGGTCAGTGGGGGAGGACCTCCTTACATTGTTGGTCAGTAGTGGTTAGTAGTAAGAATGTTTTATTACATTATAATTATCATTTTCATTTACAGCAGCTCTCTATCCCCATAGATAAAATAAAAGTTTTGCATATACTGGTTAGGCCTATTATCCCTCATTAAATCTGTCCTGTTGCTGGCCTGTTTTACACTGGTGTATCTATGATATAATGCAGTATCCTAAAGAATAATTCCACATATGAGATTTTATAGTTATGTGATGTCACTGCCCCGCCTCTCCACCTCGTCAAATCAGAGAATGCTTTGCATTTAGTCAGGAAATACAAAGTATTCTCTGAATGGCAGCTGTGCCAAGTGGCCAAGCTCCTGTGTTCAGTAAGCAGAATGCAGCCAATCTGCTTGGGACCCAGAAGCAAGTGGAGATCACTCAAGCAGTGGTGTCTTACAATGATTTCCAGCTTCCAGTTACATCAGCCAGTTATGGTGTGTACATTATGTAGCACTGGTAGATTTTTTAATCTACCGCTGATAGGTAAATCTTGTGGGTTACTTGTCAGAGGAAGTTAGATTTGCCTCTGTTCCAGCTTGGCTGAGTTGCGTGTAGTTCCACACTGCGCCGGTGGGTGTCGTTGTCACCATGGGCTGGTGTTGGAAAGACAACTTGTTGAAGCGTATGGGTGCTACTCTGTCCTGGAGACAACTCGGTGGAGGTGGTCCTCCGAGTTGCATTCTGGGAGAGGGTATTTATGGGACAGACGCCATGTTTAGGTGTTCGTTTTTCAGTCACCTGCTGGCCCTCCTGGCCGACAGGTATGCGTTAAGAGTACCACCTCGTGATCCTCCGTTCCGGAGGCCCACGTCGCTGCGGCGTGTGGGTGGGCCCAGAAGCCTGTCTGGGGCCTACCACAGCAGCAGAGGAACGGTCCTGAGCTGTCTATCCTGAGTGAAGAAGCTGGACAACCGAGGAGATCCCAGGGGAGGACCCGTCATGGAAGGATCACGCTGGTCTGGAGAGGGGCCTGGTGACTCGGTTGGAGGACGTATCCTGAAGTAATCTTACTGCATAGTACTGCCGGGTTGGCTTAAAGGTTCAAGTACTGTCTGACATTCATCGCAAACCAATACATCCTGTGGCAGAGGATCGTACGGGTTTTATTCCAAACAAGTCTGTGGCAGGGACTTTTGTCCATGCTACGTACTGGCTGCTAGGCAAGTGAGAGAGGCCTATCCAGGCGGGCAAAGATTGAATCCCGCAAGGGGAGTGCATTCAACCACAAGTGTTCAATTCCAAAGAATGTTCTAAAGAATACTAAGGAAAGGTATTTGAGCTTCCCTGCAACTTTCCTTCTGCCTTTTTCCTTCTACTTCCTTTATTATTTGTTCATTAAAGCATTGGAAAATTTACTCAAGTGTTGGTGTCTACATCGTCCAGAGGTAAACTCTACGGGACCCTAGACCCGGTGCTGGTGAAACAGAGGTATCGAGAGTGAAGGTAACAGCCCGCTTTAAACCAGCAGCTCCACCAAGAGTTAGTGCTACAATAGTTATATTGGTCCAAACCTAAACTATACAGTATATAAAATACCCATGGTTGGATTATTCTTTAATTCTTGCAGTAAAAGTAAGCCCCAGTCTCTTTATTTATTTCTTTAGTACATTTCAGCAGGAAAGTGAAAACAAAGTCAGCCTCAACGAACTACTGGTCAATTCCTATTTGCTGGGCAATCTGCCGCTGCTCACTGCTCTGTAAGTAACGTAAGTAAATGGCTGGTATAGATTTATGAAACAATACTGCCTATCCTTGCTGATGACTTAATACTATATGAGGCCTTGCACACGACTGCAAAAAAAAAAACAGGGTTTTTATCAGTACAGCCTTTTTTTTCCTTTTTTTTTTTTTATTTATATATCCAAATGCAGTGTACAATGCACCCAGTGCATGAGGATCAGTAAAATAGCACTGCATTCAGATCTGTAAACCAAAAAGAAAAAAATTTGCATCCATAGTTAGTAATTAACGCATGTACACATCTACAGTGGGGGAAATAATTATTTGATCTCCTGCAGATTTTGTAAGTTTGCCCACTTACAAAGAAATGAAGGGTCTATAATTGTTATCATAGGTGTAGTTTAAATGATAGAGACAGAATATCAACCAATCATTTAGATGTTCATTGGCAAACTTCAGACGGGCCTCTACATGTACTGAACAAGAAAAACTCGCCACTCCAGGTGAGATAAGGAAGCCTAATAAAAATGGTGGGTGCCCGCCCCGGCTCGCCCCCGCAGACAGTAAAAATTTAAAGAAATGGCTGCACAATAATAATCCAAGATCCTTTACTGGACATCCCAAGTGACACCACAGGACCAGAATGCCTGGGCCTCTACATTAGGGATGAGCTTCGAGTTCGAGTCGAACCCATGTTCGACTTGAACATCGCCTGTTCGGTTGTTCGTCAAATTGCGAACGTTATAGGCCACTCGCGCCAAATTCTAATTTAGCGCGTCACGGCCCATAGTTCACTGCGGCATCGCAGTGCATTGCTGGCTGATGATTGGCCAAGCATGCATTATGACCCGCATGCTTGGCCAATCACAGTGCCGTCTGTACGGAGAGCCATAATTGGCCAAAGCCAGAGTGGCTTTGGCCAATTATGGCTCAGGGGGTTTAGTACACGCCCCACACTATATAAGGCCGCCTGCGTGGCGGCCTTGTGTAGTATGTTGCGGCGGCGGAGAGAGATAGACAGAGAGACAGTGTCATTTGATTTAAGTTAGATAGGAGTAGGCAGGCGAGTCAGTTAGCTGCACTTACAGTGTATTGTGTATATATATATATGCATCATAGGTGTTGTATACTGTATTCAGTTTAGCTAGATCCGTTCCTGTTATTCTCTTCCTAATATACCAACAGGCAGGCGTTTTTACAGTATTTACAGTTAGTGTACTGTGTCCTCTGCACAGTGTGCACCTAAAGCTACCTGAAGTTAATTGCTGGTGTTCTGATCCTATTAATACCACAGGCAGGAAGCTGCAGTATTTACAGTTAGTGTACTATGTCCTCTGTACAGTGTGCACCTAAAGCTACCTGAAGACAATTGCTGGTGTTCTTCTGATTCTATTAATACCACAGGCAGGCAGCTGCAGTATTTACAGTTAGTGTAATGTGTCCTCTGCACAGTGTGCACCTAAAGCTACCTAAAGACAATTGCTGGTGTTCTCATACTAATAATACTACAGGCAGGCAGTTGATTCTGCTAGCTGCAGTATAATCAGTATATATATACATCCCAGCTTTGCGCAGCTACATCTCACTGCAGGCCATTAGTATGTCTGGAAGGCCAACAAGGAGAGGCAGACAGTCGCAAGCCAATAAAAGAGGGCAAGCAGGCTCTGTGTCTAGAGGCAACAGTGCTGGTCGTGGACACGTTGAATCCTCATCAGCACGTGGCCGTGGGAAACGCTTGTCCTTTTTTTCGGCAGCTGGCCGTGTTGAGCCGCAACATGCCAAAGACTTGGTAGAGTGGATGACCAAGCTGTCCTCATCCTCCTCAACCTCTCTCACCCAGGCTCAGGGTACTTTGTCTGGCAAAGCAGCTGCCAATGCGGCCTCTTCCCTCGGCTCAATGGCATCAGTCACTCCTTCCCTAGCCCCACCATGTCGTCCTGAGGAGTCCCCCGAACTGTTTGACCACAGTGTTGGGTACATGCTCCAGGAGGATGCCCAGCGTTTTGAAGGCTCCGATGATGGTACCCAGCTAGAGGAAGGCAGTAACTTGAGTCCAGAGAGAGGGGGTGCCCAAGAAGGACAGCAATCTGGCAGTGATGTTCCCCCAGCTGCAGCATACTGCCAGGTTTGCTCCAGTGATGAGGAAGGGAGGGGATGATGAGGAAGTCACTGATTCCATGTGGGTGCCTGATAGGAGAGAGGAGGAGGAGGCACATCTCCAACAAGGCAGGTGCATCACACCGCACTGCATCACACCGCAAAGCTCCGCATGTGCAGGGCACTGCTGTCTCTGCACGTTATTCCAAAAGTTCTTTGGTGTGGGCCGAGCGTATCTCGTGTGGCCAAAACATCATCCGCTTGGGCACCACATGCTTGACTAGACATATGTCGACCTGCCATGCAGTTCGTTGGCAAGCGTACCTAAAAGACCCACACCAAAGAACAAAGCGGACCTCTCCTTGTTCCTCATCAGCTGGGATCTCCAACCCCACTATACCTTCAGTCCTCTCTGAAACCTGCACTGAGAGGAATGAAGGTGTAGAATTAGGTGTGTCACAGCCAAGTACTTGCGGGCAATCTGCTATCGGTACACCGACGTCAGATTGTACCAGGCAAATTTCCCTGCCCCAGCTGCTGCACCGCCGAAAGAAGTTCACTCCCAGCCATCCACATGCCCAGCGGTTGAATGCTAGCTTGGCTAAATTGCCAGCACTTCAACTGCTGCCTTTATAGTTGGTAGACTCTGCCCCCTTTCCGTGAGTTTGTGGAATGTGCGGTTCCTCAGTGGCAGGTTCCTAAACGCTACTTTTTCTCACGGAAGGCGATTCCGGCTCTCCACTGGCATGTGGAAGGCAATGTCTTGGCCTCGCTGGACAGGGCGGTCAGCGGTAAGGTGCATATTACCGCTGACTCATGGTCCAGCAGGCATGGACAGGGATGTTACCTATCTTTCACAGCGCACTGGGTGACTCTTCTGGCACCTGGGAAGGATGCAGGACAGGGAGCAGTAGTGTTGGAGGTTGTTCCGCCACCACGCCTCCAAAATTCTACTAGTGGTGATTCTGCCACAACTCTCTTCTCCACCCCCTCCTCTTCTTCATCCATGGCCTCTTCCTGTGCTGATTTGTCCTCGGAACCAGCGGTGCTCCATAAGCGTTCAAGGGGCTACGCAAGCACGCAGGCAAAAAGATGCCATGCGGTGCTTGAGCTGGTGTGCTTGGGGGACAGGAGCCACACTGGGGCAGAGATTCTGTCAGCTCTGCAGGGGCAGGTTCAGAGGTGGTTGACACCACGCGAGCTTAAGCCAGGACTGGTGGTTTGCGACAATGGCACCAACCTCCTCTCCGCCCTCTGACAGGGACAACTGACCCATGTGCCCTGTTTGGCTCACGTCCTTAACTTGGTGGTGCAGCGGTTGTTGGGCAGGTACCCGGGCTTACAGGATGTCCTGAGGCAGGCCAGGAAAGTCTGTGTGCATTTCTGCCGGTCATATAATGCCAGTACTCGGCTGGCAGACCTCCAAAAGGAATTTAACCTGCCCAAGAACCGCCTAATCTGTGACATGCCCACCAGGTGGAACTCAACGTTGCACGCAGCAGAGGGCCATCAATGAGTACCTATGGGACTATGGCACCAGGACAGGGTCAGGGGAGCTTCTTTTTTTTTCCCCACACCAGTGGGCCATGATCAGGGAGGCATGCACTGTCCTGTCACCATTTGAGGAGGCAACGAGGATGGTGAGCAGTGACAGTGCATGCATCAGTGACACTGTCCCTCTTGTCCACCTGTTGAAGCACACGCTGCGTGGAATAATGGACAGGGCACTTGAGGCAGAACAGAGGCAGGAAGAGGAGGACTTCCTTACCTCTCAAGGCCCCCTTTATCCAGACAGTGTTCCTGCGTGCCCTCCGATCACACAGGATAAGGATGAGGTGGAGGAGGAGGATTGTGTCAGCATGGAGGTGGAGCCTGGCACTCAGGATCATTTACAGTCCCAAGAAACCCATGGACCGTGGCTGGGAGGAGGTGGCTGCGGATACTGTCGTCCTTAGTGACCCAGAGGACTCCGGACCGAATGCCTCAGCAAACCTAAGCTGCATGGCCTCCCTGGTCTTGCAAAGCCTGTGGAAGGATCCTCCTATTCGTGGTATCAAGGAGAGGGATAATTACTGGCTGGCAACCCTCCTTGATCCACGTTACAAGGGTAAGGTTGCGGACCTTATCTTGCCGTCGCAGAGGGAGCAGAGGACATCTTCGGGAGGCCTTGCAGAAAGGTCTGTGCAACGCGTTCCCAGAGACTGGGAGGTTACAAATTCCTGTTCCTGGACAACGTGTTGCTGAGGCTTCGGTCAGTAAAAGGAGGTGCAGGAGAGAAGGTGGCCGTCTGACCGATGCGTTCAGACAATTTTTTAGCCCGCAGCCCCAAGGTATGATCGGTTCAGCAACCGTCTCCAGCGACTGTTTTACATGGTGCAGAAATACCTAGGGGCAAGATCAGACTTGGACACCTTTCCCACCCAAAATCCTCTGGGTTACTGGGTCTTGAGGATGGATCACTGGCCAGAGCTTGCACAGTATGCAATTGAGCTACTGGCCTGTCCTGCATCCAGCGTTCTTTCGGAATGCACATTCAGTGCTGCTGGAGGCTTTGTAACCGATCACAGGGTGCACCTGTCCACCGACTCGGTCGATCAACTGACCTTCATAAAAATTAATCAGTCTTGGATCACCACCAGCTACCAAGCACCTGATTCTGATGTAACCGAATAATTTTTTTTTGAAATGTCAAAACTGCCTATGCTGATGCTGAGTGACTATCCTGTTATGCTGAGTGACTATCCTCTTCCTCAATGATCATGCTGATAGCTTGTAAGAACATTTTTGGTTCTGGGCGCCGCCACCAGTGGCTAAGGCCCAATTTTTCAGCCCCTGTTTAACAGGGGCGTCTAATTACACTTTTTGATGTAATACTTTGCAGCAGGGCTCATTCCTGCGCTCCAACTAGAGCAGTGGATCTCAACCTGGGGGTCGAATGATGATTTGCCAGGGGTCATCAAATCCTCGGCTGTTCCTGAAGCCTGCACCGCTCTCCCAGCCTTTTTACGGCTGCCCAGCAGGGCTGTCCCTGGAGCCTGCAGCCACCCACTCAGCCTCTTCACAGCCACCCAATCAGTTCACGGCTAGGGTTGCCACCTATCCGGGATTCACCCGGACTGTTTGGGTTTGGAATCATGTGTCCGGGTTTCAAACCCCCACCCCCCCCTCCAAGTAGGAGAAGGAATAAAAATAGAGAATACGTACAAGGGAGAGGAAAAGAGGGGGAAGAACAAAGAAAAAGGAAGAGAAAGAATAAGAGAAAGACCAAGAAAGACGGCTAGAGAGAGGGATGGGAAAAAAAAACAAGACATTAGGATAGAGAGAGATAAAAGGCAAAGAAAGGGGAACAAAGAGAAAGAGTGGTACATCCTAAAATGTACCATAAGGAGTTTTAATATTGTACGAGTGGAAGGGACTCAGGGAGCGCTAAATATCCGTGGGTTAGGGGCGCAAATTCCTGGTCTTGCCTTAGGTGCTGGCAACTCACGCTACGAAAATAATTTTACTGTTGGGGGTCCCCACAACTTGGGAAATTTTTATCAAAGGGTCACGGCACTAGATTGGTTGAGAACCACTGATCTAGAGTATCTGTGAGGGGTTGCAGTGTTGTGGGACCAGCACCAGTGCCTAAGGCCCAATTTTTCAGCCCCTGTTTAACAGGGGCATCTAATCACAATTTTTGATGCAATATTTTGCACGAGGGTTCATTGCTGCGCTCAACTACAGTATCTGTGAGGGGTTGCAGTTTTGTGGCACCAGCGCCTAAGGCTCAATTTTTCAGCCCCTGTTTAACAGGGGCGTGTAATTACAATTTTTGATGCAATACTTTGCAGCAGGGCTCATTCCTGCGCTCCAACTAGAGTATCTGTGAGGGGTTGCAGTGTTGTGGCACCAGCGCCTAAGGCCCAATTTTTCTGCCCCTGTTCAACAGGTGCATGTAATTACAATTCTTGATATAATATTTCACAGCAGGGCCCGTTCCAGCGCCCACCAACATTAACTGTGAGGACTTACAGTGTTGTGGCACCAGCACCACCACCACCACCACCAAAGGCCCATTTTTTCTACCACTGTTCAACAATGGCATGTAATTACAATTCTTAATATAATAGTTCACAGCAGGGCGTTCCAGCGCCCACCAAGAGTAACTGTGAGGGCTTACAGTGTTGTGGCAACACCAACACCTAAGGCCCAAATTTCTGCAGAGTATATAGGGCAGGCCTCTACTTTCAAACATCCAACTTACAAACGACTCCTACTTGCAAACCGAAGGAGACAACAGGAAGTGAGATGAAATCTACCCCTAGGAAGGGAAATTCTCTCCTGTAAGAGTTAATATGGGAAAAACGTGTCTCCTCTCCACTGATGCTTTATCACCAATCCTTGTTTCACTAAAACCCCCAAATTTTCAAAAAACATTTGTCATTGGGACAGAAAGTGAGGTGAAATCTTCTGAAGAGGTGCAGAGATAGCAAAACAAATGTTACAGGGGTGATAACCCTTCCCTATGTTTTCCAAAAAGCTTAAAAATAGATTTTTTGGCTGGAGCTACACTTTAAAGATGTACCAGTTCAAAATTACAAACAGGTTCTACTTAACAACAAACCTACAGTCCCTGTCTTGTTTGCACTACCTGTATACTGCTGTTCAGAGTATATAGGGCCTGGGGGCCCCACACCTTTCATTTTTTAATTTGGGTATGGGGTTCCCCTTAATATCCATACAAGACCCAAATGGGCTGGGGGGGGGTATCCATGCCATTTTTCTCAATGATTTTCATCCATATTGCCGGGACCAGACATTACATTAAAGCCGCAAGCAGTTTTCAATTACTTTTTTGCATTGATACATGTCCCCTGGGGCAGGACCCGGGTCCCCAAACCCTTTTTAGGACAATAACTTGCATATTAGCCTTTAAAATTAGCATTTTTGATTTTGAACGTTCGAGTCCCATAGACTTTAACGGGGTTAAACCATTTTGGTCCGTTCTCAGATTCTGGTGCGAACCGAACCGGGGGGTGTTCGCCTCATCCCTACTCTACATGTGCCTTCTTGAGGAGAGGGACCTTGTGGGCGCTGCAGGATTTCAATCCATGGCGGCGTATTGTGTTACCAATGGTTTGTTTTGGTGACTGTGGTCCCAACTGCCTTGAGATCATTCGCAAGCTCTTCCCGTGTAGTTCTGGGCTGATCCCTCACTTTTCTCATGATCATCCTTACCCCATGAGGCAAAATCTTGCATGGAGCTCCAGACCGAGGGCGATTGATGGTTATTTTATATCTTCCATTTGCAAATAATCGTTCCAACAGTTGTCTCCTTCTCAGCAAGCTTCTTACTGATGGTCTTGAAGCCCATTCCAGCCTTGTGCAGGTCTACAATCTTGTCCCTGGAGTCCTTTGACAGCTCTTTGCTCTTGCCGATGATCGTGAGGTGTGAATGGAAGATAGAGATTCTGTGGACAGGTGTCTTTTATACACACAACAAGTTATCATTAGGAGCACCTTCTTAAATTGACTAATCTGTGTACCGCATGACCACATACTGTAGCCAGTCTGTGGGAGCCAAAATTATTGTTGGTTTGTAGGGGATCAAATACTTATTTTACTCACTGAACTGCAACTCAATTTATAACATTTCTATCATGTGTTTTTTCTGCATTTTTGGTTGATATTCTGCCTCTATCATTTAAAATACACCTATGATAACAATTATAGACCCTTCATTTCTTTGTAGGTACACTTGCACAAACTCATGTACATGCTTACATGCATATATGCATTCGTGCATAAATGTAATCCTTGGCTAAAAAAAATCATGGAAGATGCATTATACAGATATTATGTCTATACACAGGTAAACACATGCACAGTACATGCTTGCATGCAAATATGCATTTATGCGTAAATTTAATCCTTGGCTGAAAAATTTAATGGAAGAAGAATTTTACAGATTTTAAGTCTATATGTGTATATAAGCAAGCACTTTACTGGTCTTACTTGCATTTTTCTTTTTTTTTTTTGCTATATACACCTGGTCCCCTGGGGGATTCCAAAGGGATTTTTTTGTTGGGTTGATACTCCATCAAAGTGGTTGTAAACCCTCACATATACCCAGTGAAGTGACTGGCCTCAGGTGATACACTTTAAAGCAGTTTTACGCCCGCACAGAAGTTTAAAAAAAAAACAAACAAAAAAACCTGTAAGGCAAAGGCATAATGAGCTAGTATGTAGCGCATACTAGCTCATTATGAATTACTCACATTAGAACGAGGCCCCGGCATCTGATCCCGGTCCACGCCGAGGGAGCTGACATGTACCCTTGGCATTTCTTCCGGGCCACTCACAGTGCTGGAGCCGCGATTACGTCATTACCGCACATGCGTGCGGGAGTCTTCTTCCTGGCAAGGTCCGGCAGCATCTGCCGGACCTTCAGCTGGGCCTTCACAGCACATGCGCCGCTGACGTCACCGGCTGCATGCAAAGTGAATATCTCCTAAACCGTACAGGTTTAGGAATCATTCATTTTACCTACAGGTAAGCCTTATTATAGGCTTACCTGTAGGTAAAAAAAAAAGGGGTATACAACCACTTTAATTCTGGAGTGCTGAGCATTCTAGTACTGACCATTGCTCCATCAGGCATCACGGAGAGGCACTGTACATTAATGTTTTCCCTGATGCGGAGCAGCTACAGACCACCTGTAAGCATGGGCACTCTCCAGTGAGTTAGGTCCAGTTCTCTTTGTCATGTGACCTGTTACAATGTAGTACCCCCACCAGCCCCCTCCAGAGCCCTTAATTTCCTCACAATACCCCTTGTCAGCCTCCATTCAAAAATTTTGCTATGGGGCCCTGGTTTTCTAGTTGCATCCCATGATTAGATTTCTACCTTTCTACACCAGCAATGCTGCTTTTGTCTCTCCATGTACATGCTTAAAGAAGAAGTTTGGGGTAGGGATGAGCCAAACACCCCCCTGTTCGGTTCGCACCAGAACATGCGAACAGGAAAAAAGTTCGTTCGAACACGCGAACACCATTAGAGTCTATGGGACACGAACATGAATAATCAAAAGTGCTAATTTTAAAGGCTTATATGCAAGTTATTGTCATAAAAAGTGTTTGGGGACCTGGGTCCTGCCCCAGGGGACGTGGATCAATGCAAAAAAAAGTTTTAAAAATGGCCGTTTTTTCAGGAGCAGTGATTTTAATAATGCTTAAAGTCAAACAATAAAAGTGTAATATCCCTTTAAATTTCGTAGCTGGGGGGTGTCTAGAACAGTCTGACAGCAAAATGACATTTCGAAGGAAAAAAGCCATTTAAAACTACTCGCGGCTATTGCATTGCCGGTCCGACAATACACATAGAAGGTCACTGATAAAAACGGCATGGGAATTCCCCACAGGGGAACCCCGAAACAAAATTAAAAAAAAAAAATGACGTGGGGGTCCCCCTAAATTCCATACCAGACCCTTCAGGTCTGGTACGGATTTTAAGGGGAACCCCGCGCCAAAAAAAAAGAAAACGGCGTGGGGTCCCCCCACAGATCCATACCAGACCCTTATCCAAGCACGCAACCTGGCAGGCCGCAGCAAAAGAGGGGGGGATGAGAGAGCGCCCCCCCTCCTGAACTGTACCAGGCCACATGCCCTCAACATTTGGAGGGTGCTTTGGGGTAGCCCCCCAAAACACCTTGTCCCCATGTTGATGAGGACAAGGGCCTCATCCCCACAACCCTGGCCGATGGTTGTGGGGGTCTGCGGGCGGGGGGCTTATCGGAATCTGGAAGCCCCCTTTGACAAGGGGACCCCCAGATTCCGCCCCCCCCCCGTGTGAAATGGTAAGGGGGTACAAAAGTACCCCTACCATTTCACTAAAAAACTGTCAAAAATGTTAAAAATGACAAGAGACAGTTTTTGACAATTCCTTTATTTAAATGCTTCTTCTTTCTTCTTTCTTCAATCTTTCTTCTTCTTCTTCTTCTTCTTCTGGCTCTTCTGGTTCTTCCTCCGGCGTTCTCGTCCAGCATCTCCTCCGCGGCGTCTTCTATCTTCTTCTCCTCGGGCGCTCCGCACCCATGGCATGGGGGGAGGCTCCCGCTCTTCTCTTCATCTTCTTCTCTTCTTCATCTTCTTCTTCATCTTCTTCTCCGGGCCGCTCCGCATCCATGCTGGCATGGAGGGAGGCTCCCGCTGTGTGACGGTTTCTCCTCGTCTGACGGTTCTTAAATAATGGGGGGCGGGGCCACCCGGTGACCCCGCCCCCTCTGACGCACGGTGACATGACGGGACTTCCCTGTGGCATTCCCTGTGATGTCACAGGGAAGTCCCGTCAAGTCACCGTGCGTCAGAGGGGGGCGGGGTCACCGGGTGGCCCCGCCCCCCGTTATTTAAGAACCGTCAGACGAGGAGACGCCGTCACACAGCGGGAGCCTCCCTCCATGCCAGCATGGATGCGGAGCGGCCCGGAGAAGAAGATGAAGAAGAGAACAAGAGAAGAAAAGAAGAAGATGAAGAAGAGAAGAAGATGAAGAGAAGAGCGGGAGCCTCCCCCCCATGCCATGGGTGCGGAGCGGCCAGAGGAGAAGAAGATAGAAGACGCCGCGGAGGAGATGCTGGACGAGAATGCCGGAGGAAGAACCAGAAGAGCCAGAAGAGCCAGAAGAAGAAGATGAAGGAAGATAGAAAAAAGAAGAAGAAGCATTTAGATAAAGGAATTGTCAAAAACTGTCTCTTGTCATTTTTAACATTTTTGACAGTTTTTTAGTGAAATGGTAGGGGTACTTTTGTACCCCCTTACCATTTCACACAGGGGGGGGCCGGGATCTGGGGGTCCCCTTGTTAAAGGGGGCTTCCAGATTCTGATAAGCCCCCTGCCCGCAGACCCCCACAACCACCGGCCAGGGTTGTGGGGATGAGGCCCTTGTCCTCATCAACATGGAGACAAGGTGTTTTGGGGGGCTACCCCAAAGCACCCTCCCAATGTTGAGGGCATGTGGCCTGTACGGTTCAGGAGGGGGGGCGCTCTCTCATCATCCCCCCCTCTTTTCCTGCAGCCTGCCAGGTTGCATGCTCGGATAAGGGTCTGGTATGGATTCTTGGGGGGACCCCACGCCTTTTTTTTTTTTTTTTTTTTTGGCGCGGGGTTCCCCTTAATATCCATACCAGACCTGAAGGACCTGGTATGGAATTTAGGGGGACCCCCACGTCATTTTTTTTTTTTTAATTTTGGTTCGAGGTTCCCCTGTGGGGAATTCCCATGCTGTTTTTATCAATGAACTTCTATGTGTATTGTCGGACCGGCAATGCAATAGCCGCGAGTAGTTTTAAATGGCTTTTTTCCTTCGAAATGTCATTTTGCTGTGAGACTGTTCTAAACACAGGAAACATGCGCCCCTTTACAAGCATACTATAGACACCCCCCAGCTACAAAATTTAAAGGGAAATTACACTTTTATTGTTTGACTTTAAGCATTATTAAAATCACTGCTCCTGAAAAAACGGCCGTTTTTAAAACTTTTTTTTGCATTGATCCATGTCCCCTGGTGCAGGACCCAGGTCCCCAAACACTTTTTATGACAATAACTTGCATATAAGCCTTTAAAATTAGCACTTTTGATTTCTCCCATAGACTTTTAAAGGGTGTTCCGCGGCATTCGAATTTGCTGCGAACACCCCAAATTGTTCGCTGTTCGGCGAACTTGCGAACAGCCAATGTTCGAGTTGAACATGAGTTCGACTCGAACTCGAAGCTCATCCCTAGTTTGGGGTTTAAAAAAAAAAAAACATACTCACCTCTAAGTTGCGGCATCGGCCTGATACCACAGCTGTCCCCTGCTGGATCTAAGCCCAAGAACTGGACGATCACATGAATGCTGATATCTCTGTTCTCGGTCAGCTCTCAGCAGAGAGCGGTGATTGTCAGCCACTGATCTCTGCTCTGCCCCTGCGGTGCTTACTGGAGCACTGGGCAGGGTGGGGGGCTGGCACTGTCAGCCAGGCAACTAGAAGGATCCTCAAAATATGGCCAGGATCTTTATAGAGCCTGGAGCGGCTCTGCGGCATCAGCCGACAGCTAGGTTTCTGGGTCACAGTAGAGCACAAATAAATGCACTCCTGTGACCCACAACAGAAGTATGGCCAAAAAAGCTTTGACCATACTTTTAACAAAATAGCAGTCAGAGATTTGCTTTCCATAGGACAATGTAATAAAACTAAGGGTTTTTTTTGTCTATAAGTGACTATAAGTTCCATTTCACTCTTATCAACGAAGTTCACTAAAAGCAGATAAGTGCAGCAGGGCTTTTGTAGAACCCATGATGATAAGTGTTAACCTCTTCCCAACCAGCCGCCGCAGTTATACCGCGGCAGGTTGGCTCTTCTGAGCGAGGCGTTGTAGCTGTACGTCGGGCACGCAGCTGCCTAGGGGGCGCACGCGCGCACATTTGGGCGCACCCATGCTTCAGAACCGTTCAGTCTCCAAGCCAATGATTTCTGGCCTGGACCTGGTGATCGGTATTGGCGAATGGGAGACTGTCCTCTGCCTGTAAGTGTAAACACAGGCAGAGGAAGTGATGTCACCTCCCTCACTGGGATTCTTTTCTGTTCCAGATAGAGGAGAGAGGATATCTAAAATGTGAGTTGCACCAACACTACAATGACACAGTACACATAGACACACTTTTACCCCCCGATCGCCCCCCCCACATTGTTGCCAACCCCCCCGAACTGAGATTTACTGGCAGAACGCCAAAATTTACAAACGGCACCAATTTTTTTTTTTGCTGGCAAAAAAATCATAAAATTTACTGACGGATCTACATTCTTTAATGACACTGCAAAAAAGTACCTAAAATGACTGTTTTTAGTGCTAAACAGTGCAAATATCAATATTTGAACTATAAACACATAGTTAGTGCTATTAGCAATGTGTTTAAGTTAAACAAAAGTCAAAACACATATTTCTCAATTTACATGAAGGTCAGGAAACTATAACCCAGCCAGCACAGAGTTCTCCCTTACATCAGAGTCTGCAGGATGATGACCAGAGACCACCTTCCGCAGAGATGAATACACTAAGGTAAGGGGGGGGGATTACTAACATAGGGGGGAACCTTTATATCAGTGCCCCCTTACATTATTGTATTCACTCCCCCCTTACATCAGTGACCCCCCTCAGACTGGCCTGGCGGCGCTGTCACTGACCTCCTCTCAGTTGTACCGTGCATGGCTCAGTCAGATGGCTCCGGTTTTATTCTATAGTCTCCTCTCCACAGTCCACACAATCTGTCTCTTCCCATAACCCCCATTCCGGCGGCGCTCCCACTCTTGACTCCTTTTTAGGATCCCCTCAGAGACTGCAAACATGATAAAAGACAAGAGATGGTCAGAGGCTGCGGACATGATACAGGAGGTGGACAGAGGCTGCGGACATGATACAGGAGGTGGACAGAGGCTGCGGACATTATGCAGGAGGTGGACAGAGGCTGCGGACATACTACAGGAGGTGGACAGAGGCTGCGGACATACTACAGGAGGTGGACAGAGGCTGCGGACATACTACAGGAGGTGAATAGAGGCTGCGAACATACTACAGGAGGTGGACAGAGGCTGTGAACATACTACAGGAGGTGGACAGAGGCTGCGGACATACTACAGGAGGTGGACAGAGGCTGCAGACATACTACAGGAGGTGGACAGAGGCTGCAGACATACTACAGGAGGTGGGCAGAGGCTGCAGACATACTACAGGGAGGTGGACAGAGGCTGCAGACATACTACAGGAGGTGGACAGAGGCTGCAGACATACTACAGGAGGTGGACAGAGGCTGCGGACATACTACAGGAGGTGTATAAATGGTAAGTAGATGCAGCGCTAGATATAATAGGTGACAGGATGACGTGCTCACATCCCATATAAAATTTATATGGTAGTTATTGCAGGTGATGTTTACCGGAGGAGATGGACACAATCACCGTACGGTGGAGTGTCATGCGAGCTTTGGGGATCAAACATGCCCCAGTGCACATGCCCCAGTTGAAGGACCATCGTCCGAAACATGTCGGGTTGCTGAAGCTTTTGATGTCTTGCTACCACGCGATTTTATAACCACTTTGTGATCACTTTTTATCCAGTGCTTGTTAAGAATTTTCTGGCACTTTTTTAAATAAAACAACCTTTTATATCAGATTCATGCCCTATGTGGAGACTTTCTTGCCTTTCTCATGAATTGAACTCACATGGGGCGGAAGTCGTCTTCCCCAGCAGCCTGCTTCCTGTGAAAATCATCCCCCCTTCTGCTGTGGATCCACACATCATCCTATAACTACGGTTGTCCTGGATGGAACCTACCACCAGTGTTTTCCAGCACAGTACCCCTGGGATCGTTTGATCCCCAAAGCTCGCATGACACTCCACCGTAAGGTGATTGTGTCCATCTCCTCTGCTAAGAGTATCCACTTCTGCCACTTATATGTTGATCCGAATGCATGAGGAATTTTTTCCTGAATTGAAATCATCATCTGCACTTGCTCTTTGCCCTTAGTTCACTTTAAGAACACTGCACTGCACATGTCAACGGATTTTTAAATCACCATGGACATTTTTTAGTGTTTTGGGACTGTCTGTATATTTTGTCTGCTTGTAGTTTATAAACATCACCTGCAATAACTACCATATAAATTTTATATGGGATGTGAGCACGTCATCCTGTCACCTATTATATCTAGCGCTGCATCTACTTACCATTTATATATCTTTACTGCATGGTGCACCACACTGTTTGATGCTGGCAGCTATCATTTTCATTTTCTGTAATAGCCCAATGATTTATGAGTTTTATTTATACTACAGGAGGTGGACAGAGGCTGCGGACATGATAGTGTCCTCCTCACCCCCTCACAGTAGCTTCCTTCTCTGTCCACCATCATATTACTTCTCCAGTCCACATCAGTGTGCTGTGTCCTCCTCCTGCGCCCCTTTCACCTCTCCACAGGTCAGGGCAGCACTGTGCCAGACGAATTAAGAGCCAAAAAGTGCTTTCCCCTCCTCAGAGAGGACAAACATATTCCACAATCTCCAGCTTTTTGAAAAAATTTTGTGTTTATTTTGCGTGGTAAGAATCAGATCTTCCATTTTGTTGATATCCTCCACTTTACGGAGCCAGCCACTGATAGTGGGGGGTAGCGGATTTTTCCAGGTCAAGGGGATACAGGCCAATATGGCAAAGCACTGCAAACATAAAGTTCCAATTTACTCGGTCATATGCATTTTCAGCGTCCGTTCCTAGAAAGACACACAGAGTTTGGGTCGCATTGGCTGCATGAAGCAAGTTCAACACTTTCACTGTGTTGTCTCGGGCTTCTTTAGTGGGAATAAATCCAACTTGGTCCAAATGGACTATTTGTTGTAGATGATATGCCAGTTGTGAGGATAGTATCTTAGTAAATAGCTTAAGATCAATGTTTAAAAGCGAAATAGGTCTGTAGCTGCTGCATGAGTTCGGATCTTTTCCTGCTTTTGGAATGTGAGCAGTTTTTTTTATCTAATACATACACTCTGCCTTGTGTTCCTTTGCTCCATCTTTAACATTTCAAATGTTGGAGAGTCTGATTAGTGGATGAGACACTATAGCTGCATTGTGCTGAGGTCCTTTCTCTCAACATCTGCTGCTGGGTTAGACACATCATGGCTGTATGCCAGCCAAGTGCATATAGATCTCACTTTTCTGAGATCTTTTATTCTGGTAAGCGGCAGTGAAGCACTGGTGTTATGCACTAATTATAGGAGTTGGAGCTTGCATTGATGCACTTAACCCCTTGCTGACCAGCGAACGACGATATACATCGGCACAATGGCACGGCTGGGAAAATGTGTGTACAGGTATGTCCCCTTTAAATCGCGGCATTGTGGGTGTGCCCCGCCGCATACTCCGTGACCATGCCCGCGGGTCCCGCGGACTCCATGTCCGCCGGGGGCCTGCGATCATGCCACGGAGTGGCACAACGGGGAGATGCCTATGTAAACAAGGTATTTCCCTGTTCTGCCTAGCAACATGACAGAGATCTACTGCTCCCTGTCATCTAGTTAGACAATCCCCCCACAGTTAGAATCCCCCCCCATGACACACTTAACCCCTTGAACGCCCCCTAGTTTTTAACCCTCTTTCCTGCCAGTGTCATTTACACAGTAATCAGTGCATTTTTATAGCACTGATCGCTGTATAATGACACGGTTCCCAAAATAGTGTCAAAAGTGTCCGATGCGTCCGCCATAATGTCGCAGTCAAGAAAAAAAATCACAGGTCACCGCCATTACTAATAAAAAAAATTAATAATAAAAATGCCATAAATCTATCCCCTATTTTGTAGAAGCTATAACTTTTGTGAAAACCAATCAATATACGCCTATTGCGATTTTATTACCAAAAATATGTAGAAGAATACATATCGGCCTAAACTGAGAAAGAAATTTGTTTTTTATATATATTTTTGGGGGATATTTATTATAGCAAAAAGTAAAAATTGATGCTCTTTTTTTGTTTATAGCGCAAAAAATAAAAACCACAGAGGTGATCAAATACCACCAAAAGAAAGCTCCATTTGTGGGGAAAAAAAGGATGTCAATTTTGTTTGGGTATAACGTTGCGCGACCGCGCAATTGTCAGTTAAAGCGACGCAGTGCCGTATCGCAAAAAGTGCTCTGGTCAGGAAGGGGTAAATCCTTCCGGGGCTGAAGTGGTTAAAGTGATTGTAAAGTCTTGTTTTTTTTTTTTAATTAATAACAAACATGTTATACTTACCTCCTCTGTGCAGTTGGCTTTGCACAGAGCAGCCTGGATCCTCCTCTTTTGAGGTCCCTCTTTGCTGCTCCTAGCCCCTCCCTCCTATCAAGTGCCCCCCTCAGCCAGCAGCTTTCTATTGGGGCACCCAAGCCGAGTCAGAGCTTCGTGTCTCCATTCAGACACAGAGCCCCGACCCGGCCCCACCCCCTCTCCCCTGATTGGCTGACTGACTTTGATTGACAGCTGCGAGAGCCAATGGTGACAATGCTTTGTCTAAGCCAATCAGGAGGAGTGTCCCAGATGGCTTAGACATTCCTGGACATCGCCGGAGATAGGTGGGGCTCAGGTAAGTAATTAGAGGGTGCTGGGGAGGCTGCTACACACAAGAGGTTTTTTATCTTAATGCATAGAATGCATTAAGATAATAAACCTTCCGCCTTTACAACCCCTTTAAGGTGTTTTTATTTCTCACAGAGGAAGACATGAAAAAATTATGGACATACTAATCACATATTTGTATTTGTTTTAGTACTAAGTTTCAACATTGACTGGGTGAATGCACATTTGTATTTTAATACTCATAGTGTAATGATGTTTGATATTTAAAGTGATAAGCGCAGCTATTTTTTTATGTGTGTATAGGAACTGTTTCACTAGGATGAATTATTGGATGAATCAAGCCCATAGCAAAACATTACATTTTGTCATTTCTACATAACATATTTTTTAAAACAAGATATAAGATGTGCCATGTATGTTTATTCATCCTACACTGCCTGGGAATTATTAAGTTCACTAACCTGTCCAGAGCTGACACAGGGAGCTGACACAGGGATATAATTCAGAGTTTCTTATTAGCACCGGGAGAGTTCCTAATCCTCGCTCTAATGCCGCGTACACACGAGCGGACTTTCTATCCTACTTGGTCCGGCACACTTTCCGACGGACTTTGTCCGCCAGGTGCGCCGGACTTTAAAACGGACGGACTTGCCCACACACGCCGGGACTTTCCGGCGGGCTAAGTCCGCCCGTCTTTCCGACGGACTTTCGCCGGAGTTCCGGCGGACTTTCAGAATGAACGGACTTGCCCACACACGGACAAGTCCGTTCATTTTGAACGTGACTCAGGTGCGACGGGACTAGAAAAGGATGTCAATCTTGCCGCTTTTATCGGCGAGATTGACACCTTACTAGCCCCGTCGCGGGGCATACCAGGCCCTTAGGTCTGGTATGGATTATAAAGGGGAACCCCGCTACGCCGAAAAAACGGCGTGGGGTCCCCCTAAAATCCATACCAGACCCCGATCCGAGCACGCAGCCTGGCCGGTCAGGAAAGGGGGTGGGGACGAGCGAGCACCCCCCCCCTCCTGAACCGTACCAGGCCGCATGCCCTCAACATGGGGGTGGGTGCTTTGGGGGAGGGGGGCGCCCTGCGCCCCCCCCCCCAAAGCACCTTGTCCCCATGTTGATGAGGACAAGGGCCTCTTCCCGACAACCCTGGCCGTTGGTTGTCGGGGTCTGCGGGCGGGGGCTTATCGGAATCTGGGAGCCCCCTTTAATAAGGGGGCCCCCAGATCCCGGCCCCCCACCCTATGTAAATGAGTATGGGGTACATGGTACCCCTACCCATTTACCTAGGAAAAAAGTGTAAGTAATAAAACACACTACACAGGTTTTTAAAATATTTTATTAAACAGCTCCGGGGGGGGGGATCTTCCTCCGGCTTCGGGGGTCTTCTTCCAGCTTCGGGGGTCCCTCCGCTTCATCTTCTCCCGGCGTCCGGTTGGTTCTTCTCCGCTCTCTTCTCCCGGTGTTCCTGTTCTTCGGCCGGCTCCTCTGCTGTCTTCAAGTAGCTCTCTTGCCAGCAGAGGTCCGGACTTCTGGGCTTCTGGGCTTCTGGGCTTCTGGGCTTCTCTTCCCCAGATGTTGACACGACGCTCTCTCCTGCTGGACTGCTCTCCGAGGGCTGCGTTGTGACTTATATAGGCGGAGACCCCGCCCCCTTTTGATGTCACAGTCCCTGGGCATGCTGGGACTGTGACGTTTTAGGGGGCGTGGTCACTGGGTGATGTTGACCACGCCCCCTAAAACGTCACAGTCCCAGCATGCCCAGGGACTGTGACATCAAAAGGGGGCGGGGTCTCCGCCTATATAAGTCACAACGCAGCCCTCGGAGAGCAGTCCAGCAGGAGAGAGCGTCGTGTCAACATCTGGGGAAGAGAAGCCCAGAAGCCCAGAAGCCCAGAAGCCCAGAAGTCCGGACCTCTGCTGGCAAGAGAGCTACTTGAAGACAGCAGAGGAGCCGGCCGAAGAACAGGAACACCGGGAGAAGAGAGCGGAGAAGAACCAACCGGACGCCGGGAGAAGATGAAGCGGAGGGACCCCCGAAGCCGGAAGAAGACCCCCGAAGCCGGAGGAAGATCCCCCCCCCCGGAGCTGTTTAATAAAATATTTTAAAAACCTGTGTAGTGTGTTTTATTACTTACACTTTTTTCCTAGGTAAATGGGTAGGGGTATGTACCCCATACTCATTTACATAGGGTGGGGGGCCGGGATCTGGGGGCCCCCTTATTAAAGGGGGCTCCCAGATTCCGATAAGCCCCCGCCCGCAGACCCCGACAACCAACGGCCAGGGTTGTCGGGAAGAGGCCCTTGTCCTCATCAACATGGGGACAAGGTGCTTTGGGGGGGGGGGCGCAGGGCGCCCCCCTCCCCCAAAGCACCCACCCCCATGTTGAGGGCATGCGGCCTGGTACGGTTCAGGAGGGGGGGGGGGCGCTCGCTCGTCCCCACCCCCTTTCCTGACCGGCCAGGCTGCGTGCTCGGATCGGGGTCTGGTATGGATTTTAGGGGGGACCCCACGCCGTTTTTTTCGGCGTAGGGGCTTCCCTTTATAATCCATACCAGACCTAAGGGCCTGGTATGCCCCGCGCTCGCCGCAATAGGAAAATGTGTTTTTCCTATTGCAGCGAGCGTGAGATGCAATACCCTGCCCTCGTGTTGTATCTGGTCCGTCGGACCAGCCTACACACGAGCAGGCTTTCCGTCGGACCAGCACACACACGAGCGGACTTTCCGCCCGAAACTGAGTCCGGCGGAAAGATTTAGAACTTTCTTCAAATCTAGGTCCGGCGGGCTTTTGGGAAAAAGTCCGCCGGAAAAGTCCGCCGGTGCCTACACACGGGCGGATTGTCCGGCACACTCTGGTCCGCCGGACCAAGTATGCCGGAAAGTCCGACCGTGTGTACGCGGCATAAGCCATCACCTCCTCCGAAGCCTGGTTCGTTCATAAATTAGAAAAATATAAAGAATATATGATTTTTATCATAGTTTTAATCTAATCTTATATGACCACGTTTTGTCATCTGGGCTGGATTTCCAGAGGAGCCTATAGGCACAACAAAGATAATAACCTTTGCTATCTAAAGCAATACCCCTCTGTGAGGGTCATCTATTTCAGCCTTCAGGTTTCTTCAGGGGTGCCTTGGCAAAATGCCACAAAATTGCCCAAAAATTATATGCAAGCCAGCGTGTGGATCGGGTCTGCCTTTTAGTTACACAAAGCCACAGGTTTTCATTGTGCACCATTATAACCTTCCAGCCGCCGGCGTTCTAACAACTATTGACATTATCGGTTGATAAGGAGGACATCGGGTGCCTGCAAAACTTCCTTGTTTGCCCCTCATCTGCGCCTCTCCATCAGCACTGGGGTCACATTAGCTGAGTGAAGAAGAGAAACTGAGGGCAAGGAGAAATATTGGAACACAGTACCAGTGTAGTGGATTTTGCTGCATTATGTAAACCAGTGGTCATCAACCCTGTCCTCAGGGCCCACTAACAGGCCAGGTTTTATGTATTACCTTGGGGCAGGGCCGGTGCTACCACTAGGCAAACTAGGCAGCCGCCTAGGGCGCACTGCTGCCTAGGGGCGCCCGGCCGCTAGTTTTCCTCCGCGTCTGCATGCTCTGCAGGCTGCAGCATGTAACTAACTCAGTCTCAGGCAGCTGCTCCATCTGACAGGTAGTGTAATTAGAGGCGCAGCACAGCATTGGAGCCAGCGCTAGAGGAAGCAGAGCTGATTCTTCTTGTATAGCACCGCCTCCTGTCACATAGGCAGGGCAAAGGGGGTGGGGTCAGGGGTGGGGCCAATGGGGCAGCCTAAATGAGGTTTCGCCTAGGGTGTCAAAAATCCTTGTACCAGCCCTGCCTTGGGGAGATGCAGACTAGAATACTGCAATCACTGAGCAGCAAATGATATCACCTGAGATGTATTTCAGTTATCTTGCAAACCTGGCCTCTTAGTGGGCCCCGAGGACAGGGTTGATGACCACTGATGTAAACTATTCAATTTGTTTTTCAAATTTTAGAATGGGGTGCCTTGAGATTTCAAAATTTTAAAGGGTGCCTTGACTGAAGAAAGGTTAAGAAACCCTGATCTATTTAAAGAGGTTGTATACCCTCACAAAAAAAACAAAAAAAAAAAACAAAAAAAACTGTAAGGCAAAGGCATAATGAGCTAGTACCACATACTAGCTTATTATGAAATACTTACCTTAGAACGAGGCATCGGCAGCTGATCCCGGTCAACGCCGAGGGAGCTGACATTTCCCCCTTGGCGTGTTTTCCGGGTTCGCAGCTCCGGCACTGTGAGTGGACGGAGCCGCAATGTCGTCACTCCCGCGCATGCGTGCAGGAGACTTCTTTCCGGCAAGGTCCGGCAGCGTCTGCCGGACCTTCAGCCAGACCTTCACAGCGCATGTGCCGCTGACGTCAGCGGCTGAATGCAAGGTGAATATCTCCTAAATCATACAGGTTTAGGAGATACTCATTTTACAGGTAAGCCTTATTATAGATAAATATAAAAAAAAGGGTATACAACCACTTTAATACATAACATTACCACTTTAATACATAACATTTTCACTTTTTTACTGGTCTGACTTTGTGTTAGAATAATTAGATGATGTGTGGTTTTAAGTGATCACTGTATTTCTGCTAATGATGGGTAAAAATGCATAACTGAAAATAGAGTAATGGCCTGGGTTTATGGGTGTTTTTGGCTTCAAACAGGTTTTGCATTCCCATACAAGTCTGTAAAAATGCAAAGCTCACTTGATGAAAATCAAATGCAGGTCAAAAGGAGGTCAGCTGCAGGTCAAATGCACCTGTCAATGAATTCTAAATAATCCTAGATGTGTCCCAGACTGGTGCCATCAACACAATCTCAAAGCCTGATACAAGCTCTAAAGCCCCACAAAACCATGCCCATTCTAAATGCCACAAAGGCTTTTTACAACTGTACAACTCTATACACCGTAAGGCACTGTGGGCTCTTTTCATGGTGGTTGGGACACACCTGACTGGTGACACCTTTTTGTTGAAGTTCCACCCCCAGTGATTATATTTTACTAATGCTATAATGTGTTATTGGTGGCAACTGGGTCTGCTTTATATGTAAGGCTACTTTTAATTGTACAAACCAATGAACAATAGAAAGGATATCTGGTTTCGTGTTTACCTGAACTATAACTAGTCTTCTGACTCATCCCAACCTTCCCATTTACTGTGCAGTTCTCTGGTAGAATTTAGCCATGATGCCTGGTGGTAAGGAAGAAAATGAAAAATGTTAAAACAATTTGTAAATGCCTGGAGCTTGGTGTCCCTTCTAACCTTGCTGCTCTAGGTGCTGGTCCATGAGTGCCTTATGTTAAATACAGTCCTGGCCTCCCCTGGAGCCATGGTCATGAACGTGTGTGTTTTCTAATTTCTCCCATTGTTCTGTCAATGGTTTCTACCTTTACATTTTGGACAAATACTAGTGTATTAGTCCTTTTTCTTCTGCAGGACTCCCTTCTTGCAGAGCCTACCCCCCAAATCACATGCCAAAACTGGTATGAAAAAAAGCTGGTAAGGAAGGTAGTGGGAAGTGACTGATCTACCTAGAGATATGAAAGGATGGTGTAGAAAAATGGGGGTGTTATCAAGAGAGAGAACAGTATTCTGCTTTGACAAGAGAAGCTAAATGAACCCTCAGCTTGGGAATCCCCAGTATCACTGCATATGAGTGTATCAGCGAGCTGTTAATGAGTCAGTGCATCATATCATATGACTGTGAATAAAAGTGTAGATCAGAACACAGAGGAAAAAGGTCTTATTCAACTGACACGTGGAGATTTAAGAGATAATACGTTATTTAACTGATCACTTATGCCTGCATACGGTTTCAAAGTCCAGACTGCTATATTATTTGTCAAGAGCTGTGATTCAGCTACGGCACTGAGCTAATGATCATTTCCAGTAATTATATTGTATCCCTTAACGTAATCAGCTGTCATCCTCACTCTCCTAGTGGCACTGTAACATCCCAGCATTAAAAGAATGGTGAGGTAACACCCCGCAAGGCTGTTTGTCTCACAAGCTGTGTGTTTGGTCCTGAACTTCCTATGACGCAGATTTAACTGACTTACAGTTTATTCCATATACTGTATATACATAAAGAGATTTACCCATGGCCTTCTGGACTTCAAATTCTGGAAAATGAGAGTAACAGAGCTTGAAATATGATGCTGTCATGCCTCAGCCTCTTGAAACAAAAGACCCTCTTGGAGTTGATCCTCCCAGTATGGTTCCCTATAACACACCTCAAGCAATGGAAAACAAGATTCAGGCTTTTAAATGGCAAAAATGTAAACCCTGAATCTTTAAAAAAAATAGCCTCAAACGTCATCCTAACACTTTACCAACAACACATCTAATCACCTGACCGTACTTACCACCCCATGTTAGAAAAAATATGCTTTGCTATTTCTACATGTTCGATCAACAACTCACCTTAGACTTAGAGAATACTTATATAGCTTTCACAATGTGTTACCTAACCCCCCAGAGTACACCTTGGAGAATACCTATGTAGCAATATGGACTATAACCATGAAGTACAGTGATCCTCCGGTTTTTCCACATATTGGATGTTCCTCTAGTGCTTAGCGCTATCAAGTGACATCATATTCGTGAGCCAAGCAAAAGGGATTGTGGGAGGAGTAGTCCCTCAGACTGATAATGGCTTTGCATGTTTATGCTCCTGGACTACATATCCCAGGGATCTTCGCTGCCATCTGGAAGATTGCTGGGAGTAGCTATAAGAAGACGCAAAATCCCACGTGCAGGTCTCTTCCTCCCGGGCCTGATGTGAGACGGACCTTTCCGTGCATGGAGAGAGGGGTCGCGGCCTACCACACGGTACAAAACATTTCAACCTGTACCGGAGGGGCCTAGCTCTGCTGCCCGTCATTTGAAGTCTATCCAGCATCACTCCCGTCGCCTGTCAGCCGGTGTACCAAGCTTCACATTGGGAGATCGAGGCGGCGAACCCGATGCACGCGTGTCGCTACACGAGATACAGTCCAGAAGACATGCTATCGGCCTGGTCGTTGGTGAGAGGGCAATCGCCCAACTTTTACCCATCCTTTGTCACAGTTTCACTGGGACACTTTGCACAGACATCTTTACCTTAGGAATACTTTACTGAACCTATTTTGAACACTGTGCTTGGACATCTTTAGCCTTCTTCACTTCAAGAAACCTGTTGCCTTACACTACACCCTATCGGATTACAGTTAATGAGCTGCTACGTACCGGTGAAGAACATCAGATCTGCAACAGGGACACTACCGCTATTACTGATACAAGGGCCCTTATATCATTACTTCTAAACCCGATTTCTCTTTAGGGTAACAGTTTTAGACCGGCCAATTTCCATCTCTGCAGTGTGTCAGGTATAGGCTATATTTATCCTCTATAGGGCTAGCATTATTTCTTTGATGAAGTATATATATATATATATATATATATATATATATATAAAGTACTGTTTATCTGCTAATACTTTGTCTTGTGTCATTCGGGGAAAATCACCTATGACGAAACGCATCTGGGAGGGCACGCACTGACATCACCACGCTGTCTGTGAGGAGGGCTCCTGTGTTTGCCGGCCGGCACTTGTTTTTATGCGAGTTTTTATCCTATGTAAGTGCAATACTATTTATTCTTTATTAAACTGTTATACTGTATCATGCTATGGTCAGTTTTCTTTTCCCTGAGCCCACCTGGAGTACATGGAGTATGGCCATGATCCAGTGAGTCGCTTAGGGGGTTGCCATGATCAGGTCCATTACCAAGTGCATTCCTGTGTGTGTCCAACAGCCGTCCTTGCAAGTTAAAGGCCATGACTGGGCTACAGCCAATCGCTTCCTTTTGCCTACTATCTGGTAAGCAGGCAATTTGTACGGTGGTCGGGCACTTCTTTCATTATGTGTGAAGTCACTGTGGTGTTGATCAAGAACTGAATTTATGGACTGTGTGGATTTATGAATTTATGGACTACTTTCACCATTCATGTATTTAATGTTATGGGTGCAGTTCTCTCCCAACACACCTATAAAGTTAAAGTGGTACTTAACCCCCAACAGAGTAGCACACGTTGGATATAAATACCTTCAGAATTCTTCTGAAACTGTAACCATAACATAGACATGCTCCATACATAGTTATTGTGTCCGCAACTCAAAAGATTTTCATCCATAATTTTTTAACTTTTTCATACGTTATTCCACAGTATTATTAGAAAAATGCACGGGTGGCCTTGCTTCATGGGGGATTAAGTCCCTGACCAGACTACAACTAAAACTAGCTAATTTCATCCTAATTGCAACTATACAAACAATTGCCATAACGTGGAAAAAATTAATCTGTTAACATCACAGATATAACGCTGCACTGACATCTTTGTGAACAAAAATTCATCCAGCATACTGTCTAATATGCAAAATACATTTCTAAGAATTTGGAAAGCCTGCATCAGTTACATCCACTAGGAAATAACCATGTAGCCTAACACTGCCTTAATAAGACTTTTTTTCTCACATTTTACCCCATATCTCTTTCACATCCTCCCTACCCCGTCCCTCTTGTCCTCTGCCCAACCTCTTAACCCACGCTCTTTATTTTACCTAATACAGATACCTAAACAGAAAAAAACTGTAAAGCCCCATACACACTATCAGATTTTCTGCTGATTTTTTCCTTCAGATTTACCAAAACCATATAATATGAGGTCAAACCTTAGGAGTTTCAATTTGTATGCAATCAGGCAGGCCCTTGCACTACATGGTTTTGGTAAATCTGAAGACAAAAATCAGCAGAAAATCTGATAGTGTGTATGGGGCTTAATTGAACAAAAAACATGCTTGTGAAGCACACACTAAAAAGTGCACTTAAGGGTGTGCTTTAGTCCATCCCCCGAAGGAGTAGGACCTCTACCCTGACTCCCAGGGTGCTAGGCTCCTTACAGGGACATAGGTTTACATGGTCTGCCTAGCCAGAAGGCTTGGCAGACCCCATTTTTCTAGAACAGCCAATGCCATTAATCAAATACTAGGTCAGGGGAGCTCTCCTGAATAGAGAACCCCCAGAGGCAGGGGAGGAAGGAACCTGAGGGCCACACATCCTCCCCCTAGATGTCAGGGTAAGCCCGAGGACTCACACCCTTCATCCAGTGGAAAACTAAATAGATAATAATAAAGTGGCCATGCAATAATGCACTGGCCGGGGCCTGAGGCCTGGTAGACAAAAACTGCCCTGGACTTTAGCCAAAAGACACAGTGCAGAAAGAAAGCAATTAAGTGCTGTGATCATGTGTTCTGTTCACACTGTGGGGTCCCACACCCAAGTGTTAATAAGATCATCCCTAGGGTGACCACTCCCAGAGGGCACAGACACCGTGGACCTTCTGCCTTCCCAGCTCATGGCCAGAAGGTAGAATGTTCAATTCAGGAGGTAATGGGCTCTTCCAGCTTTCCCGGGAGAATAACTCCCATGCCCCAACTGCCTGTGGGCGCCTCGGTTTCTGGCTACAAGTGCTGACTGGTGTGTTCTGGCGCGGGGGGGGGGCAGTCCCCCTGTCAGTCCCCCTGTCAGAACAAAATAGCTTAGCGGTGAGATCGCTGTACAAACATCGCATGTTTAGTACAGCAAGCTCCTCCCGACCTCCTCATTTTTTTTTTTCATTCAGCCCTGTGTGTAACAGGCTTTAGATCTGCAGATATAAATGAAGAGGGGAGGAAGAGCATCCTACATGCTAGGCGGTTATGTATTAAAATAATTGTGATTGTTTAAATAATCCTATCTCAGCCACTTTCCATAAGTAGGGCAGGCCTAAAAATAGATAGTTAAAAATATACTTGCCAGATCACTTTATGTACAAAGAAAAAATATTCATTTTGAACCCATGATTTTATTTATGAAGTTGTAACTTTATTTGTAAAACTTAGAAGTTGAAGTAGAATTCCGGGTCTCATATTATTGTAATAGTTTGATTGGATTAATGGAAACAAACTGTTTTCATTGTTAAACGATGTTGCTGTGTGTGCTGTAATGTACTGTAGTAGCATTAGCTACATACAGTATATGTACACAGTATGCAGGTATTGGCAACATCAGGTCTGCTGCCAGATTAAAAGGGAGTTAAGCTGAGTGCTGCTCCACTAGTAATTGCATTTTTATCAATAAATACAAGGCTTCTCTGATTGTTTAAGGTGGGGATTGTGACATAATCCTCCAGGTCGGCAAGAGGAAGCCTCCTATTGATAAATTTACAAGGATTCTCCTTAAAACAGAGCTCCAGGCTCCTTAGGAAAAAAATTCAAAGTCAGCAGCTACAAATACTGTAGCTGCTGACTTTTAATATAAAAACACTTACCTGTCCACGAATCCAGCGGTGTCTTCACCCCAGCCAGTTTTTCAATTGGCTCTAGGGTGCTGCTGCTCCCATTTCTTGTAAGGGAAACCGGAAGTGAAGCCTTGCGGTGCATGCGCGAAGTGCACTGCGCTTTGTGAATGGCCAAGCAGCGGGGAAAGGAGGAGGGGGGCGGAACTTCCGGGTGACTTCGCCGCGGCGAAGTCAGCTGGACTTGGGGGCGGGGACCTGTCAAAACCAAAGGAGGAGGCAAACAAGTTTCCCCTTTTGGGTAAAGCTCCGCTTTCATGGTGTGAAGAAGCTCTCAGCCTGACTTTTTTTAATAGATAGCAAGTGCTACTACAGTACATTACAACACACACAGCAGCTGCATTGTTTAGCATGGAAATAGTTGGTTTCAGTTGGTCTTGCCCAAACAAACTATCTAAAGTGACTTAAAACCTGGAATTCTACTTCAAAGTGTATGTTAACTCATATGTCAGGGGAGATTTCCCCTTATTACCTGTCTGGTAAAACTGTTGTCACTAGGACAGGAAGTGAGGGAATCTGTTCTAATGGGGTCATGGATACATTGGAAAGCTTTTCTTTCTGAGAAGAGTCTAACTTTTTTTTTTTTTCATTCCATTTCAGATAAAGTGTGTGTGTGAGGTGGGGGGGTCAATTGCAGATACTTTCCTTCACTTTCTGTCCTGTAGACCCAACAAGAAATTAGAGAATATCTTTGAAATGTAAGGGAAATGCCCTTTTAGACAGTCATCACAGGTCACAAATGTCCCCATTGGAAGATTTCCCCTCTATTCCGGTTCTGGTGGCACCTCAAACTGTTGCTTTATCTTTACATTCCCGGTGATCAGGACAATTAGAGAGACTGAATCTCAGTAATGGGAACACTTGGCCAATAAGAAGGTCCAGATTATTGGTCAAGGGTCAACTTTAAGGCTGTATTCATACCTCAGCGTTTTGAATCACAGGCAGATTTGCCATGATTCTGTCCCCTATTTCAAAGCGCCGAGGTGTGAATGACAAATCGCAGAACGCACATTTGAGATGCCATTGAATGGCACCTAAAATCTCAGTGTGATTCTGTCACGCGATAAATTGCGCTGCAATCGTAACCCGCATCAATTGAAACATGCTTCACGGGATGCGGGTTGCCATGCTTGCAGCGCGATTTATTGCTCGACGATTGCGGCAGAACCGCACCGCGCTTTTGGGTGCCATTCAAATTAATCGCATCTCAAATGTGCGTTCTGCGATTTGTCATTCACACCTCTGCACTTTGAAATTGTGGGCAGAATCACGGCAAATCTGTCCGCGATTCAAAACGCAGAGGTGTGAATGCAGCATGAACAAAATTAGTATTTCAATTTTGCAAAGTTTCTGGCAAGTTTAATCATATGCTAGTTTTCTATTTCTTTCAGTTGGTGACATCTCCTTCACAGAATTCCCACTTCTGCAGGGGACAACTCAAAAAGAAATTACAGATGGATTTCTTGTAATAAATAAGAAACTGGGGGTCAAGTTACCAGAGAGTAATATCAGAAACTTGTGGGGGAATAGGGGCAGAGACACAAATCACTGCATGAAAATCCCACCATTGAGCCTTCAAGATACAGTATACGGGAAGCCAGTGGTAATCTAACCCCCTGGCGCTAATTTAAAAGTTGTAGGAAGAGTTGTCTTGCAGAATGATTCCTGCTGGAATTCTGTTCCTGATGGTGTATTGTAAGGTTTTCTGTAGAGTGTGTGAACACACACAGTACAAATACTATTTTGACTACTAATGCAAAAAAAAAAAAAAAAAGTAAAACAAAAAAAAAAAAAAAAAATGTTAAGCGGTGCTTGATTTGCTTTGAAGTTATATAAATAAATGAATTGCACTACAGTTAACCAAACCAAGAAACCACTCGTAGGTGTAAACAGGAAGGTAGTTGACACTCTGGTTAATCTCGAGTGGAAATATAAGTCAAGTTTAAACTCAGAAGCAATATTTCCTCTTCTTATCCTCCCACCCGTATGTGAGTCCCCACTCAGCATGCTCTGTTTTAAATGAATAAGATGGGTGGGCCAGGGATCCCCCTTCGGTACTGGAAAAATTAAATATTCGCTCGGAATCTCCCCTCCCTTATTGTAACATAACCGTGTGACCCCTGGCAGAGATTCGCGCTTAGTGATGCAGTACCTTAAAATAACCAAATGAACCGGTGCCAGCCTAGTGCATTGGTTCATCTGATCTCTTCATGTAGATGATGTTATAGAAATATCAGATGTATTCTCTCATCCACTTGCAAATAGTCACCACAAGCTTAACTAAAGTATAGCACTGAGTTACAGAAAGGAGCAGAGCAGCAGTTACCTGTAAAATAAAATTTGTAGATGGTGAAGGAACACAATGCACAACTAACAGCAAGGCTGGATTTCTGCATAGCTACATGCAGGCCCATTTACACCTGAATACAAGGCACAGCAGTACACATGATTTGTTAGGCTGTCCATTCAAAACGAATGGCTTGTATTGCACCTCAAAGGAGAAAAACAGGCACTGCTTCATTTTTTTTGCAGGGCAGCCACCACAATGCACATCATGCATTGTAATGTGATGCTCTGTAATGCAGATGTGTTTTGGACATGCGTTATCATACCATCCAAAAACTAACATAATGCAGTAATGTGAATGAGCCTTAACTCTTCTAGGGTAACCTGGTGGGGAAACAGTTTCTTTCAGCCTATTCAACTCCAGCCTTTGCATGCCTTGTGTAGCTAAAGTATCTGAACATTTTTAGACAGACACCAAAGCTGGCCTTAGATGAATTGTTTTTTTTAACCAAACAGATTCCCCCATCCACACCAGCGAGGTGGATGGAGGAATCCTCCACGCTGCGCTACTGTATTCAATTTCTGATAGTGGAACTTCATGTCTTGTGCCAACTCAGCCGAAGCACCCCAACCTCTCTCCTCTTTCTCCTTTCATCCTTTTTTCTTTTTACCCTTTATCTATACACCTAGGGTGTCTACTCTTTCCATCCAAAAAAATCTAAAAAAATATTACTTGGTATGCTCTGATAGTAAGGTAAAACTAGTATGGGGAAGGGGCAATGGGCTCTTCGCTATGTAACGCTCATGTTCTGCTCCCCATCTTATATGGGTTCCATACATGCTAGTTGGTGCCATATTTATTTATTTATTTTCTCTTTTTTTCAGTATGGCAAGTCATTTTATGTTTTTCTATATGTTTTTCATCACAATGTAGGATATACTCACTGTAGAGGCTACGGCTTGAAGTTTATAGACACCTTATACTGAAGTGCTGGAATCTTTGCTAGTTTATTGATATCTATAAATTCTTTGTTCATGTTTTTTACATTTCTATTAACAAATATCATCAACTATGCTTTGTCATGTCATGCTGTAATGTTTTACTGCATACCTCTAAATGAGGAATAAAAGAAGAAAAAAAAAAAAACGACAAGCAATATAATCAAATTTCATATAAAAGTAGTCAAGTGAAACCATATATTTTTTTTTTAAAGACAGATTCATTAAAACCTTTAAATCAGTACTAATACAATAAGATCGTATATATTGTGAATATTGTAATAAATTAATATAGTATGTTTAGGTAGGAATATAGAATAGCGAAAATTCAACTTATTTTAAAGTATATATTATAAATAAAGAATATAGAGAGATACGAAAAGTATACAACAATATAGACCTGATCATGGATGTGGAAATATGGGGCAATTTAGGAAACGGAGATCACAGGTCAATTGGCTTCAGTATAAATCACACAAATAGGAAACATAAGGGAAATACAAAGACACTGAATTTCAAAAAGCCAACTTCCCTAAACTATGAACCTTGCTATAAGATATAAATTGGGATAAAATCTTAAGAACAAAGAACACGGAGGAGAGATGGGTTTGCTTTAAGAGCATATTAAAAAAAGGCATTAGCCAGTGCATCCCATTGGGTAATAACTTTAAAAGAGCGAACAAAAGTCCTTAATGGCTTAGCGCCAATGTAAAAAAGCATATAAAAGCAAAAGAGAAGTCCTTCAAAAAAATACAAGGTTGAGAGATCATCATCAGCATTCAAACTTTATAAAGAATTCAACAAGAAATGTAAGGGTGCAATTAAGGCGGCTAAGATAGAACACGAAAGACATATAGCGGAGGAGAGCAAAAAAAATCCCAAGAAATTAAAAAAGGAAGGACAGACCATATTGGCCCCATAAAGAATGAGGAAAGAAATCTGGCGAAGGTATTGAATTTATTCTTCCCCTCAGTCTTCACGAGGGAATCAGGGGCTTCAGTAACCAAAACTGCAGTGTTTATCCTCATGACACATCACAGAAAGCACCCTCATGGCTGACAGAGGACAGAACTTGAATTTGACTTGGGAAACTTAACATTAATAAATCAGGATGGCTTACACCCAAAGGTACTTAGGGAACTCAGTCAAATAATTGCCAGACAATTGTTCCTAATTTTTACTGACAGTCTTCTTATTGGAATGGTACCAGCAGATTGGAGAAAAGTCAATGTAGCACCAATATTTAAAAAGGGCCCAAAATACATCCCTGGGAATTACAGACCAGTTAGCCTAACATCAATAGGTATGCAAGCTCTTGGAGTGGATGATAAGGGACTATATACAAGATTTTAGTAATGAAAACAGTATAATTAGCAGAAATCAGCGTGGATTCATGAAGAATCGTTCTTGCCAAACCAATCTATTAACCTTCTATGAGGAGGTGAGTTGCCATCTAGATAAAGGAAGGCCCGTAGATGGTGGTGTATCTGGATTTTGCAAAAGCATTTGACAGTTCCCCATAAACGTTTACTGTACAAAATAAGGTCCGTTGGCATGGACCATAGGGTGAGTACATGGATTGAAAACTGGCTACAGGGGGGAGTTCAGAGGGTGGTGATAATTTGTTCATAAACGACCTGGAGGATAGGGTAAACAGTTCAATCTCTGTATTTCGAGACGATACTAAGCTAAGCAGGGCAATAACTTCTCCGCAGGATGTGGAAACCTTTTTTTTTTCACTAGAAAAGGATGTGGAAACCTTGCAAGAAGATTTCAACAAATGAATGGGGTGGGCAACTACATGGCAAATGAGGTTTAATGTAGAAAAATGTAAAATAATGCATTTGGGTAGCAAAAATATGAATGCAATCTATACACTAGGGGGGAGAACCTCTGGAGGAATCTAGGATGGAAAAGGACCTGGGGGTCCTAGTAGATGATAGGTTCAGCAATGGCATGCAATGCCAAGCTACTGCTAACAAAGCAAACAGAATATTGGCATGCATTAAAAAAGGGATTAACTCCAGGGATAAAGCAATAATTCTCCCACTCTACAAGACTCTGGTCCGCCTTCACCTGGAGTATGCTGTCCAGTTCTGGGGACCAGTCCTCAGGAAGGATGTAGTGGAAATGGAGCGAGTACAAGGAAGGACAACAAAGCTAATAAAGGGTCTGGAGGACATTAGTTATGAAGAAAGGTTACGAGCACTGAACTTATTCTCTCTGGAGAAGAGATGCTTGAGAGGGGATATGATTTCAATTTACAAATACCATACTGGTGACTCGGGATGAGCCGAACACCCGCGGTTTGGTTTGCACCAGAACCTGCGAACGGACTAAAAGTTTGCGCGAACTTTAGAACCCCATTAAAGTCTATGGGACTCGAAAGTTCGAAATCAAAAGTGCTAATTTTAAAGGCTAATATGCATGGTATTGTCTTTAAAAGGGTTTGGGGACCCGGGTCCTGCCCCAGGGGACATGTATCAATGCAAAAAAAGTTTTAAAAACGGCCGTTTTTTCGGGAGCAGTGATTTTAGAGATGCTTAAAGTGAAAAAATAAAAGTGAAATATTCCTTTAAATATCGTACCTGGGGGGTGTCTATAGTATGCCTGTAAAGTGGGGCATGTTTCCGTGCTTACAACACTCCTTGCACAAAATGACATTTTTAAAGGAATAAAAGTCATTAAAAACTGCTTGCGGCTTTAATGTAATGTCGGGTCCCGGCAATATGGATGAAAATCAGTGAGACAAAAGGCATGGGTACCCCCCCCCCCCCCCCACAGTCCATTACCAGGCCCTTTGGGTCTTGTATGGATATTAAGGGGGACCCCGCACCCAAATTAAAAAAAAGGAAAGGCGTGGGGCCCCCAGGCCCTATATACTCTGAACAGCAGTATACAGGCAGTGCAAACAAGACTGTAGGTTTGTTGTTAAGTAGAATCTGTTTGTAATTTTGAACTGGTACATCTTTAAAGTGTAGCTCCAGCCAAAAAAATCTATTTTTAAGCTTTTTGGAAAACATAGGGAAGGGTTATCACCCCTGTAACATTTGTTTTGCTGCCTGTGCACCTCTTCAGAAGATTTCACCTCACTTTCTGTCCCAATGACAAATGTTTTTTGAAAATTTGGGGTTTTTAGTGAAACAAGGAGTGGTGATAAAGCATCAGTGGAGAGGAGACACGTTTTTCCCAAATTAACTCTTACAGGAGAGAATTTCCCTTCCTAGGGATAGATTTCATCTCACTTCCTGTTGTCTCCTTCTGTTTGCAAGTAGGAGTCGTTTGTAAGTTGGATGTTTGAAAGTAGGGGCCTGCCCTATATACTCTGCAGAAATTGGAGCCTTAAGTGTTGGTGTTGCCACAACACTGTAAGCCCTCACAGTTACTCTTGGTGAGGGCAGGAACGGGCCGTGCTGTGAAATATTAGATCAAGAATTGTAATTACATGCCATTGTTGAACAGTGGTAGAAAAATTGGTCCTTTGGTGGTGTTGCTGGTGCCACAACAATGTAAGTTCTCACAGTTACTCTTGGTGGGCGCAGGAATGGGCCCTGCTGTGAAATATAAGATCAAGAATTGTAATTACATGTCCCTGTTGAACAGGGGCAGAAACATTGGGCCTTAGGCTCTGGTGCCACAACACTGCAACCCCTCACAGATGCTATAGTTGGAGCGCAGGAATGAGCCCTGCTGCAAAGTATTGCATCAAAAATTGTAATTATACACCCCTGTTAAACAGGGGCTGAAAATTTAGGCCTTGGGCACTGGTGCTGGTGCCACAACACTGCAACCCCTCACCGATGCTATAGTTGGAGCGCAGGAATGAGCTCTGTTGCAAAGTATTGCATCAAAAATTGTAATTATATGCCCCTGTTAAACAGGGGCTGAAAAATTGGGCCTTGGGCACTGGTGCCACAACACTGAAACCCCTCACAGATACTCTAGTTGGAGCGCAGGAATGAGCCCTGCTGCAAAGTATTGCATCAAAAATTGTAATTACGCGCCCCTGTTAAACAGGGGCAGAAAAATTGGGCCTTGGCCACTGGTGGCGGTGCCCAGAACCAAAAATGTTCTTACAAGCTATCAGCATGAAAATTGAGGAGGAAGAGGATTGTCACTCAGCATAACAGGATAGTCACTCAGCATCAGCATAGGCAGTCTTGAAGGGATCTCACATTAAAAAAAAAAAAATCGGTTACATCAGCATCAGGTGCTTGGTAGCTGGTGATCCAAGACTGATTCATTTTTATGAAGGTCAGCCGATCGACCGATTCGGTGGACAGGCGCACCCTGTGATCGGTTACAAAGCCTCCAGCAGCACTGAATGTGCGTTCCGAAAGAACGCTGGATGCAGGACAGGCCAGTAGCTCAATTGCATACTGTGCAAGCTCTGGCCAGTGATCCATCCTCAAGACCCAGTAACCCAGAGGATTTTCGTGGGAAAGGTGTCCAAGTCTGATCTTGCCCCTAGTTAATCCTGCACCATGTGAATCAGACGCTGGCGATGGTTGCTGGAACTGATCAGACCTTGGGGCTGCACACTAAAAAATTGTCTGAACGCATTGGTCAGACAGCCACCTTCTCCGCCGCTCCTTCTGTGACTGACCGAAGCCTCAGCAACACGTTGTCCAGGAGGACCAGGAAATTGTAACCTCCCAGGCTCTAGAAACGCGTTGCACAAACCTTTCTGCAAGGCCTCCCGAAGATGTTTCATCCTCTGCGACGGCAAGATAAGGTCCGCAACCTTACCCTTGTAACGTGGATCAAGGAGGGTTGCCAGCCAGTAATCATCCCTCCCCTTGATACCACGAATGCGAGGATCCTTCCGCAGGCTTTTCAGGATCAGGGAGGCCATGCAGCATAGGTTTGCTGAGGCATTCAGTCCAGAGTCCTCTGGGTCACTAAGGACGACATGATCCACAGCCACCTCCTCCCAGCCATGTACAAGTCCATGGGTTTCTTCGGACTGTAAATGATCCCTTGAAGACTGCTGCTGATGCTGAGTGCCAGGCTCCACCTTCATGCTGACACAATCCTTCTCCTCCTCCTTTTCCTGTGTGATCGGCGGGCACGCAGGAACACTGTCTGGATAAAGGTGGCCTTGAGAGGTAAGGAAGTCCTCCTCTTCCTCCCTCTGTTCTGCCTCAAGTGCCCTGTCCATTATTCCACACAGTGTGTGCTCCAAAAGGTGGACATGAGGGACAGTGTCACTGATGCATACACTGTCACTGCTCACCATCCTTGTGGCCTCCTCAAATGGTGACAGGACAGTGCATGCATCCCTGATCATAGTCCACTGGCGTGGGGAAAAAAAACAAGGTCCCCTGACCCTGTCCTGGTGCCATAGTCGCATAGGTACTCATTGATGGCCCTCTGCTGCGCGTGCATCCGCTGCAGCATGGCCAACGTTGAGTTCCACCTGGTGGGCATGTCACAGATTAGGCGGTTCTTAGGCAGGTTAAATTCCTTTTGGAGGTCAGCCAGCCAAGCACTGGCATTATATGACCTGCGGAAATGCACACAGACTTTCCTGGCCTGCCTCAGGACATCCTGTAAGCCTGGGTACCTGCCCAAGAACCGCTGCACCACTAAGTTAAGGACGTGAGCCAAACCGGGCACATGGGTCAGTTGTCCCTGTCGGAGGGTGGAGAGGAGGTTGGTGCCATTGTCGCAAACCACCATATCTGGCTTAAGCTGGCGTGGCGTCAACCACCTCTGAACCTGCCCCTGCAGAGCTGACAGAATCTCTGCCCCAGTGTGGCTCCTTTCCCTCAAGCACACCAGCTCAAGCACCGCATGGCATCTTTTTGCCTGCGTGCTTGCGTAGCCCCTTGAACGCCTACGGAGCACCGCTGGCTCCGGGGACAAATCAGCACAGGAAGAGGCCATGGAGGAAGAAGAGGAGGAGGGGGTGGAGGAGAGAGGTGTGGCAGAATCACCACTAGTAGAATTTTGGAGGCGTGGTGGCGGAACAACCTCAAACAACACTGCACCCTGTCCTGCATCCTTCCCAGCTGCCAGAAGAGTCACCCAGTGCGCAGTGAAAGATAGGTAACGTCCCTGTCCATGCCTGCTGGACCATGAGTCAGCGGTAACATGCACCTTACCGCTGACCGCCCTGTCCAGCAAGGCCATGACATTGCCTTCCACATGCCGGTAAAGAGACGGAATCGGCTTCCGTGAGAAAAAGTGGCGTTTGGGAACCTGCCACTGAGGAACCGTACATTCCACAAACTCACGGAAGGGGGCAGGTTCTATCAACTGAAAAGGCAGCAGTTGAAGTGCTAGCAATTTAGCCAAGCTAGCATTCAACCGCTGGGCATGTGGATGCCTGGGAGTGAACTTCTTTCGGCGGTGCAGCAGCTGGGGCAGGGAAATTTGCCTGGTACAATCTGACATCTGTGTACCGATAGCAGATTGCCCGCAAGTACTTGGCTGTGACACACCTAATTCTACATTCCTCTCAGTGCAGGTTTCAGAGAGGACTGAAGGTATAGTGGGGTTGGAGATCCCAGCTGATGAGGAGCAAGGAAAGGTCCGCTTTGTTCTTTGGTGTGGGTCTTTTAGGTACGCTTGCCAACGAACTGCATGGCAGGTCGACATATGCTTGAGACATATATGCTTGAGACATATATGTTGCAAATAGCAGCGGTGGGATCTGATGCACTTGTCTCAAAAAAGGCCCAAACCAAAGAACTTTTGGAATAACACACAGAGACAGCAGTGCCCTGCACATGCGGAGCTCTGCGGTGTGATGCAGTCTGTGTGCTTCCCTTAAGCTGGCCCCTGGAGGGCATCCTGCCTCATTGGAGATGTGCCTCCTCCTCCTCCTCTCTCCTATCAGGCACCCACGTGGAGTCAGACCTCATCATCCCCTTCCTCCTCATCACTGGAGCAAACCTGGCAGTATGCTGCAGCTGAGGGAACATGACTGCCAGATTGCTGTCCTTCTTGGGCACCTCCTTTCTCTGGGCTCACGTTACTGCCTTCCTCTAGCTGGGTACCATCATCGGAGCCTTCAAAACGCTGGGCATCCTCTTGGAGCATGTACCCAACACTGTGGTCAAACAGTTCAGGGGACTCCTCAGGAGGACATGGTTGGGCTAGGGAAGGAGTGACTGATGCCATTGAGCCGAGGGAAGAGGCCGCGTTGGCAGCTGCTTTGCCAGACAAAGTACCCTGAGCCTGGGTGAGAGAGGATGAGGAGGATGAGGACGGCTTGGTCATCCACTCTACCTATTCTTCGGCATGTTGCGGCTCAACACGGCCAGCTTCCGAAAAAAAGGACAAGCGTGTCCCACAGCCACATGCTGATGAGGATGCACCGTCTCCACGACCAGCACTGTTGCCTCTAGACACAGAGCCTGCTTGCCCTCTTTTATTGGTTTGTGACTGTCTGCCTCTCCTTGTTGGCCTTCCAGACATACTAATGGCCTGCAGTGAGATGTAGCTGCACAAAGCTGGGATGTATATATATACTGATACTGCAGCTAGCAGAATCAACTGCCTGCCTGTAGTAATATTAGTATGAGAACACCAGCAATTGTCTTCAGGTAGCTTTAGGTGCACACTGTGCAGAGGACACAGTACACTAACTGTAAATACTGCAGCTGCCTGCCTGTGGTACTAATAGGATCAGAAGAACACCACCAGTTTTCTTCATGTAGTTTTAGGTGCACACTGTGCAGAGGACACAGTACACTAACTGTAAATACTGCAGCTGC